>NC_041385.1:566199546-566243649 GCF_002162155.2 Triticum dicoccoides
CTTCATTTAAATGTTGTTTTTTGCTCTGTTATTGGAATACTTGATCAAATGATGGACTATCTTCATTTAAATGTTTTTTTGCTCTGTTATTGGAATATTTGATCAAATGATGGACTATCTTCATTTAGATGTTGTTTTTTTTGCTCTTTTATTGGAATACTTGATCAAATGATGGACTATCTTCATTTAAATGTTGTTTTTTGCTCTGTTATTGTAATACTTGATCAAATGATGGACTATCTTGATTTAAATGTTGTTTTGATCAAATGATGGACTATTTGCTCTTTTTGCTTATTCTTTGCAGCATGTCTGTGAAGCAGCATGTGTGATCATTGCACCACCTAAACTCACAGCTCACAACATCTAAATAGAACATACCATACACCACAAGCAAATTTAAGGACAGACACATATAGATAGCATAATACATTACTATCGTAGATCACACACAAAGTTTAGATACCACCACACAAAATTTACCAAACAACCACATTCAGTTTACCAAAAGTATCCGAAAGATAAAGCATCATCACATCATCACATCACACCGGAGTCAGGGCCTTTGCGAGGGCAGCATGCTGACCCCTGATCTTGTAGTCCTTCCCGTTAATCGCTACATCCTCTGCATGAGACACAAGGTGATCAAAGCAGCCATCCTTTGGCTTTGGCTTGGTGGTGCAGTAGGGGCAGTGCCACTTCTTGATCTTGCGGTTGTAGAAGGAAGCAGCTCCCTTGGCCCTGATCTTCTCCACCTCCTTCACAGTGAAGGACGCGATGTTGCCATTGTACACATCTTCTCTAGAATCATACTACACACATGAATGAATTACATTAATACATTATAGATTCATATACACCATGTCAAAGGAACTAAATGAACAATCTAAATTTCAAGTAGGCTTACCTCATATTCTTCGTCGTCACTATACTCTGGATTGTACGGGTCGAACCCAGTAACGGTCAGGTTCCTCTTATTCCCCACAGAATCATCATCCTGAATATACAATTGCATCCATTACTAGTCAATACAGAAGCCAACTGACAATTTAGATAGGGTATATGCACACATGACACATTGATCATAGGGAACCCTTAATCATATTATCCATACTATGATCCTATTGCATTTTCCATTGTCATGCACATACATCAAACAACAAAGCTAATATAACACATATTGTGGACAAATTTATATACTGATGAATCAAGTAAGTTCTTAATCAATTGATAGGTACATCAAAATTAATGCATTCCATTTGGGCATATGACATTCAAAACACCAATCTGTGTAGCATTCAAAAACAAATCTAAGCATACATGTCTGTAGCATTCAAAACCCCAGTCTGTGTAGCATTCAAAAAAATTCTAATAATCCCTTGTAGTATTTAAGCACAGAGATCCCTATCTCCCATTAAGACCTGTCTAGCATTTTTGCAACGAATGTAATCCAAAAAAAACCCATACAAAAAACCTCCATCCCACCATACAGAAAACCCCATCCGTCAAACCAACTACTCTAACCATCTGTACTACCCTACGAATCACAATCCAACCAATGAAACTAGGGACTAACTCTACAATCTAAATAGGGATTGCATCTAGGGTACAAGAAAATGGAAGTACCTCCTGTACCACCTTCTCCTCGCCAGGCTGCGCATCTGGATGGACTGCGCCGCTCGACGCCGTCACCTTCAGCTCCGGCAGCGCCGAGGCAGAGCCCGCCACCTCCTTCTCTACATCCACAGCCGCGACAGCGGTTGCGATTTTCCCCGCACCATTGTGGACGCCGCCAATGTCCTGCAGTGCATCTGTCACGGTCACTGCGTCCTGCAGATCTCCGGCCGCTGTGCCGACGTCGCCACGAGCGTCTGCCATGAGGGAGGCGATGAAGGTGAGAACGAGGATGCGGTGGGGGGAGCGAGACGGTGTGGTGGAGGAGAGCGAGATGACGCAGTGGGAGAGAGGGAGACGATGCGGCAGGGAGGGGATTTGGAGGGAAATGGTAAGGGTGACGCGGTTCCCCCTCTTATACGATGGGATGTTTCTGGATGTTCCAGAGACACGTGTTACCCCACGATCGCGGTCAGTTGCATGCACGCCTACGCGGCCCTACTAGTTAGAGTTAACGATCAAGCCATTGACCCGACGACAACGTCCAGTTTGCCCACTTGTGAGAGTTTCAGCCCGTGACGCCCGGATAATTAAGCTACAGTAATTTCCTGCCAATGATGCCACGTCATCATGATTACTGTTGTTAAACTCGGCGATGTTTCAAACCCACTCTACATTCTAAATTCAAAATCAAGTCAAACTCAAAAGTTTTCAAATGTCTAAAATGAAATGTTCATCACGTGGAAAATTTTCATTTATTAATATTCGTGGTGAACCAACATTTTTGCAAAGTGGTTTAATGCCCTAATCTAATTAAAACAAAAGTATAAAAGGTTTAAATAAAATGAAAATGACATCCCTCTCTTCCTGGGCCTTACCCGCTTGGCAGGCCCAGTCGGCCAAACAGCCGACCGGCCCATCCCACTTCCCCCTGTGCAGTCATCTCCTCCCCCCGCACTGCTCATCCGACCGAGGGGCTCGCCCTACCGAACCACGTCGATGGCGACGCCCGGAGAGGATAAGGCCTCCACTGAGGCCTCCCCCCCTATATTTCCCCACCACTTGCCCCCTCATTCCCCACTCATTCTCTCCCCCCTCGTCCAGATATCCTCCTTATGTGCATCGGGCAGCACCACCGTGCCGGCGCTTGACGCTGGTGAGCAGCAGCAGTATCCCGTGGCGCCGGCAACCTTCTTCCTCCTCCTCCTGCTTCCTGTAGCAGGAATCCTGCGAAGCTAGGCTCATTGGAGCACGCTAACAGTACCCTCCATTGCAAGCCTCACGGCCGAGCGGCACGACCGGGCGCCGAGCCCCACCGACTTGTCTGACAGGTCCAGCTCCACGCTCATGGCGCGCGTCAGCTCCGCGTTGCCGTCCGAGAGCAGCAGCACCTCGTCGCATCAAGAGGTGGCGTTGACAGAGACACAGGCCACGGCGTCCACCCCCTTGGCGTGCAGCTCCTCGGCCCTGGCTACGAACCCCTCGGGCACGGGCGCCCGCACCCATTAACACCCGCCCCGCCGGTCTGGCTTGGTGCCACTGCCAGCGGGCCCCATGCCCTGGCCTTTAAAAAATATGTTTACTAATAATAATAACAATTAGATTTAATTAATTAAGTGATTAGATTAATCTAGTTTAATTAGGCTAATTACCTAGTTTAACTAATTAAAACTGTTAATTAGCTAAATGTGAGTATGACAGGGGGCCCCACCCCCTGTTGACCAGCCAATCGTTGACTGGTCAACTAGGACCCCATGGACCCACATGTCACCCTATTGTACAATTCTGTGTACACAGATCTGGGTGCGCCTAGCATTTACTCATTATTTTCGAATTAATAATAAATCAAAAAATTGCTTAAAATCTTTGAAAAATCATAGAAAATAATCTGTAACTTGGATGAAAAAGTTTTATACATGAAAGTTGACCAGAAAAACGAGACGGACCCGGATACGCTAACCACATGCCTATCAGGTGCCCCTAAGTACCTGGACATGCAACCTTCCCCCTCCGGTTTGTTTGTCCGAAAATGTCAAACTTCAGGAAAGCATTCCCGGATGTTGTCCCCCTTCGCCGGTAACATGTAGTGCCGCGTTAGAACACCCCTAGCGCTGCTTGTTGCCTTGTCATGCTTAATATTGCACTTGTTTGCTCTGTATTTATTGTTTCTTCTCCCTCTTCTCTCCGGTAGACCCCGAGACCGCTGCTGATGTCCCTGTGATAGACTACCTCGACGACGACCCTTCTCCCCTTTCAGCGGAGCTTCCAGGCAAGCCCCCCCTTTGATCATCCTGATATCACACATTTCATGCTCTCATGCTTCTATTAGATTTTGCTACTGTTATTGATTGCTCTTATTCTGATGCATAGCTTGCTTTTGTATCATGCTGTTGTACCTTACCTGCTTACCCTAAACTGCTTAGTATAGGTTGGTTAGTGATCCATCAGTGACCCCTACTTGTCCTTGTTGCCCCTGCTTCATCATCGACGCCTCGATCAACGTGATCGACGACCAGAGCCCGACACCTCACATCACATCATGCTCCTTTTGTTGCTCGACTCTTCAGAGTTACCATCGAGTCCGAGTGTGGTACCTCATACATCACTCCTGATGAGATCTCTATAGTGTAGCTATTTGGTCATGGTCATCGAAGGTGATTCCTCCTTAACCACTTCTGATACGACTATGTCGTGCAACCCCTCAAGTGTGAACCTCGAGAATGGTTCCTCTTACGTTCACCTTGATGATTACATCGAGTGGAATCCACCAAGGGTGATTCCTCGGGTTTTCTCCTTGATGTTTGGACACATGGTTACCCGTACTTTACTTGAGACCATTGTTGAAGTAGGGTCGACCCTGAGGGGTACCCGCGAGTTGATGTGAAAGTCTGGCGGGCCCATAGAGCACCCGCGAGTTTTCTACGAGGCATGGCTGGGCATTCTGGGCCCTTGCCGTAAGTCCACGTGATGGGGCGACGGGGTCACACTATCGCGAGTCTCTGCTCGTCTCCGTGAGCCCCCAATGCACTAATAGGTTTGGGTATTTGTTCTGAGTTGGCCTCTGGACTTTATGCACTAACCACCACACGAGAATAGTTATGGGCCTCGACGTCGTAGTATCAGCCGAAGCTTTGTCAGATGTCCAGTTCAACATTGTGGCACGGTCGGATCGTGCTGGCCATTCGAGGCGGCGCTGGTATTCACCCTACACACAACGACCCAGAGTGCAACGGGCGATGGGCCCAAGACCTCGGAGTGCTTAGGATGTAGACCGGTGGGGACCTCTCTGCTGAGCCTAGGTAGGGCTGCGACGTGTTGATCTTCTGAGGCCGGGCATGACCCAGGAAAGTGTGTCCGACCAGAGTGATCGAGCTTGTTGGGTAACATGGTGCACCCCTATAGGGAAGATATATATTTGAATACCATGTCCACGGTACTGGACGTTCAGGCTTGTATCCTGATCTATTAGAACTAGAACTAGTTACTTGAGATATGTGATGGAGATGTTGGCTCTGGGATTGCTTTCTGCGGGGAGTCCAGAAAGGATCTCTGGGCGTTAATGCTACAAAATGTTTGTTAAATATAAACTGCTATTATTTACTCTTCTACATGCTGCAAGATGCTTGGAGCTGCTTGAAGATGCTAGTCTTTGATATGCTAGGCCTTCCCCTCTATTCTGGCATTCTGCAGTTCAGTCCACAGATAAAACCCTTCCATTTGATACCAATGCATACTTAGTATAGATCTGATGCTTGCGAGTACTTTGGATGAGTACTCACGGTTGCTTTGCTACCCCTTTCCCCCCTTCTTTCTTCTTTTCGGTTGTTGCAACCAGATGGTGGATCTCTGGAACCAGATACCACTGCCGACGGATACTACTACATGGAGGCCACCGAAGACCAGGAGTAGTTAGGAGGTCCCAGGCAGGAGGCCTTGCCTGTTCGATCATTGATGTTTGTGCTAGCCTTCTTAAGGCATCCTTGTTTAACGTATGTCTGTACCTAGATATTGTTGCCTCCGTTGACTCTTGTGTACCGAGCTTTTGTATTCGAGCCCTCGAGGCCCCTGGCTTGTAATATAAAGCTTGTATTATTTTAATTTGTGTCTAGAGTTGTGTTGTGATATCTTCCCGTGAGTCCCTGATCTTGATCGTACACATTTGCGTGTATGATTAGTGTACGGTCGAATCGGGGCATCACAGGTTGGTATTAGAGCGGACTGCCTGTAGGAACCCCCTTTCCAACTCCTTGGCCGCAGTTGAGTCTAGTCATTGAAAAACTATTTTACTTACATGGCTGTGTGGCTTACAGGCCTACGTCGCCATTAGGTGGTATTAGGATCTTTTACTCCTCGTCTATACTCTAGGATTCTGATCTCTCTTCTATCCGGGTAAATTGTTTTGGTAACTCTAACTCTAGGTTCTCGTAAATACTTTCTCCCGGAGAGCCCCTTCATTTCAGATGATGGCCTACTTCACCAGAAGATTCCGAAGATACTCTCTGATGTTTTCTCGAGACCCTTGTACCCTTCACCGTTACAATCCCTACCACCGATAAATCCTTGTGGGTAACATCCTACACTTGTCGTTCATACAATCATTCCCAGTTGCTCTTGTTATTACAAGATGCATCGAATTATTCTCTGACTTTTAAGAATCCCCTATGTCACTGCCTTGCGATTCCTTGCCACATGAATACATCTATGGATAATTCCTCACACTTATCGAGGATTTGTTCATTCCTAGTTGATCAAGTGATTCACAAGATACTTTGAAATACTATCTGATCTTTCTATAATCCTATCCAACCATTGCTTTGCAAATACTTATCTGCTTGCATTATGGTTACTTCCATATGTCTAGCAATACTCACTAGCAGCCTTTGTCATCCTAATTTCAAGCATTGATTCGATTTGATTATGAATGCTCGCAGTCATCAATCACAATTAGAATTCTTCCCATCGGCTCAGACGTCACCCCGTACATGAGCCGGTGTTCGACAAATCAAACCTTGATTTATTGTCGATCTATGTCTATTCAACTTATCCATTCTTGATCAAAGCGTTTGCTTTTGATCCCTTAACTTGGGAATCATAATTCCTTTGCATTTGAACCTTGAATTAGTCAGTTGTTTCTATAATCTATTCTCCTTGCATTCTTACTTCTTCTGGTTGAGAACTGTTGCTCACATAAGATCCCTCATGGACCACTAGATCCTTTGTGGATTTTATCCGACAACATCCTTCATATTCAATAACCTTGAGAGCCTTCCCTCGGATACATAATGCCTTGGTAAATTGTATCTTCTGTTTCCTCAACCATGCTCTACTTCCGAGCTTGAGTACTCGTGAAGTTTGTGGTGTATGTTCCTAAGATGCCCTGATGGGTTGAATCTTTGTCTTTCCTAAATCTATGTGAACCAGAAGATTATGCGGGTTATATGTACTAGTGTTTCTTCGGTTAAAATTTCAACGCTACAACTTCTTCGAATGCGAGAATTGAATGAAAGGTTACACATTGAAGAAGTGGGAGTCGACCTTGAACCTTGTGTTCATGCCCATGGACCCGATGTGGAACTTATCATGGAAGCCTCTTATTATAATAATAATCCCCTTGTGATAAGTTCATCTTTATATTTGGTACTTTGCAACCGTGGTTCTGACCACAGTTTTTCTTTGATCCCATTTCTCGGACAAGTTAAAGTACTTGTCTTTGATAGATCTTTTTCACCGGTCCAACCTCTATTCTGCTCTACCCTCGAGTATTACCCTCTGATACCTCGAGAATATCACGGAACTATGTAACTTATTATGATTTCTTCATTAACTATTATTTCTTGCTGACTCAAATTTTCCATGGGTTCCGAGTTGTTAGACACTCGAGAATACCGATAACTGATTCGAGTCTACACTTTCCTTTCCATTGTTTTGTTTAACCTTTCTTGTAACCTAACATATCTGAGTAGTGATAATTCCCTGCTTATGTATACACCTCAGTGTACAAGCTCTGTCAGTAAGACCTTGTTACTATTGTTGATGACATTCCGGTAGCCACCGATGGACGAGAACTTTGCCTATTGGTCCGCCTCATCTTGACGAGCAGGAAAATGGTTCTCTTCGTCCCTCGCCCTTGGTACCAATGGTGTTGCCAACATAATTGAAAGGCTATATATCCTCTGACCTGCCTTGCTATCATGACCGTGCCAAATGATTAGCGCCTTCTTGCTGTTAACCCACATTGTGGGCCCATAACCCACAGTTCCACAGGATCGAAACCTGACTCTCCTGTACATCCCTGTTTTCCAAAATTGCTCCTCGCGCTTGGCTTCGTACCTAAATCACGAGCCACCTTCCTAGTGATCTATTCTGCTATCAGACGCAATACATGTTCCCATTGCTCTGAACCCCCTTTCACCCTCTGTTTCAGGCAACGAACGATTGCCTACCGGTTGCAGCTTCTTATTGCACCTCCTTACCTTGCTCTCGAAGTCTTTCTTGAATTTCGACTCGAGAGGTGCCTCTATGCCACGTTCACTAAGATAGCCCCCATGTACCTATCTTGTGTTGAGCTCCGTCCTTCTCGAGTCTTCCCCCCTTCCTTCACCCCTTAAATCTCGGGACGAGATTTCTTGTAGTGGAGGAGAATTGTGATTCCCGGATAATTAAGCTAGAGTAATTCACTGCCAATGATGCCATGTCATCATGATTACTGTTTTTAAACTCACAATGTTTCAACCCACTCTATATTCAAAATTCAAAATCAAGTCAAACTCAAAAGTTTTCAAATGTCTAAAATAAAATGTTCATCATGTGGCAAATTTTCATTTGTTAATATTCGTGGTGAACCAACATTTTTGCAAAGTGGTTTAATGCCCTAATCTAATTAAAACAGAAATATAAAAGGTTTAAATAAAATGAAAAGGACCCCCCCTCTCTTCCTGGGCCTTACTCGCTTGGCAGCCCCCCTGTGCGGTCATCTCCTTTCCCCACACTTCTCATCCGACCGAGGGGCTCGCCCGCCGAACCGCGTCGACGGCGACGCCCTGAGAGGATAAGGCCTCCACCGAGGCCTCCCCCCCAGATATTTCTCCCCACTTGCCCCCTTGTTCCTCACTCCTTCTCTACCCATCGTCCAGATCTCCTCCTCCCGAGCGCATCCGTCGTTGTTCGTCACCCACCACCGCGGCAACCACCTTCCCCCGTGCTCCTCCTACTGGTCCAACAACTCCACCGGTATCCGCTGCTACTGCTACATCGACGCGCGTGAGTGGAGGAGCCTCACAGCACCAGATCCACCTCGTCTTCTTCCTCGGGTCGCCGCGTCGCCTTCGACTCGGGCCATCGCCCTCTGCGCTTCTAAGCTATCAACGGCCACCGTGAGCCTCACTGTGAGCCGCCATCCATCCCCCCTTCTCCCTTTTCTTCGCCATAGGACGTCACCACCAAAGCACCCGGACCTCTCCATCCGCCCCGCTCACCTGATGCCGCATCACCACTGCTGTTGTTGTTGCTGCTAAAGCCCCTCGCGCCCGCAGCTCCTACCGCTGATGCGTGCCCCGCGCTCCAGCCACGCCGGGTGTGCGCTGCTACCTCTTGAGCACTGCGTTGGTTTCCCCTTGAAGAGGAAAGGGTGATGCAACAAAGTAGCATAAGTATTTCCCTCAGTTTTTGAGAACCAAGGTATCAATCCAGTAGGAGGCTCCTCAAAAGTCCCACGCACCTACACAAACAAACAAGAACCTCGCAACCAATGCGATAAAGGGGTTGCCAATCCCTTCACGGTAACTTGCGAAAGTGAGATCTGATAGAGATAATAAGATAAGATAATATTTTTGTATTTTTATGATATAGATTGG
The DNA here is from genome assembly GCF_002162155.2 of Triticum dicoccoides. Classification (NCBI taxonomy): domain Eukaryota; kingdom Viridiplantae; phylum Streptophyta; class Magnoliopsida; order Poales; family Poaceae; genus Triticum; species Triticum dicoccoides. Next base: position 566,209,011 of record NC_041385.1, read on the forward strand.
AAAGTAAAAGATGCAAATAAAAGTAGATGGAAAACTTATATGATAGAAGATAGACCCCGGGGCCATAGGTTTCACTAGTGGCTTCTCTCAAAATAGCATAAGTATTATGGTGGGTGAACAAATTACGGTCAAGCAATTGATAGAAAAGTGCATAGTTATGAGAATATCTAGGAATGACCATGTATATAGGCATCACGTCCGCAACAAGTAAATCAAAACGATTCTGCATCTACTACTATTACTCCACACATCGACCGACTCCTGCCTGCATCTAGAGTATTAAGTTCATAAGAACAGAGTAACGCATTAAGAAGATGACATGATGCAGAGGGATAAACACATGCAATATGATATAAACCCCATCTTTTTATCCTCGATGGCAACAATACAATATGCGCCTTGCTGCCCCTGCTGTCACTGGGAAAGGACACCGCAAGATTAAACCCAAAGCTAAGCACTTCTCCCATTGCAAGAAAGATCAATCTAGTAGGCCAAACCAAACTGATAATTCGAAGAGACTTGCAAAGATAACCAATCATACATAAAAGAATTCAGAGGAGATTCAAATACTTCTCATAGATAAACTTGATCATAAACCCACAATTCATCAGATCTCGACAAACACACCACAAAAAGAGTTACATCGAATAGATCTCCAAGAAGGTCGAGGAGAACTTGGTATTGAGATTCAAAGAGAGAGAAGAAGCCATCTAGCTAATAACTATGGACCCAAGGTCTGTGGTAAACTACTCACAACTCATCGGAGAGGCCTTGGCGATGATTTAGAGGCCCTCCATGGTTGATTCCCCCTCCGACGGAGCACCGACGAAGGCTCCAATATGGGATCTCGCGGATACAGAAGGTTGCGGCGGTAGAATTAGGTTTTCGTGGTGCTCCTGGATGTTTTCAGGGTATGGGAGTATATATAGGCGAAGGAAGTACGTCGGTGGAGCAACGAGGGGCCCATGAGGGTTGGGGGCGTGCCCACCCCCTTAGGGCGCGCCGGGCACCCTCGTGGCCGCCTCGCTTGCAGCTTGACGTCCACTCCAAGTCTTCTGGATTGCGTTTGTTCCAAAAAGATCGCTCCCGAAGGTTTCATTCCGTTTGGACTCCGTTTGATATTCCTTTTCTTTGAAACACTGAAATAGTAAAAAAAAACAGCAATTCGTGCTGGGCCTCCGGTTAGTAGGTTAGTCCCAAAAATAATATAAAAGTTTAAAGTAAAGCCCATAAACACCCAAAATGGGTAATATAATAGCATGGAACAATCAAAAATTATAGATATGTTGGAGACGTATCAAGCATCCCCAAGCTTAATTCCTGCTCGTCCTCGAGTAGGTAAATGATAAAAACAGAATTTTTGATGTGAAATGCTATCTAGCATAATTCTCAATGTAATTTTCTTTATTGTGGCACGAATGTTCAGATCCAAATGATTCAAAATAAAGGTTCATATTGACATAAGAAATAGTAATACTTCAAGCATACTAACAAAGCAATCATGTCTTCTCAAAATTGGCTAAAGAAAGTTCATCCCTACAAAATCATATAGTTTGGTCATGCTCCATTTTCGTCACGCAAGAATGCTCTCATCTTGCACACCCCTAATGACAAGCCAAGCAATTGTTTCATACTTTAGTAATCTCAAACTTTTTCAACTTTCACGCAATACATGAGCGTGAGCCATGGATATAACACTATGGGTGGAGTAGAATATGATGATGGAGGTTGTGTGGAGAAGACAAAAAAAGAGAAAGTCTCACATTAACGAGGATAATCAACGGGCTATGGAGATGCCCATCAATTGATGTCAACATGAGGAGTAGGGATTTCCATGCAACGGATGCACTAGAGCTATAAATGTATGAAAGCTCAAAAAAAGAAACTAAGTGGGTGTGCATCCAACTTGCTTGCTCACGAAGACCTAGGGCATTTTGAGGAAGCTCATCGTTGGAATATACAAGCCAAGTTCTATAATGAAAAATTCCCACTAGTATATGAAAGTGATAACAAATGAGACTCTCTATATGAAGAACATGGTGCTACTTTGAAGCACAAGTGTGGAAAAAGATAGTAACATTGTCCCCCTTTTATCTTTTTTCTTTTTTTCTTTTTTTCTTTTGGGCCTTCCTTTTTTTTATTTGGCCTTTTTTTCTTTTCTTTTTGGCCTTTCTTTTTTTATAAGGGACAATGCTCTAATAATGATGATCATCACACTTCTATTTATTTACAACTCATGAATTACAACTCAAAACTAGAACAAGATATGACTCTATATGAATGCCTCCGGCGTTGTACCGGGATGGGCAATGAATCAAGAGTGACATGTATGAAAAATTATGAATGTGGCTTTGCCACAAATACGATGTCAATTACATGATCATGCAAGGCAATATGACAATGATGATGCGTGTCATGAAAAACGGAACGGTGGAAAGTTGCATGGCAATATATCTCGGAATGGCTATGGAAATGCCATAATAGATAGGTATGGTGGCTGTTTTGAGGAAGATATAAGGAGGTTTGTGTGTGATAGAGCGTATCGTATCACGGGTTTGGATGCACCGGTGAAGTTTGCACCAACTCTCAAGGTGTGAAAGGGCAATGCACGATACCGAAGAGGCTAGCAATGATGGAAAGGTAAAAGTGCGTATAATCCATGGACTCGCATTAGTCATAAAGAACTCATATACTTATTGCAAAAATCTACAAGTCATCAAAAACCAAGCACTACGTGCATGCTCCTAGGGGGATAGATTGGTAGGAAAAGACCATCGCTCGTCCCCGACCGCCACTCATAAGGATGACAATCTAAGAACACCTCATGTTTCAAATTTGTTACACAACGGTTACCATACGTGCATGCTATGGGACTTGCCAACTTCAACACAAGTATTATTTAAATGCACAATTACCCAGCTAGCATGACTCTAATATCACCACCTCTATATCTCAAAACAATTATAAAGCATCAAATTGATCATAGCATCCAATTCACTTCCTATGATAGTTTTTATTATACCCAACTTGGATGCCCGTCATTCTAGGACCAATTTTATAACCATAGGAAATAACATGCTGTTATAAAAGACTCGCAAAATAATATAAGTGAAGCATGTGAGATCAACAATTTCTACAAAATAAAGCCACCGCCGTGCTCTAAAAGATATAAGTGAAGTACTAGAGCAAAACTATCTAGCTCAAAAGATATAAGTGAAGCTCATAGAGTATTCTAATAAATTCCAAATCATGTGGGTTTCTCCCAAAAGGTGTGTCAGCAAGGATGATTGTGGTAATCTAAAAAGCAAAGACTAATATAATACATGACACTCCAAGCAAAACACATATCATGTGGTGAATAAAAATATAGCTCCAAGTAAAGTTACCGATAGACGAAGACGAAAGAGGGGATGCCTTCCGGGGCATCCCCAAGCTTAGGCTTTTGGTTATCCTTGAATATCTTGGGGTGCCATGGGCATCCACAAGCTTAGTCTCTTTCCACTCCTTATTCCATAGTCCATCAAATCTTTACCCAAAACTTGAAAACATCACAACACAAAACTCAACAGGAAATCTCATAAGCTCCGTTAGTGCAAGAAAGAAAAACCACCACATAAGGTACTGTAATGAACTCATTCTTTATTTATATTGGTGTTAAACCTACTGTATTTCAACTTCTATATGGTTCATACCCCCCGATACTAGCCATAGATGCATCAAAAAAAGCAAACAACACACGAAAAACAGAATCTGTCAAAAACAGAAGAGTCTGTAGCAATCTGTAAGTTTCGAATACTCCTGGAACTCTAAAAATCCTACGAAACTAGGAAGTCCTGGGAAATTTGTCTATTGATCCACTGCAAAAAGAATCAACGCAAAATCACGTTTATGTGATTTACTAAAATTATTTTCGTGCGCGTAAAACTTTCTGTTTTTCAGCAGAATCAAATTAACTATCACCGTAGGTTATCCTATAGGTTCTACTTGGCACAAACACTAATTAAAACATAAAAACATATCTAAACAGAAGCTAGATGAAATATTTATTACTAAACAGAAGCAAAAAGCAAGAAACAAAAATCAAATTGGGTTGCCTCCCAACTAGCGCTATCGTTTAACGCCCCTAGCTAGGCATAAAAGTGAGAATAGATCTATGTAGTACCATCTTTGGCATTCAATTCATAAGTAGCTCGCATGATAGATTCATAAGGTAATTTAACTTTCTTTCTTGTAAAGTGTTCCATGCCTTTCCTTAGTGGAAATTGGAATCTAATATTCCCTTCCTACATATCAATAATTGCACCAATTGTTCTAAGGAAAGGTCTACCAAGAATAATAGGACATGAAAGATTGCAATCTATATCAAGAACGATAAAATCTATGGGCACATAATTCCTATTTGCAACAATAATAACATCATTGATCCTTCCCATAGGTTTCTTAATGGTGGAATCTGCAAGGTGCAAGTTTAAAGAGCAATCATTAAAATCATGGAAACCTAGCACATCACATAAAGTTTCCGGAATCGTGGAAACACTAGCACCCAAATCACACAAAGCATAACACTCACGATCTTTAATTTTAATCTTTATAGTAGGTTCCCACTCATAATAAAGTTTTCTAGGTATAGAAACTTCCAACTCAAGTTGTTCCTCATAAGATTGCATCAAGGCATCAACAATATGTTTGGTAAAAGCTTTATTTTGACTATAAGCATGAGGAGAATTCAACACGGATTGTAACAAGGAAATAAAATCTATTAAAGAACAATTATCATAATTAAATTCCTTGATATCCATAATAGTGGTTCAATGCTATGTAAAGTTTTGACCTCTCCAATCCCACTTTTACCAAATTTAGCATCAAGATCTAAAAACTCCAAATTATTGGGACACCTTTTAACTAAAGTTGACTCATCTCCAGTCCCATCATTATCAATATTCAAATTGCAAAACAAGGATTTAATAGGGGATACATCAATAACTTGTAGATCTTCATCATTATTCTCCCCTAACCCTTCTGGTTTGGGAGCCATCTTATTGACCAAGGTGGCTTGCTTATCAGAAATTTGGGCTATTGATTTTTCAAGACGAGCAATCTGAGAATTCAAACCATAAAATTCCTTAGACATATCATCAAGCTCTTTGTTCATGTACTCCATAAAGATTTTTTGTTCTTTAAGCTCTTTTCTAAAGAAACTATTATGCGCCTTGCTGCCCCTGCTGTCACTGGGAAAGGACACCGCAAGATTAAACCCAAAGCTAAGCACTTCTCCCATTGCAAGAAAGATCAATCTAGTAGGCCAAACCAAACTGATAATTCGAAGAGACTTGCAAAGATAACCAATCATACATAAAAGAATTCAGAGGAGATTCAAATACTTCTCATAGATAAACTTGATCATAAACCCACAATTCATCGGATCTCGACAAACACACCGCAAAAAGAGTTACATCGTATAGATCTCCAAGAAGATCGAGGAGAACTTTGTATTGAGATTCAAAGAGAGAGAAGAAGCCATCTAGCTAATATCTATGGACCCAAAGGTCTGTGGTAAACCACTCACAACTCATCGGAGAGGCCTTGGAGATGATGTAGAGGCCCTCCGTGGTCGATTCCCCCTCCGGCGGAGCACCGACGAAGGCTCCAAGATGGGATCTCACAGATACAGAAGGTTGTAGTGGTGGAATTGGGTTTTCGTGGTGCCTGCCTATGTTTTTAGGGTATGGGAGTATATATAGGCGAAAGAAGTATGTCAGTTGACGCTCGAGGGGCCCACGATGGTGGGGGGCACACCGGGCACCCTCGTGGCCGCCTCGTTTGTTACTTGACGTCCACTCCAAGTCTCCTGGTTGGCATTTGTTCCAAAAATACCGCTCCCGAAGGTTTCATCCCATTTGGACTCCGTTTGATATTCCTTTTCTTCGAAACACTGAAATAGGCAAAAAAAACAGCAATTCGGGCTGGGCCTCTGGATAGTAGGTTAGTCCCAAAAATGATATAAAAGTGTAAAGTAAAGCCCATAAACATGAAAAACAGGTAATATAATAGCATGGAACAATCAAAGATTATAGATATGTTGGAGACGTATCAGTACTCACGGTTGCTTTGCTACCCCTTTCCCCCCTTCTTTCTTCTTTCTGTATTAGTATTTGGGCTGGGCCAGATACCACCGGCGACGGATACTACTACATGGAGGCGCCTTGTTTAACTTATGTGCTAGCCTTCTTCGATCGTTGATGTTTGTGCTAGCCTTCTTTGATCGTTGATGTTTGTGCTAGCCTTCTTAAGGCATCCTTGTTTAACTTATGTGTGTACTCAGATATTGTTGCTTCCGCTAACTCTTGTGTATCGAGATTTTGTATTCGAGCCCTCGAGGGCCCTGGCTTGTAATATAAAGCTTGTATTATTTTAATTTGTGTCTAGAGTTGTGTTGTGATATCTTCTCATGAGTCCCTGATCTTGATCGTACACATTTGCGCGTATGATTAGTGTACGGTCGATTTGGGGGCGTCACACAGCCAAGGGAGTGTGGAAAAGTGAGCAAAAGTTAAGAGCGTGGGGATGGATGAGTACATGTAAGGAACCAGGGGCACAGATGTAAAAAACCCAAGACCAAAACACTCAAAAGTTTTTGTCAAACCACATTTTATCACGATTTATTTGCAAGTGTTGTGGCATGAAAATCATGGTGTGACAGCCGTCGTCACAACCCCCTCTGCCTGCACCGAAGATGATGGGTGGGGAAACCCAAAGCTGGACTGGTTGCGGGATCGGGGAAGCTGGGCCGCCAGGTGGGCTGCAGCAACTTGAGACCATCTTGGGGGCCACCAACTCGGAGTTGGGAGTTGATCTGCCCGCTGCGGAGTAGGGCTGCCAGGTGGGTTGCAGCAACTCGAGGCTGTCTTGGGGCCCTCCAACTCGGAGCTGGGAGTTGATCTGTGTAATGCCCCGGATCTGATGCGCCAGGTGTCTTCTGTTTATTCGCCTTCATTGCCATGTCAGCTGCTTGTGTGTTGCATTTTACCATGTCATCATATGCATGGCATCCTCATGTTTTTCAAACTTGCATCCGTTCAGTTCTCCCAGTTCTCTCCGTTGTCCATTCCGAGCCCTTTCACACTCGCCCGCGTCCGTGGCACCTCCGAAATATTATTTTATAAGTGGCATAAAAATGTTCTCGGAATGGGATGAAAGTTGGTGTGCGGTCGTATTATAGTGTAGGTAGACCGCCTGTCAAGTTCCGTCGCATTCGGAGCTCGTTTGATAGCCCAACCGTTAAACATATAGCGGTACCGCTGCTGATACCTTCGTCGGACGTTTGGGTCTCCGAAACTGCCACCGGGCTGCACTACTCTTCTCTCCTCTCAGCCCAAATCCTCTCTTCACAGCCCATCTACCCCCTCAACTAAACCCCCTCCGATCCGGAGCCGTCCGATGGCAATCTGAGGCCCCGAAACGCTCCTAAAACCCCCTAACCCTAGCAAATCTGCTATATATGGACACCCTAGTCCATTTTTGGGCATCCTAACCTACCCCTAACCTCTAGCCACAGCCTTCCACCTTCCTCCTCGAATTCTGCACATGCCCTCTCCCCCGCCGCCACTTGTCACCGCCCAATCTGCCACCGCCGCCACCAAAAACCACCTGAGCCGCCCCAGCCGCCGTCCCCCCTCCACTCACACCTCGCCACCTGTTCCCCGCGCCAGCTCCTCCGCCGCAGCCTGCTAGGCCCGCGGGGAGCCCGCCCTGGGCCGAGACGGGCCTGAGTTGCCCCGCGTGCCCGGCTCCCTCGCCCGCGCGCTGCCACCTCAGCGCCGGAGACCGCCGCCTTGGTCCCACCTCGCTGCCGTCCTCCCTCGCGCCGGAGTCCACCGGCGACCGGACCCCGTCACCCATGCCCGGATCTCGCGCCCCAAGTCCTCGCCGCCGACTGCGCTCCTCGCCGGCCCGAGCTAGCCGCCCCTTGCCGCCTCAGGTCGCCGGAGCCCTCCACCGCAGCCCCGCACCTGGATCCGGCTAGATCCCGGCAGGAGGAGGGCCCCGCCGACTGGATCCGGCCAAAGACCGACCCCCCTCGACCTCGCCCCGGCCTCCTTCGCCCGTTCCACCGCCTGACATCGCCGGCACCGCCGCGGGCTTCGTCTGCTCCTCTGTCCGCGCCGGACATGTCAACCCCCCTCGAGGTCTAATTTTTTGCCCATGTCCCTGGAAAATCATATAATCATGGCATGTTGTGGTGCTTGTAACTTCATGCTAGTAACTCCGTTTTGTGCATATAATATATCAAAATGTTCGCTGTGAGATGCTATGAATTTCATACCATTGCGCCATGCTTGTTTGAGTCTATCTTGATGCCCTCATCATCGTTGCAAGAGTGCTATATGATGTTAACTGCTGTCTGTTAACAGAACTTGGTGATTTGTCTTTTTCATTGCATTTTGTGTGTGCACCCTATGAGCTTGAAGTCTACTTGAGTTTTGAGCTACATCATGCCATGTTTACAGTGGTGCAATCCATGTATTTTTGTGAGTCTTGTAGTGAGTGCATCAAGCTCGTGAAGTAGGGTACTTGCTGTTACTATTTTGCTAGACTGAATCTGTTATATCTTGATGCTATGTAAACCTGCTGCTACAAGTCATTCTATGTATAATCTGGAGATGTCCACTAAAGATGTTTTGGTCTAAATGTCATGCTCTATCCATCCATGCCCCTAGTTGCATTTATATCATGCTGTAGCTTGTTGTTATCTTGCTCCAAAGTTGCTAAATAATGTTTGTCAGACTGTCAACATGAAGTTCAGTTTTGCCATGTGTCTTGCTAGTGATCCATGCACCCTATGAACTTGCTCTTGCAATTCTTAGCTTCATAATTATGTCATCTTACGGTTGGTTGACTTCACATGCCATGAAATGCTCTATGGAGAGTGGTACAAGCTCACCAACATGCCTACTTATTGTCATTCCTGCTATGTCTGAATCTGTCATATCATTTACAATGTTTGCATGGATCCTACCATCTTTTCTGGTGATCTTTGGATTTAGTTCAGTAAGGTAGTTTTGTTCTTTGTCTCTAGTATTAGAATTCCATTCCTTTGTTTGCCATGATAACTTCCTGTAGAATGTTGTTTGATAGCTCCAAACATTGCAACCTGATGTTATTGCTGCCATGTCCAGTGATTTCTGCTAAGTCTGTGAAACTGTTATTATTTGCAATCTTGCCATGTCCTTTTGAGCATGTTCTAGTGATTTCTGGAGATAGCTCACTGTTCATGTTTTGTCATGCCTTACTTGTACATTATGCCCATGCCTTTTGTTTTCATGTTGAGGTGCTGTAGCATATTATTTTGATACTTGCTAGATGCCTAGTTGCTGTTTTGGACAGCTTGTCCTTTAAACTTGTTTCATGTGTATGTGTTGAACCGTTGCTCCGTTTTGAGTGCGCTCTATATGAAACTTGCTTAGTTTTGCATGTAGATTCATCTTATCATGTTGCATCCATGTTTTGGGAGTGTTTGCTTGATGTTTGAATGCATTTTGCATCAATGCCATGTTTAACTTGTTTTGCTCATATCTTCTAGGCCGTAGCTCCGAACAAAAATGGACTTTATATGTAACTTGACTAGAATTTCGTGTAGATCATCTTGGTGCATTTTAACTTGCTGTTTAACAACTTGAACATAAGGTTTATTCAGATCTGGAACAATTTCGAAATTTGCATATGAGGACTTACCGGATTTGTTATATGTTGTTTCCGGCCTCATTTAAACTTGCTTTGGTGTGTTGTTCTTGTATGCATCATCTCTTGCCATGAGTAGCTTCTTGTAGCCTTTGTCATGCATCATGCTTGTTTGTGCATCTTGTCTTATTTATGTGTTGTGTGTTTACCATGTGTTTGATTCTTTCCGGTTGTGCTCCTTCTCGTTAGTTCCTGTTTCGTTGCGATCGTGAGGATTCGTTCGTCTACGCTTGGTTCGTCTTCGTGGCTTCATCTTCTTCATGGACTCATTCCTCTTCCTTGCAGGATTTCAGGCAAGATGACCGTTACCCTGGATCTCACTACTATCATTGCTATGCTAGTTGCTTCGTTCTATCGCTATGCTGCGCTACCTATCACTTGTTCATCAAGCCTCCCAATTGCCATGTCAGCCTCTAACCTTTTCACCCTTCCTAGCAAACCGTTGCTTGGCTATGTTACCGCTTTGCTCAGCGCCTCTTATAGCGTTGTTAGTTGCAGGTGAAGTTGAAGATTGTTCCATGATGGACAAGATTATGTTGGGATATCACAATATCTCTTATTTAATTAATGCATCTATATACTTGGTAAAGGGTGGAAGGCTCAGCCTTATGCCTGGTGTTTTGTTCCACTCCTGCCGCCCTAGTTTCCGTCATACCGGTTTTATGTTCCTTGATTTTGCGTTCCTTAGGCGGTTGGGTGATTTATGGGACCCCCTTGACAGTTCACTTTGAATAAAACTCCTCCAGCAAGGCCCAACCTTGGTTTTACATTTGCCTAACAACCTATTACCCTTTCCTTGGGTCGGCCAACCCGAGGGTCATCTTTATTTTAACCCCCCCGGGCCAGTGCTTCTCTAAGTGTTGGTCCGAACCGGGCAGCATGCGGGGCCACCTCGGGGCAACTTGAGGGCTGGTTTTACTCGTAGCTTGTCCTATCCGGTGTGTCCTGAGAACGAGATACGTGCGACTCATACCGGGATTGCCGACACATCGGGCGGCTTTGCTGGTCTTGTTTTACCATTGTTGAAATGTCTTGTAAACCGGGATTCCGAGACTGATCGGGTCTTCTAGGAGAAGGAATATCCTTCGTTGACCGTGAGAGCTTCTGATAGGATAAGTTGGGACACCCCTGCTGGGTATAAACTTTCGAGAGCCGTGCCCGTGGTTATGTGGCAGATGGGAATTTGTTAATGTCCGGTTGTAGAGAACTTGACACCAGATTCAAATTAAAACGCATCAACCGCGTGTGCAGCCGTGATGGTCTCTTCTCGGCAGAGTCCAGGAAGTGAACACGGTTTTGGGTTATGATTGACGTAAGTAGGAGTTCAGGATCACTTATTGATCATTGCTAGCTTCATGACTATTCTGTTTGCTTCTCTTCTCGCTCTTATTTGCGTAAGTTAGCCACCATACTTGCTTAGACGCTGCTGCAACCTCACGACTTTACCCCTTCCTTACCCATTAAGCTTTGCTAGTCTTGATACCCATGGTAATGGGATTGCTGAGTCCTCGTGACTCACAGATTACTACAACAACAGTTGCAGGTGCAGGTTATGCGAATGCGACGATCATGACGTGAGAGCGATGTTTGCTTGTTTTGGAGTTCTTCTTCTGCTTCTTCTTCGATCAGGGGATAGGTTCCAGGTCGGCAGCCTGGGCTAGCAGGGTGGATGTCGTTTGAGCTTTTGTTTGTGTTTCATCCCTAGTCGGATGATGCTCTTATGTATGATGTTGTTGTATTCGCGTGGCATTGTATGCCTCTTGTATGTATCCCTAACTATTATGTAATGGTACGATGTAATGATATCCACCTTGCAAAAGCGTCTCCAATATGCGCTTCTATCCTTGGTGGGACCTTTGAGTTCCTTTAGGATAGGGTCGCATATTGGGCGTGACAATCTGACCGCTGCTGAGTCAGGCCGCCCCCCGTCTGCTGACTAGGGCTCTCTGGATGGGCCTCGGGGTGAGCCAGCCCAGGATCTCCCTCCCCAGCAGATTAGATGGTTGTTGCTACCCCGTGGAATCTCTAACCCTAGCATTGGCTCCCCTGCCGCCCTGGACGAGATCCGCCTCCACGGTCATACCGCCTGCACTCTCTGGCGCTCTCCACCACCCCTGAGGGAGTCCTGGATTAGGGGATGTCCGGATGGCCGGACTAAGACCTTTGGCCGGACTCCCGGACTATGAAGATACAAGATTGAAGACTCCGTCCCGTGTCCGGATGGGACTTTCCTTGGCGTGGAAGGCAAGCTTGGCGATACGATATGAAGATCTCCTTCCATTGTAACCAACTCTGTGTAACCCTAGCCCTCTCCGGTGTCTATATAAACCGGAGAGTTTTAGTACGTAGGACGAACAACAATCATACCATAGGCTAGATTCTAGGGTTTAGCCACTCCGATCTCATGGTAGATCTACTCTTGTACTACCCATATCATCAATATTAATCAATCAGGAGTAGGGTTTTACCTCCATCGAGAGGGCCCGAACCTGGGTAAAAACATCGTGTCCCTTGTCTCCTGTTACCATCCGCCTAGACGCACAGTTCGGGACCCCCTACCCGAGATCCGCCGGTTTTGACACCGACATTGGTGCTTTCATTGAGAGTTCCTCTGTGTCGTCGCCTTTAGGCCCGATGGCTTCTTCGCTCGTCAATCGCGATGCGGTCCGGGATGCGACTTTTCTCCTCGGACAGATCTTCGTATTCGGTGGCTCCGCACTGCGGGCCGACTCATTCGGCCATCTGGAGCAGATCGAAAGCTACGCCCCTGGCCATCAGGTCAGGTTTGGAAGCTTAAACTACACGACCGACATCCGCGGGGACTTGATCTTTGACGGATTCGAGCCACAAACGGGCCCGCCGCACTGTCATGATGGGCATGATTTAGCTCTGTCATCGGACAACGCCCAGAGCGTCGCTCAAGTGTCCGCTCCGACCATTAGCTCGGAGTCCACTACGCCAGTCGGGGACGGACGGTTGGACGCCGCCCCGGAAACGGCAACCTCTACGGCGATAGAGCCGGATACCAGCCTGGTCCCCCGCAAGGCCCGTGACTCCAAGGTGCCAGACTCCGATCCGGACTCCGTAAATCCCACACCTCTTCCGATTAAGCCCGATTGGGCTCCGCTCATGGAGTCCACCGCCGCGGATGTCTTTCAGCACTCGCCTTTCGGCAATATCCCGAATTCGTTAAAGTCCCTCTCTTTGTCAGGAGAGCCCTGGCCGGACCACGGCCAACACGGTTGGGATACGGACGACGAAGAAATTCACAGCCCACCCACCACCCACTTCGTAGCCACTATCGATGATTTAACCGACATGCTCGACTTTGACTCCGAAGACATCGACGGCATGGACGCCGATGAAGGAGACGATCAAGAACCAGTACCTATAGGGAACTGGAAAGCCACCTCGTCATATGACATATACATGGTGGACACCCCTAAAGCAGGGGATGGCGAGGAGAAAACGGAGGATGACCCCTCCAAGAAGCAACCCAAGTGCCGACGTCAGTGGTGCCGCTCTAAGTCCCGCCAAAGCAAAAACAGCGATTCCGGCACCGGAGATAACAATACGCCGGACAGTGCCGAAGACAACCCCCTCCAGCAGGATTCAGTGCAGGATGACGAAGGAGCCAACCCTCATGAGAGAGCGACCGACAAAGAGGATGAGGACGACAATTACATGCCTCCCTCCGAAGACGAGGCAAGCCTCGACGACGACGAATTCGTCATGCCAGAGGATCCCATCGAACAAGAGCGTTTCAAACGCAGACTCGTAGCCATGGCAAGCAGCCTCAAGAAGAAACAGCAGCAGCTTAGAGCTGACCAAGACTTGCTAGCCGACAGATGGACCGAAGTCCAGGCGGCCGAAGAGTATAAACTAGAACGCCCATCCAAGAGCTACCCGAAGCGCAGGCTGCTACCCCAACTTGAGGAGGAAGCAACTAAACCTATATCACCAGCGTACAATACGCCCGATCGGCCACCCCATGGCCGCGATAGAGAGGCCTTCTGGCCCTCAACCCAGGCTGCCCCCCGACACCGCTCAAAACATACTAGAGTACGGGGAGACGCAACAGACCTGCGAGACATCTTGGAGAATAAGGCAAGGCAAACAAGATCGATCTACGGATCGCATGGGCGCCCCGCTTCACGTGACGCTAGCCGTCACGCCGGACATAATAAGTATGGCCCGGCCGAATACAACGGACCAAGCTCGTCCGAGCTGCGTCGCGATATAGCCCAGTACAGGGGCGCCGCACATCCACTATGCTTCACAGACGAAGTAATGGATCATCAAATCCCCGAGGGCTTCAAGCCCGTAAACATCGAATCATACGATGGCACAACAGATCCTGCGGTATGGATCGAGGATTATCTCCTTCACATCCACATGGCCCGTGGTGATGATCTACACGCCATCAAATACCTCCCGCTCAAGCTCAAAGGACCAGCTCGACATTGGCTTAATAGCCTGCCAGCAGAGTCAATTAGTTGTTGGGAGGACCTAGAATCCGCATTCCTTGACAACTTCCAGGGCACGTATGTGTGACCACCAGACGCCGATGACCTAAGCCACATAATCTAGCAGCCAGAGGAATCGTCCAGACAATTCTGGACACGGTTCCTGACCAAGAAAAACCAAATAGTCGATTGTCCGGACGCCGAGGCCCTCGCAGCCTTCAGGCACAACATCCGAGACGAATGGCTTGCCCGGCACCTAGGATAGGAAAAGCCAAAGTCTATGGCATCCCTCACGACACTCATGACCCGCTTCTGCGCGGGAGAAGACAGCTAGCTAGCTCGTAGCAATAACATAACCAACAGCCCCGGCAATTCGGATACCAAGGATAACAACGGCAGGTCACGCCGCAACAAGCATAAGCGCCACATTAACTGTGACAATACTAAAGATACGACAGTCAATGCCGGATTCAGAGGCTCTAAACCGGGTCAGCGGAAGAAGCCATTCAAACAAAACCCTCAGGGCCCATCCAGCTTAGACCGGATACTCGATCGCTCGTGCCAGATACACGGCACCCCCGAACAGCCATCCAATCACACCAACAAGGATTGTTGGGTGTTCAAGCAGGCAGGCAAGATAAGTGCCGAGACCAGAGACAAGGGGCTACATAGCGATGACGAGGAGGGCCCCTGACCGCCGAACAACAAAGGACAGAAGGGATTTCCCCCGCAAGTTCGGACGGTGAATATGATATACGCAACCCACATCCCCAAAAGGGAGCGGAAGCATGCTCTCAAGGACGTCTATGCGCTGGAGCCAGTCGCCCCAAAGTTCAACCCATGGTCCTCCTGCCCTATCACTTTCGATCGACGGGACCATCCCACCAGCATCCGTCACGGCGGATTCACCGCACTGGTCCTAGACCCAATTATCGACGGATTTCACCTTACCAGAGTCCTAATGGACGGCGGCAGTAGCCTGAACCTGCTTTACCAGGACACAGTGCGAAAAATGGGCATCGATCCTTCAAGGATTAAACCCACAAAGACAACCTTCAAAGGTGTCATACCAGGGGTAGAAGCCAGCTGTACAGGCTCGGTCACACTCGAGGTGGTCTTCGGATCACCGGATAACTTCCAGAGCGAGGAGTTAATCTTCGACATAGTCCCATTCCGCAGCGGCTATCACGCCCTGCTCGGACGAACCGCATTTGCAAAATTCAATGCGGTGCCGCACTATGCATATCTCAAGCTCAAGATGCCATGACCTCGCGGAGTCATCACGGTAAATGGAAACACTGAACGCTCTCTCCGAATGGAGGAGCACACGGCGGCCCTAGCGGCGGAAGTACAGAGTAGCCTCTCAAGGCAGTTCTCCAACCCAGGCGCCAAACGTCCGGACAAGGTCAAGCGAGCCCGAAGTAACCTACAACAAATCCGGCTGGCACGTTCCGAGCAAGCATAGCAGTGCGGCCCCAGCCCCAGCCCCCGCCAAACGGCAATACTAGTACCACGCGTACATAATTACGCCTTAGAGATACCATGGGCATAAGGGGAGGGGCACAACAACGGCACGCCCATAATGCGGCTCAACCGCACTAGGGGGCTCCCTACTTCGCCGTTTTCCTTTTTCGCACACTTTCAGGACCCAACTATTTGGAAGGCCTGTCCGGCAATACTCTCGCCGAACCAACGATGCAATAGCCAGGGAGGAAGCGAGCAATGTCAAAAGTCAAGGTTGTCTCTATAACGAGTTTAATACCTGTTTCTCTTACAATCCTGCAGCTTTCCCCTGAAGGGGAATATGTCAAATACTCCCATCTCTTGCTTACCACACTTTTTGTATCGTTCTGCTTTCGCAGCAGCCCTTTTTAATGAACAATATATAGCTCTTACCTATTATTGTACTTATTTTTATATGCAAATATGTTCAGTCATGACACTATGCAACCGTACACTTTGGTGCGGATAATACACCAGGGGCTTACAACACCCCATAACATGGTGTGAGAAGACCGAACACTCTAACAAGTGCGGCACCCCGAACTTATAGCACTATATGCATCGGCTCCGAATCATGTCTTTGGTCAATAGTTGGGTTTGCCCGGCTCCCATGTTTTGGTACCTTACGTTCCGCATTGTTGGCTAAGGTAGTGCTGGGAGAACTACTGCGATTGTGCCCCAGTTGAGATGGGTTAACACCTCAGTAGAGAAAGCTAAAACTGACTGCCATGATAGTGCGAGAGACCGGTCGCTGTTCACGAGGTTTCTTCGAGTCCTTAAAGACTTATGCCGCTTCGAGCGAGGAACCGGACTTATCCGGCCTAGGCGTGGATAGCGCCCCGAACTCGGTCTTCCGAATACTAGGGGCTTCGCCGAAATTTAAAATTATAGAATTCTATGGCTAAGTGAGAGTGATAAAGCATTATAAGTCCGACGACCTGGTTCGTTGTGTTGAACGCCTCCCTAGATGGACCCAAGAATGGGAACAAGAGCGCTCAGGTTTATCCCGAACACCCCAGCACTCGTGGCATGGGGGTCGAAGCTGACGACTTGCATCTCTCAGATTTGATAAATGGCCGGACAGAAGGTAATATTTTAAATTAACAAGCGTTGCTTAACGCATATGAACAAAGCTTCAGCGTATAGGATAACAAATGCGAGTTTACTCAAAAATTACATCTTTGGAGCACTCATCCGCTATGTGGAGGGCACCCTTCAGAACGCCATTATAATACATCTCGGGCGTACGATACTCCTTGCCCGGCGGTGGCACGTCCGTCAACAGCTTCTCCGCATCTAGCTTGCCCTAGTGCACCTTAGCACGGGCAAGGGCCCGACGGGCACCTTCAATACAAACGGAGCGCTTGACGACCTCAATCCACGGACACGCGTCCACCAGCCGCTGCACCAGACCGAAGTAGCTCCCAGGCATGACTTCTCCAGGCCACACACGAGCTATGAGGCCCTTCATGGCCTGTTCGGCCACCTTGTGGAGCTCGACCAGCTGCTTCAGCTAGTCGCTCAGGGGCACCGGATGTTTGGCCTCAGCATACTGAGACCAGAACACTTTCTCCGTCGAGCTCCCCTCTTCGGCTCGTTAGTATGCGGCGGCATCAGACACACTATGGGGCAGATCGGCGAACGCTCCTGGAGAGCTCCGGATTCGGGTAAGTAGCAGATAATTAACTTTTATATTTTTGCTTTGCACAAAGAATGCCTTACCCGCCGCTATCTTCTTCATCGCCTCGATCTCCTGAAGGGCCTTCTGGGCTTCGGCCTTAGCGGTCTTGGCACTCTCAAGAGCCAAGGCAAGCTCGGACTCTCGAGTCTTCGAGTCACGCTCCAAACTCTCGTGTTTTTCCATGAGAGCCTGGAGCTCTTGCCGCACCTCCGCCACCCGCGCCTCCTGCTTCTCTCGCTCGGTGCGCTCCAAGGCCGCACTCTTTTTATCCTTCGAAATCGCCTCTTTCAGGGTCGCCATCTCGGTCGTGGCTCCTGAAACATTAACGTTGGTCCTGTTATTATTATGCAACCAAGTATTTCTATATACATTTCCAGGAGGTACTATGTACCCTCTTTATCCTCGAGCTGCTTCTTGGCACGGCCGAGCTCGCTCTCGGACCGCTCGAGGCTTTCCTTCAAGGCATTGACCTCCGCAGTCAGTGCGGCAGAGGTCAGCAGCGCATCCTACATTCCCATATTGACATATTTCAATTAGACTCCTGCGTATATCTTTTGAGATCCTCAGTTCGGCTTTTCTTTCCGAACACCGAACTGAGCATCAGGGGCTACTGTCTATGCGGTAACATTTTTATATATGTTTCTGAACACATACCTCAAAGCCCGTTAACCGGCTTGTGCAGGCTTCCGTCAGCCCGCTCTTGGCGGACTGAACCTTCTGAATCACCGCACTCATAACAGTGTGGTGTTCTTCGTCGATGGAGGCGCCGTTAAGCGCCTCCAGCAAATTTTCCGGCGCCTCTGGGTGGACGGAAGTCGCCGGCGTCGCAGGCTTGCCCTTCTTATGAAGGCGCCGCCTGTCGGGCTCTGGAACCACTGATGGTTCCGGAGCAGTGTCCGGCCCGGGGCCGGACTTAGATCCCTCCGGGGCTTCACCCCCTTTGGGCTGGGAGTCCGGAAGGTCGCCTTGTGGCGCTTCCAGGACCACCTCCCCTGGTTTTGTCCCCTACGGGACTCCACCTCAGCATCGTCTGTAGGGAGAGGGGAGGAGGCCGTCGGAACTGAAGCGCTATTCACATCCGACGAATTCAGAGATCCGCTCGACGAATCGCCAAGCTGAGCTCTGGGTGGACTGCATGATTAGCTTCGGTGTTAGAAGCTATCAAATAATAAAGGAGTGCAATAAGTCATTTGGGTAGCCGGACACTTACGATTTTGCCAGGGGCTTGACCCTGGGTGGCCAGTCCTCCCCGCCGTCTTCGGCGTCGGGGGCATAGTCTGGCAGAAGGGACTTCCCCTTCTTGGACCCTCCGGCTTCCCCAGCTGAGGCGGCCTTTCTCTTCTTTCCTCCCCCCCCCGTTGGAGGGGGAGAGGCATCTTCTTCTTCCTCCTCCTTGTCTTTGGAGGCGGAGGGTGCGTTGGGGCCGTCGGGCAAATCCGACGACACCGGGCGCCGGAACTCTTTCGGGTCCCCATGGCCTTCTCCTTGGACTTCTTCTCCGGCACCACGTGGGGTGCCGGAACCAGTAGCTTCGCTAAGTCTGCGTATACTGGGCCTTCGGGCAAAGGGGCCGGACAGTCAAACTGTCCGGATGTCCTCTTCCAGTCCTGTCAAAGGAACGGGAGTTTAGATCCCACATAAAGTCACACTATGAAATTCGGGTATCTCGTAAGGGACTAAAGGTAAGCTTACTTCGGAGGTTTGACGTTTGGCACAGAACCCGCGATCCTTGGTGACGGGAGGGGAGACCTCGGAACTCTTGAAAAGCACCTTCCAGGCGTCCTCGTGCTTCGTTTCGAAGAGCCGGGATAGAGTCTGGTGCCGGGCCGGGTCGAACTCCCACAAATTGAAGTCCCGTCGTTGACACGGGAGGATCCGGCGGAAGAGCATGACCTGGACCACGTTGACAAGCTTAACCTTCTTGGTCACCAGGTCTCGGACGCAGGTTTGGAGTTCGGTCACCTCTTCCAGATTGCCCCACGACAGGCCCGTCTCTTTCCAAGATGTGAGCCGGGTGGGGATGCCGGATCGAAATTCAGGGGCCGCTGCCCATTTAGGGTCACGCGGCTCGGTGATATAAAACCACCCATATTTCCACCCTTTGATGGTTTCCACGAAGGCACCCTCGAGCCAGGTGACGTTGGCTATCTTGCCCACCATGGCGCCTCCGCATTCCGCCTGTCGGCCTTGCACGACCTTCGGCTTGACGCTGAAGATCTTCAGCCATAGGCCAAAGTGGAGCTGGATGCGGAAGAAGGCCTCACACACGACGATAAACGCCGAGATATTGAGGATGAAGTTCGGGGCTAGATCGTGGAAGTCCAGGCCGTAGTAGAACATGAGCCCCCGGACGAACGGGTGAAGAGGAAAACCCAGTCCGCGGAGGAAATGGGGAAGAAAAACAACCCTCTCATGGGGCCTGGGGGTGGGGATGAGTTGCCCCGCATCTGGGAGCCGGTGCGCGATGTTGTTAGACAAGTATCCGGCTGCCTCAGGTTTTTGATTTGTCCCTCCGTGACGGAGGAGGCCATCCATCTACCTCCCGCTCCAGACATGGTTGGGGAAGGTTGAGGTGGGAAGTGCGGGCTTGGGCGCTGGAGCTCGAGCACGTAGGGACAGATAAGCAGAGGAGGAAGAGGGCGTGAATGGAAAAGGAGGATTCTTATCCCCTTATATGGGCGGCCAAAACTACGAGCCCCCCACCGGCCTGATAAAACTCGCTTATCTCCCAAGCGCCACGGTTAATGGCGCGGTTGGGTTACCCACACCCGTATTGATGAGAATCCCGGAATAAGGGGACACGATCTCTGCTTTGACAAGACGTGCCAAGGAAACCGCCTCGCTAAACGCACTGAGGTGTAACAATAAAATGAATAAAGAGCCTGGCTGTGGCATGATGTCACGCCACGAAATACGTCAGCAGATCCGATTGATACAAATATTATTCTCTCTACAAATGAATGTGGAACTTATTTTGCAGAGCCGGACACTACCCTGGTGTTCAACATCTTCTATGAAATATTCGGAGGAGGAACCCGCCTTGCAATGCCGAAGACAACTTGCACGCCGGACTCATCGTCATTTAAGCCTGGTTCAGGGGCTACTGAGGGAGTCCTGGATTAGGGGGTGTCCGGATGGCCGGACTAAGACCTTTGGCCAGACTCCCGGACTATGAAGATACAAGATTGAAGACTCCGTCCCGTGTCCGGATGGGACTTTCCTTGGCGTGGAAGGCAAGCTTGGCGATATGATATGAAGATCTCCTTCCATTGTAACCGACTCTGTGTAACCCTAGCCCTCTCCGATGTCTATATAAACCGGAGAGTTTTAGTCTGTAGGACGAACAACAATCATACCATAGGCTAGATTCTAGGGTTTAGCCACTCCGATCTCGTGGTAGATCTACTCTTGTACTACCCATATCATCAATATTAATCAAGCAGGAGTAGGGTTTTACCTCCATCGAGAGGGCCCGAACCTGGGTAAAAACATCGTGTCCCTTGTCTCCTGTTATCATCTGCCTAGACGCACAGTTCGGGACCCCCTACCCGAGATCTGCCGGTTTTGACACTGACAACCCCCTTTGACCAAGTCCTTTATGGAGGTTGCATCCATGCCTCGCGTCTGTGATGATGGCATGGCCCGCCCCAAGCGCCGCTTCAACGGAGGCCGGCAAGCGGGTGATCGGCCTTCCCCGAAACTCGCCGCCTCGAATCCAACCTCTGCCGCCAGCTCTAGAACGAGAACCTACCTGGGAAGGCTGGGGGCTTGGGCAATGGCGGCGACTCCCGCCGCTCTCCTGCGCGGGATGAACCAAGGGATCGTTGTCGCTCGCCGGAGAACTGGCGGACGCAGCAGCGCTGATCTCCTGTTCAACAAGGCAGCTATGCTTGCAACCGCGACCGTGCGTCCTCCCGCTCCCTAGGCCTCTGCGCGGCCGGGCACATCGGCTCTCCCTATGCCCAGCCCGGTCCCCTCACTGCCAATCCCCTCCTCGCTGCTGCCAGCCACCTCATGCCTAGCCGCAGGCCCACCCGGCCCACAACAACCGTGGCCGGCAGGGCGCCAAGATGAACAAGAGGAAGATGCCACCCCGCCACCAGCCTGGTCAGGCCTCGGCTGCCAACTCCTTCGTGCTGCTCGACCCCTGCCTGAGAAGGAGCTGTAGTCTGCCCCATTCTTCAATTGTTGCAAGCTTGGCCACTACCAAGTCAACTACCCCAACGCCCCCATGTGCTATATGTGCAAGGAAGCGGGACACCCAGCCCTCCTCTGCCTCGAACGATCAGTGGAGGGGGAATTGATGATGTATGGCCATGAAACCGAAGGCCTTGGCTTCTTCCACATTGAGCAATTGTGGCAAGCTTGGCCACTACCAGGTCGACTGCCCCAACGCCCCCATGTGCTATGTGTGCAAGGAAGCGGGACACCCAGCCCTCCTCTGCCTCGATCGCTCAGTGGAGGGGGATCTGATGATGTATGGCCACGACATCGAAAGCCTTGGCTTCTTCCACATGGAGCTTCTAGAACCCGAGGAGCAAGAACCTTCTCTAATCGCCATTGTCACTATTTTGAGCAAGGGCGCGGTCTCTCCAGAGCAAATCGCAGTTGAGCTTAAACACCTGTGTACCACTGCGATTGATTGGGATTGGCAAGTTGAGTCCATCGCCAAAAAGCAATTCTCAATGGTATTCCCTGACTCCATTAGCTTCGGCTACTGTACCTGGAGTGCGGAGATCACACTTGCGCTCAACAAGATGGTTGTGGATATCTCCGCCCCGGATGTCGACCTAGCGGTTGTGGCAGTTCTTAGTACCTCCTGGATCACCATCGCGGGTCTTCTGATGTCTACTACACAAAATTCTCCTTGTAGACGTTGTTGGGCCTCCAAGTGCAGAGGTTTGTAGGACAGTAGCAAATTTCCCTTAAGTGGATGACCTAAGGTTTATCAATCCTAGGGAGGTGTAGGATGAAGATGGTCTCTCTCAAACAATCCTGCAACCAAATAATAAAGAGTCTCTTGTGTCCCCAACACACCCAATACAATGGTAAATTGTATAGGTGCACTAGTTCGGCGAAGAGATGGTGATACAAGTGCAATATGGATGGTAGATATGAGTATTTGTAATGTGAAATTATAAAAATAACAAGGTAACTAATGATAAAAGTGAGCACAAACGGTATTGCAATGCTAGGAAACAAGGCCTAAGGTTCATACTTTCACTAGATCCAACTATAATAGCAAAGCTCGCGATACATCAAGATCGTATCACTTCAAGAACACGAGAGAGAGAGAGAGAGAGATCAAACACATAGCTACTGGTACATACCCTCAGCCCCGAGGGTGAACTACTCCCTCCTCGACATGGAGAGCGCCGGGAAGATGAAGATGACCACCGGTGAGGGATCGCCCCTCCAGCAGGGTGCCGGAACAGGGTCCCGATTGGTTTTTGGTGCCTCCAGAGGCTTGCGGCGGTGGAACTCCCGATCTATTGTGCTCCTTGGTGTTTTTAGGGTATATGGACATATATAGGCGAAAGAAGTTGGTCAGGGGAGCCATGAGGGGCCCACGAGGGTGGGGGGCACGCCTCCCTGCCTCGTGGCCGCCTCGAAGCTTCCCTGACTTCCACTCCAAGTCTCCTGGATTGCTTCCGTTCCAAAAATAACTCTTCCGAAGGTTTCATTCCGTTTGGATTCCGTTTGATATTCCTTTTCTTCGAAACACTGAAATAGGCAAGAAAACAACAAGTTGGGCTGGGCCTCCGGTTAATAGGTTAGTCCCAAAAATAATATAAAAGTGTATAATAAAGCCCATAAACATCCAAAACAAATAATATAATAGCATGAATACTTCATAAATTATAGATACGTTGGAGATGTATCAGCATCCCCAAGCTCAATTCTCGCTCGTCCTCGAGTTGGTAAATGATAAAAGAAAGAATTTATGAAGTGTGAATGCTAGCAGGTGCATAAGTTTGATCAATGATAATTTCAATCACATTTTCTAGCATCATTTTATGTCATAACAGTAGCTCATCTCATAAAACTTCTCATGATCAAGTAACAAGCTATTCAAACGTTAAAGCATAGACCATAAACTTTCTTGAAAACTAGCAGACTATGTTCTCAGTCATCAAACAATTGCAATTCATCTTATTTTCAGGAAGGGTCTATGTAAGAGCTTTGATTTAGCAAATTCCACATACTCAACTATCATATAGTCTTCCATGATTGCTACCACTCAAAGCATATTTTTAGAGCAAATAGCATCGATCGAACACAGAGAAAGATAGGGGCTTAATGTTTCGCCTCCCAACTTACTTATCATATAGATAATTGTCAACAATAATAATTCATGATCAAATACATTTGAATGGCCATATATGCTTAGATCTTTCCCCATCACATGATGCTTGCCAACTAAAGAGTAGGTTGGAATGAGAAGGAATACTAGTAAATCTTGCATAAAAGTAAAAGATAGGCCCTTCGTAGAGGGAAGCAGGGATTTGCAGAGGTGCCAGAGCTCGAAGCTTTTAAACAGAGATGAAAATAATTTTGAGAGGTATGCTTTCATTGTCAACATAAAAACCAAGAGTTCCCAATATCTTCCATGCTACACACATTATAGGCGGTTCCCAAACAGAATGGTAAAGTTTATACTCCCCCACCACCAACAATCATCAATCCATGGCTTGCCTGAAACAACGGGTGCCTCCAACTAACATCAATCCTGGGGGAGTTTTGTTTGCAATTATTTTAATTTTTTATGATATTTTAATCATAGGACTGGGCATCCCAGTTACCAGCCATTTTCTGTTGAATGATGAGCGGAGTCCACTCATCGTGAGAATAACCCACCTAGCATGGAAGATACTGACAGCCCCTAGTCACTACATGAGCGATTCAGGCATACAAAACAGATTATTATTCGAAGGTTTAGAGTTTGGCACATGCAAATTTACTTGGAACGGCAGGTAAATACCGCATATAGGTAGGTATGGTGGACACTCATGGAAGAAACTTGGTTCAAGGAATTTGGACGCACAATCAATATTCCCTCTTAGTACAGATATTTTGGTTAGAAAAGGATTCTAAATATCAAGCACCACATGTTGGAGGATCTATAACAATATAACTTCTATACAAATATACCCAAGCATAACTCATTATGTTGTCTTCCTTGTCCAATTTCAATTAATTTTGTCAGGTTTGAAAATAATCAATGGGGCTCACAATCATAGAAGATGTCTAAGATAGTATATTTATATGTGAAATCTCTCTTCCTTCATTATTCTTTCACGAATTGTTCAAGTGACCAATACAATGTTTGCTAACCTTCAATAATTTTACCACCTCTACTTCTTAGATGTGAAGTCATTACTCCCCATGAAACATATATAATTTCAGATTTATGATATTCAAATCATTCAACCATTTAATCATAGGATATAAGTGAAGCACATGAGTAAATGACAAACTACTCCAAAAAGATATAAGTGAAGATCAATGAGTAGTTGAATAATTATGTAACTATGTGAAGACTCTCTAACATTTAAAAATTTCAGATCTTGGTATTTTATTCAAATAGCAATCAAAACAAAACAAAATGAAATGACGCTCCAAGCAGAACACATATCATGTGGTGAATAAAAATATAGCTCCAAGTAAAGTTACCGATGGATGAAGACGAAAGAGGGGATGCCTTCCGGGGCATCCCCAAGCTTAGGCTCTTGGTTGTCCTTGAATATTACCTTGGGGTGCCTTGGGAATCCCCAATCTTAGGCTCTTGCCACTCCTTATTCCATAGTCCATCGAATCTTTACCCAAAACTTGAAAACTTCACAACACAAAACTCAACAGAAAACTCGTAAGCTCCGTTAGTATAAGAAAAATAAACCATCACTTTAAGGTACTATAATGAACTCATTCTAAATTCATATTAGTGTAATATCTACTGTATTCCAACTTCTCTATGGTTCATACATTCCGATATTACTCATAGATTCATCAAAATAAGCAAACAACACATAGAAAACAGAATCTATTAGAAACATAACAGTCTGTAGTAATCTGTAACTCTTGAATACTTCTGTAACTCCAAAAATCCTACAAAATTAGGAAAACCGGAGAAATTTGTGTACCAATCCATATAAAAAAGAATCAGATCAAAAGCACGTTTCTGTGAAGTATAAAAACTAATTTACTGGGTGCAAAAGTTTCTGATTTTCAGCAGGATCAACACAACTATCACCATAAGCTATCCTAAAGGTCTTACTTGGCAGTTTATTGAAACAAAAGCTATAAAACATGATTACTACAGTAGCATAATCATGTACACACACAAAAAACAGTAAGGGTAAATATTGGGTTGTCTCCCGACAAGCGCTTTTCTTTAATGCCTTTTTAGCTAGGCATGATGATGACAATGATGCTCACATAAAAGATAAGAATTGAAACATAACGGGAGCATCATGAAGCATATGACTAGCACATTTAAGTCTAACCCACTTCCTATGCATAGGGATTTTGTGATCAAACAACTTATGGGAACAATAATCAACTAGCATAGGAAGGTAAAACAAGCATACCTTCAAGATTTTCAACACATAGGGAGGAAACTTGATATTATTGCAATTCCTACAAGCATATGTTCCTCCCTCATAATAATTTTCAGTAGCATCATGAATGAATTCAACAATATAACCAACACATAAAGCATTCTTTTCATGATCTACTTGCATAGAAATTTTACTACTCTCCACATAAGCAAGTTTATTCTTTATGGCATACGTATCATCACAATAATCATCATAAATAGGAGGCATGCTTTCATCATAATAAATTTCATCATCAAAACTTGGGGGAAAAAAATATCATATTCATCAAACATAGCTTCCCCAATCTTGTGGCTTCGCATATCATTAGCATCATGGATATTCAAGGAATTCATAATAACAACATTGCAATTATGCTCATCATACAAAGATCTAGTACCAAACATTTTATAGACTTCTTCTTCTAGCACTTGAGCACAATTTTCCTTTCCATCATTCTCACGAAAGATATTAAAAAGATGAAGCGTATGAGTCAAACTCAACTCCATTTTTTGTAGTTTTCTTTTATAGACTAAACTAGTGATAAAACAAGAAACAAAAAGATTCAATTGCAAGATCTAAAGATATACCTTCAAGCACTCACCTCCCCGGCAACAACGCCAGAAAAGAGCTTGATGTCTACTACACAACCTTCTCCTTGTAGACGTTGTTGGGCCTCCAAGTGCAGAGGTTTGTAGGATAGTAGCAAATTACCCTCAAGTGGATGACCTAAGGTTTATCAATCCGTGGGAGGTGTAGGATGAAGATGGTCTCTCACAAACAACCCTGCAACCAAATAACAAAGAGTCTCTTGTGTCCCCAACACACCCAATACAATGGTAAATTGTACAGGTGTACTAGTTCGACGAAGAGATGGTGATACAAGTGCAATATGGATGGTAGATATGAGTATTTGTAACCTGAATTTTTTAAAAACAGCAAGGTAACTAATGATAAAAGTGAGCACAAACGGTATTTCAATGCTAGGTAACAAGGCCTAAGGTTCATACTTTCACTAGTGCAAATTCTCTCAACAATAATAACATAACTGGATCATATAACTATCCCTCAACATGCAACAAAGAGTCACTCCAAAGTCACTAATAGCGGAGAACAAACGAAGAGATTATTGTAGGGTACGAAACTACCTCAAAGTTATCCTTTCTGATCGATCTATTCAAGAGTCCGTAGTAATAACACGAAGGTATTCTTTCCGTTCGATCTATAATAGAGTTCGTACTAGAATAACACCTTAAGAAACAAATCAACCAAAACCCTAATGTCACCTAGATACTCCAATGTTACCTCAAGTATCCGTGGGTATGATTATACAATATGCATCACACAATCTCAGATTCATCTATTCAAACCAACACAAAGTACTTCAAAGAGTGCCCCAAAGTTTCTACCGGAGAGTCAAGACGAAAACATGTGCCAACCCCTATGCATAAGTTCACAAGGTGAACCCGCAAGTTGATCACCAAAACATACAATCAAGTAGATCATGTGAATATCCCATTGTCACCATAGATAAGCACGGCAAGACATACATCAAGTGTTCTCAAATCCTTAAAGACTCAATCCGACAAGACAACTTCAAAGGGAAAACTCAATCCATTACAAGAGAGTAGAGGGGGAGAAACATCATAAGATGCAACTATAATAGCAAAGCTCGCAATACATCAAGATTGTATCACCTCAAGAACACGAGAGAGAGATCAAACACATAGCTACTGGTACATACCCTCAACCCTGAGGGTGAACTACTTCCTCCTCGTCATGGAGAGCGCTGGGATGATGACGATGACCACCGATGAGCGGTCCCCCCTCCGACAGGGTGCCGGAACAAGGCCCCGATTGGTTTTTGGTGGCTACAGAGGCTTGCGGCGGCGGAACTCCCGATCTATTGTGCTCCTCGGTGTTTTTAGGGTATATGGACATATATAGGTGAAAGAAGTCGGTCAGGGGAGCCACGAGGGGCCCGCGAGGGTGGGGGGCGCGCCTCCCTGCCTCGTGGCCACCTTGAAGCTTCCCTGACTTCCACTCCAAGTCTCCTGGATTGCTTCCGTTCCAAAAATAACTCTCCCGAAGGTTTCATTTTGTTTTGACTCCGTTTTATATTCCTTTTCTTCGAAACACTGAAATAGCCAAGAAAACATCAATTTGGGTTGGGCCTCCGGTTAATTGGTTAGTCCCAAAAATAATATAAAAGTGTATAATAAAGCCCATAAACATCCAAAACAGATAATATAATAGCATGAATACTTCATAAATTATAGATACGTTGGAGACGTACCATCTTCCGACCATCGCTCGCAAGGAATGGGTCATTCACAGCATGTCCCGATCTTGGGCAAAGTGGTCATCATAGATGAGCTCTCCCTCCTCAAGGAGAAGGCCGTGCGGGTCAAGGTGCAGTGCCTAGACACCTCCAAGCTCCGGGCCACCGTGCACATGTTCTTCAATCACTTGGGTTACGACCTCAAGATTGGTCTGGGCCCTCCCTCGCGTCTCGCTTACCTCCCTCGGCTGGAGGTGGGGATGGTGGTGCCAACACTAGAGATGGTGGTTCGGGTGGACATGGTGGTTACCGTGACCACCATCTCCACCGCTCGACCCCCTCAGATGATGATGAGGAAGAAACATCATAGCATAGCTGCTCCCCACCCAAGATCTCTCGGCTCGCTCGCATGGTTGTCTCCCCGCCGCCAAGCTCACCGACGCCCTGCTCAGCAAGCTCGCGCTCCTACCCTCGAGGGTGCACCTCTGCACCCCGGTTCTCAGGTGCGGACCTCCCCATTGTCTCCTTTTTCGAAGGAGGACAACAACATCTCTAGCATGGGCTTACTAGTGCTCCCTTCCTTCTCGCCTCTCTCACCTTCGCTGCTGCCGCCCGCACGGCTGCCCCTCTGCTGGAGCCGCTACCTACAGAATTGCCTGTCGCGCTGGTGCTCCCGGCCCCTGGAGTCATGTTCGATGCGGACCTGGAAGTCTCCAGCCTCCCTCCGGGTGTGGCCGCCCAGCCCTCCCTCACCGTGGCTATCGAGCATTGGCTCTCTGTTCTTGGGGACATGTCCCCCGTCGCGGACCTGTTGGATGCGCCCCTTCACGACCCCCACCACTACTGCCGGTGGCTGCACCGGCCTCGGCGGCTAGAAGGGACCGCTGCATCGTCCCCCGCCCCCCGCGGTCTAAGGGTCCCAAACGAGGCTGTTTGGCGCCGACTCTCGTCACGACATCACGGAGGAGCACCCGTATTGGTGATGCGCTGCCACCAGGCACCCTGACCCCGTCCATCCCGGAGTGCGCAGAATGGAGGGTCGTTGCTTGGTTCCTAGAATCACGTACCTCCACCAGCCCGCCTCCTGGTCTCCATGCTAATTTTTGTGCTCGAGTCGGTGTCGCTGGGGAAGCTCGCGAAGGTAGCCAACGACCCCAGGATCGTGTTCAGGGGGGAAAGGGTCCCCCCTTAGTTCAAATCGATGCAATCCAGTCGAAGGAAGTGTTGGATGGTAAACTTGACGCAACTTGCGCTAACTGACCAGGGCTAGGGCCGTGGCTCCACCCGAGGAAGGGTCCACCTCCAGGCCCGTCCTCCCGTCTCAAGGGGAGACTAGTTCTCGTGGTCGCACTCGCTCAAGGACTAATGGACCCCCTCCCCGGTTATCTAATGCAGACACTATTCTGGAATATTCATAGCTTTGGTCAGACTAGCCGCCGCCGCCAACTTGCCGAATACATGCGAGATGAGCGAACTCACACTGTTGCCCTCCAGGAAATGATGTCATCTGTGTTTTCCCTCTTAGAGCTTAATAGCTTGAGCCCCGGCCTCTTTGGCTGGCAATAGCTCCCTTCTAGTGGGAGCACAGGCCACTCCGGAGGCATCCTTCTAGGGGTGAAGGATGCCTCCTTTGAGGTGGGAAGCATGGACCGGGAGAGTTTTTCTTTAGCATGGAGGTGTCTGAACGCTACATGTGCTTCAAGTAGGAAATCATCATTGTCTATGGTCTGGCGGATCACCGCTGCTCGTCCGGATTTCTTGCGGAGCTTAGTACCAACATCTTGAATGCCCAGTTGCCGGTCGTGGTGGGCGGTGACTTCAATCTCATCCGCCACCCGGACGACAAAAGCAACGGTAACGTCAACTTCCCTCGAATGCAGCTCTTCAATGACTGCATTGCTGATTTGGGGCTGCGGGAGCTGGACCCCATTGGTGCCCGATTCACCTGGACAAATAAACAGGCATCCCCGACCCTTTCCGTCCTTGATCGCGTTTTCATGTTGCCGGACAGGGAGCTCAAGTGCCCCTCGGGCTCGCTCCAGGTGATCACTCGGATCGGGTCCGACCATATCCCGCTCCTCCATGGAGGAAAGGCCACACCCCCACCAAGGTTCCGCTTTGAGGACTTATGGTTTCAGCGCGGTCCTATCTAGATGGATGGCAACCCGGTCCAAGCCACACTGGCACATCTCTGCCGCAGATGATTGGAACTTTTGTGCCAATTGTGTCGAGCAATTCATGAAATGGTGGGGCGCCAATATTGGTCGGGATCTCCAAGTTAGAAAGCAGAATTTGCTTTCGGCGACCCAAGCCCTGGACCTAAGGGCGGACTTGACTGGCCTGTCTTCGGACAAATGGATGCAGCACTATGCGCTCGAGGAGGAACTCATGGTCATTTGTGTGGATGAGGAGTGCTATTGGTGCCACCACGGTATGCAACGTTGAGTGTTGCAAGGAGACGCGAACACGACATACTTCCAAGCGACCGCTAACGGCCCTAGACGTCGCAACACCACCCCCTTTCTTTCGGTGGGTGACACGCTTCTCGATGACCCATCGGCCATCTACGCCCACATGGACGGGTTCTACAAATACCTATTCTCCCCGTCAGCTCTAGGTGGGGAGCCCCTCGCCCCAGATATTTGCCCCTCCCCCCACCAAGTCTCAGCCGATGCCAACGTGGCTCTCATGGCTCCTTTTGAGGAGGATGAGGTGTGGGCGGCGTTCAAGGGCATGAACCCTAATTCTGCTCCAGGCCCCGACGATCTCCCGTTGTGCTTCTTCCATTTGTTCTGGCCGACCATGAAACACGAGCTTATGTCCATGTTCCAGGAGTGTTTCATGGGAGTCTTACATCTATCATGCCTCAACTACGGGATTATGACTCTTATCCCTAAGGTGCCGGGCGCATCGGACATCCGATAGTTTCGGCCAATCACGGCGATCAATGTGGTCTTCCGCATTATCGCCAAGGCTTACACCAATAGGCAGACCTCTTGGCAGACACCTTGACACACCCCAACCAATCCACCTTCATTCAAGGCCATTTCATTCTGGATAGGGTGCTTGTATTTCATGAAGTCCTTCATGAAGTCAAAAGCAAACGGTAAAAGGCTGCCTTAAGATCGATTTCCATAAGGCCTATGACACGTTACATTGGCCCTTCCTACAAGAAGTCCTACTTCCCAAGGGCTTCGATGACCGCTGGGTGACGCGTGTCATGTAATTGGTGTCTAGTGGTCGCACTGCCGTCAACATAAATAGCGAGGTGGGTCCTTTCTTCCCCTCACTTTGCGGGCTCAGGTAGGGCGACCCCTTTATCCCCCTCCTGTTCACCATGCTGGTTGATGCCCTGGCTGCCATTCTGGACTTGGCCAAGGCGGTCGCCCACATCCGTGGCATGGTCCCGCATCTGGTGGCCCTAGAGGGGTCTCCTTCCTGCAATATGCGGATGACACGATTATCATGGTTGAAGGGCCCGACAACGATATAGCCAACCTGAAATTCCTCTTGCTCTGCTTCTAGCAGATGTCGGGTTTAACCATCAACTTCGCTAAGAGTGAAGTTGTGGTCCTTAGTTACTCCGCCGAGGAAAGTCAGAGCATTGCGGACCGTCTCAACTGCCCCCTCGGGGATTTCCCAACCATATATTCGAGAATCTCCATTAGTGACTCCCACCTTTCGGTAGCGGATCTTCGGCCATATGTGACCAAGATCTAACATCGAGTGGAGCCTTGGCAGGGCAGGTGGCTCTCCTAGGTGGCTCGGACGATCCTAATCAACTCGTCCTTGTCGAGTCTCCCCATGTTTATCATGAGCTTCTATAGCCTCCATGAAACCTTGCACGATGAGATCGCCAAATTCCTATCAAGGTTTTTTCTGAGCGGGCGAGGGAAACAAGCAAAAGTATCAGATGGTATGGTGGTCGGACATTTGTTGCCCCAAGGACCAGTCGGTCTTGGCATCATGCCCTCGAAGTGCATGAATGTTGCCCTACTGTCCAAATGGTTGTGGCGTATCACTAATATTGAGGGTGTGCTCTAGCTGGACATTATCAAGGAGAAGTACCTCCGCGGCCATCCGCTTGCCTTCTGCCAACACGCGGGAGGGCCATAGTTCTGGGAATCCGTCATCCAGCTCCTTCCAGTGCGGTGCATAGGGTCCTCGATCTCCATAGGGTCAGGAGCGGCGACCCTCTTTTGGTTCGATCGCTGGGTGTCCGACAAACCCTTTGCGGCTAGATTTCCGGAGCTTTTCTCCATCTGTGTGACCCCGCTTGTCTCGGTCGAGACTGCCCTTATTGACTTGTGCAGCCTCGCCTTCCGACGGCCTTTGGGCCTATTGAGCAGTTGGCCTGGGATGAGCTCCTAGCTCGTGTCGCCCTCCACACTCCCAGCCTTTCCCCTAACCGGATTAGGTGATGTCTCGAGCCAAGCGTACGCTTCTCTAATCAATCCCTTTACCATGCCATTGCAGCGTCTCAAGTGCCAGAACCCCTATATGCCATCTGGACAATCTGGCTTCTGCTTAAGATTAGGATTTTCCTATGGCAATGGATCCGTGGGAGGGTACCTTCAGGGGTGGAGGTGCTCAAATGCAATGGCCCAGGGAATGGCAAGTGCCCTCTTTGCGATGTTGAGGAAGGTCCAAATCACATCTTCTTCAAGTGTGTGACGGTTCGTTTCCTTTGGAGTTGTTTTCGAGAAGTGGTAGGTGGCGAGTGGTGCCACTCGAACCTCCCAGAACTCTTTGAAGAGATTCAAGACTGCTCTACCGGCACGCGCCACATTAGGTGGCTTGGCGTTGGAGCGCTTGTGTGGACTTTGTGGACATCCGCAACAAGCTTGTTATTGAAGACTCTCCTCTGCGTCGCTCTTCTGACGCCATCTACAAACTATGTGGTTTTCTACAGCTGTGGAAGCCTCTTAGCCGAGAACAGTAGCAGGCCGCCGTCGACCATGATTGCAGATCTTCGCTCGTTGGCTCATCGCTTGGCGCCGCCCCCCTTCCCCCGCCGCAACCAGATTAGGCCCCTATTTGGCCTGGCGTTGTGGCATGTGTTGGCCTTTTTTGTTTTCTCTTTAGGGCTTGTTGAGCTGTGCCCTTAGCATTAACCTTGCACTTTCTCGTCCGCTGTTTTTCTGTTTTCTTTCGTGCTCTGTTCGTAACTTGTGGTATCGGTGGTGGTGCTTTATTTATAAAGCGGGGCGTAAAGCCTTTTTCGGTAAATACTAAATCAACTTTCTCCTCTCCCATTTTATAGATGCATCTCATGGACTTGAATGGAGAAAGCGCTATCAAATTATCTATGGAGTTTGTGATGGTTTATATTATCTTCACCAAAAGCACATCGTTCACCTAGATCTTAAGCTTGCAAATATTTTGCTAGATGATAATATGATGCTGGAAGTTGGTGATTTTGGTCTCTTGAGATGGTTCAATGAAAATCAGAGCCGAATTTTACTTCAAAATTGGTCGGAACTCTGTAAGCTTGCTATCAATCTTGGAAACTCTCTTTTGTTATGTATGAATGCATATTGGTCCCTTTTTGAATTTGACTACATAAATACTCCTGTAGGGGATATATGGCACCTGAATTCTATGGCGGACAGATCACATACAAGTTTGATATTTATAGTCTTGGTATGATAATCATAGAGATAGTAACAGGAGAGAAGGGATGTCCTAATATCGACAAGGTAAGACAAGGTCGTTCCTATATAAAGTCTTGATTTCAAAATGACTATAGTATCATATTTCCATTTAGCCATAGGATAGTATCATTCTTGGATCACATAGTAGTGCGAAGCACAAATTAGCTGCATTGTGTCAAGGCAACCATAAAATTTCTAAATACGTAGGAATAGTAATGTGTTACATAATGCATCTACATGGTACAATATATTTGTAATATGTTACTACGCAAGTTAAATTTTTTTACATGCTACTTTCTCAAGATACCTTATCCCTATAGTTTTATAGTGGGTCTCTGTAAGTACCATTTCCTAGCTGAAAATGTTCCTCCTTTCCCAGTTTGAGTTTTAGCTAAGGTCTCACCGTGTCAGTGTGTAGTTTCTGTTTGGCATAGTGATCTGCTAAGATTTTATAGCTCCTTTTTTTAATACCTGTCTGTTCTTTTTACCCTAGCGTGGAAGGCGCTGACGAGTCAAGTGTGAAGTCTGCTGGTCACATGTGCAGTCTGTATCCCGCTCCCCGCTCCCTTGAGCTCTGCGCCGACTGCCACTCTGGTGCCGGCGGCCACCAACTGCGCCGCCCTCCACTCCGGAGACGGCACCATGGCCTCTAGGGTCCCCCTCTCTGGCTCGGATTCATCGGATTCCGACGCCCCCCGCCCCCCCCCTCCCTTGAGCTCTGC
>NC_041385.1:566244091-566277892 GCF_002162155.2 Triticum dicoccoides
CTCCCCTCCACTCGCGCCGCGGTCGCAGCCCTCCCCTCCTCTGGCACCGCCGCGGGTGCAGCTCAGGTCCGCCATCATCGTTCCCTAGATCTTGGGCACGGCCTTTGGCCCGATAGTCCAGGGTGGCGGGGCGGGGCCTTCACGCGCTCCTGCACCCTCGCCGGCGGGTGGTGGCTGGCAGACCAAGACGAGTCGGCGGCCTCGCGCTCCGTTGACCCGGGACCCGCGTTCGCGGCGCCGCCGCCCGGCTTCGGGGCTGCGCGTCCTCACTGCTGCTCGCCCGCACCCTTCTTCCAAGCTGCCGGTGGAGTTGTACGGGTGTTGCTACAATTGTGGCAGTGAAGGCCACATCTCTAGGGAGTGTACCAACCCTACGCTCTGTGTTCGCTGTCGTGGGCCTGGCCACACCTCGCGCGGGTGCACTCGTCCGCGCAGCCCGTCTCCGGTGGAGCAGCCGCCGCTCCTGCTGCCGGCTCTTCGGCTTCGGAAGGCTGTGGATCCTCCCCGCCGCTCGTCCGCAGCCCTGCCACCCC
Organism: Triticum dicoccoides; assembly: GCF_002162155.2. Classification (NCBI taxonomy): domain Eukaryota; kingdom Viridiplantae; phylum Streptophyta; class Magnoliopsida; order Poales; family Poaceae; genus Triticum; species Triticum dicoccoides. The sequence goes on from NC_041385.1 coordinate 566,244,625, forward strand.
CACCTCCGGGCCCTCTGCCGCAGTCCCAGCGCTCGCCCTCGGTCCTGCCACCGCCGCCGCCGGGCGCGGTGCGGCTGTGGAGTCAGGTGGTCCAAGGGCCGCCCGCGGCGCGCCCGCCTTTGGGGGTGGGGCCTCGGGGCCTGATTTCTCGTCGCCGTTTGACCTGGTGGAGGGGTTGATTCCCCGGCGTGAGCTGGAGCCGTGGGAGCCGCTGAAAGTTTGCTTCTTGGAGGCGGCCGATGACACGCGGAGGCTTGAGGCGGAGCTGACTAGGGTTGTGCTGGTCACTATGACCGGCGACAGGCCGATGGTGGATGTGGACTCTGCGGCGCGTGCGTTGCACGCGGCGTTCGACGTTGGTCCGACGGAGATGTCCATCCGGCGTTTCTACCCGGAGGACTTCCTCGTGCTGTGCCATGACAGTGCATTGCGGGAGCGCATGGTGCGCGAGGGTCCGGCGGAGGCGTCATGGTTCGAGCTCTCCCTGCGTCCATGGCTACGGCAGGCCCAGGCCACGACAGCGTCTTTGCCGTTCCTTGTGCCGATCTCGCTGCAAGGAGTGCTCATGCATGCCTGCTGCTGGCGGACGGCCAGTGCGATCTTGCGCGGGCTTGGCTTCATCGTGGGGGTGGATGCGGACACCGTGAGCCGTGCGGACATGGCGGATTTTTGTGTTTGGCTGTGCACTGAAAGACCGGAGCTGATTTCGAGTAGAAGGCTGCTCTTCATCGATGAACCACAGCGAACGCCCTAGGCAGAGGATTTTGGACGGGGGATTTTGGTGCAGCGGGGTGCTTGTGCGCTCTGGTATCCCATCGATATCGTGGTGCTGGACGATCCTAGGGAGGACGGTGAGGCCCCAGATGGGCAGCCGGCGCCGCCACCGCCGCCTCCGCCATCCCTGCCTATGGGTGATGCTGGCTTGGCTGATGGGCAGGCCGGGGGTGGCTTCGACCGCCGGGGTGGTTTCGGTGGCGGTTCGGCCAGTACGGCGGGCTCGTCGACCGGGGCGGCGCCGCCGCCGGGCACGCGCGCCCGAGTTCAAACTGCCCGTGAGGAGGAGCGGCTGGTCAGCAGCAGACGCGTGGCTGACGTTAGGGGCCTGCCTGCGGGCCCGGGTGGACAGCCAATTGCATGCGTTGGCGTGGATAGCGACAGCCATGCCCACTCTCGGGAGGCGTCCTGCACGGGCCCGGTGGGTGCTGTTGTTTCCGTTGGGTCTCCACCTTTGGTGCAATTGGGCAGATGGCGACAAGGGACGGATTGGGCTGCTGCAACTTTGCAAGGTATTGGGGCCCGTGCTTTGGACTGCGGGCCCTGTCGTGGAGCGCTGCGGGATGATTCCATCTAGATCGGATTGGTGCAGATCTCGCTGCAGCAACTGACCGACGAAGATCCTGTCTGCTTTCAGTTTGGTGAAGATGAGGAACTCCTGTCGCCGCAGTCTGGGATGGATAACCAGGGCATGCAGGTGGGAGCCATGGATACGTTCCTTGTCAGTCTGTCTGCTAGCGGGGACAGCGCCGAGGGCAGCGCGGGGCGGAGCCCAGGGTCATGTGCGAGGGTGGACACACCGGATGACCAGCCAGGAAGCGCACTGGATCCTAGGCCATGCATGCTGGCTCCCGCGCATGTTGGACCGGAAAATGACAATACACTGGACCAGATGCCATGCACTCCGGCTCCCTTGCATGCACGGCTGGATATGGACAGCGCGTAGGATCCGAGGCCATGCACGCCAGCTCCCATGCTGGGGGCACGGGACGGAAATTTCCACGTGGTGCTAGGGATGTTTTCTGCGGGTGTTCACAAGGCTGTTTCTCCGATACTGCTACGGACCACATCTAGAGTTGTTGCTAACCCGAGTCGCCAAACAAGGAAGAAGCCAAGGCTGGAAGTCACGCCAAGACGGAGTGCTAGAATTGCCAAACATGTGGCCACCAAGCAACAACAAGTGCTCTCAGAAAATTGTGTCTTGTGCATGAGGGGGAGGTCATTTTGGAGGAGGCACTACAGATGTACGTGGATCTCTTTTCTCGCCCGCTCTCGGACATGCATATCGCGGTGGTGCTTGCCTTGTTTGGTTGGGAGTCACCTCTGGAGCCGGGAATGGAGGACCCCATGGTGGCCTAGCTAGGTTCGTTGGCTAGGGCTGGTTGTTGTGGGCTATCAGCATGAATCCTCAACCTGTTAAAGTGATAGTGTAGAACGTGCGTGGGCTCAATGCTAGGGCGTGACACAATGCGGTTTTCCAGGTGATGAACATGGCCAATCCGGCGACTGTGTGTTTGCAAGAAACCAAGTTGCAAGATGTATCGGTGAGCATTGTTAGGCAATGCCTCGGGAATAAATATGAGAAGTTTTTTTACTTACCGGCGGTTGGCATGAGGGGTGGAATCTTGATAGCTTGGGATGACACCATCACCCAACTATCGAACCCACATTACACAAACCACACTTTGACGGCCCTTGTGAAGTGTCCAGAGGACGAACAGGCGTGGTGGCTGACTTGTGTGTATGGACCACAAGAGGAGGCCGACAAGATGGAATTTTTTGCAGGACTTGGTGGATATTCGCGATCTGCATGCGGGTCCGTGGCTGGTTGCAGGGGATTTTAAACTCCTTGCAAGACAGGGGGACAAGAACAATGACCTGATTAACCGACGGATGCTTAGGCGGTTTAGAGCCAAGTTGAACTTCTTGGAACTAAAGGAGCTCTACCTGAATGGGCGGAGATATACGTGGTCGAATGAGAGGCAGAATGCAACTTTAGAGAAGATTGATCACGTGTTTGTGTCGAATGAGTGGGACAAGGATTTCCCATCTTGTTCTCTATCCGCTCTTGGGACCGCGGTATCGGATCATTTCCCGCTCGTGTTGGATATGAACGTGGAGGTCAACATGAAGAAGTGGTTCAGGTTTGAAGCATTCTGGATCAAAGCAGAGGACTTTATGGAGATGGTGCGTATGACTTGGGACTCGACACCGGCAACTACAAATGACGACCTCACACTTCATAATAGGTTGAGAGCCACGGCAGTCAGCTTGCAAAAATGGAGTGTCCGTTGGATTGGAAACGTTAAACTTCAAATAGCCATTGTGCCGGAAGTGATTAAGAGGCTGGATATTGCCATGGACTCCAGGACACTTTCGGAGGGTGAACGGGACCTGCGGAGAACCTTGAAGAGGAAGCTTCTGGGGATGTGTTCTCTTGAGAGAACGATTGCAAGGCAGTGTTCGAGGCTGCTGCTGCTGCGAGAAGGAGACGGGAACACGAGACTTTTCCATCAGCAAGCAAGGCACAAGCAGAGAAAGAATGTACTCCGGTCGGTAAAACACAATGGGAATATTTATTCTAGCCAGGACAAGCTGGCGTCGACGGTGGATGCATTTTATGGTGCGGACTTTGGTACTTCAGAGCAAAGAAGTTACACATTAAATCTCCATGAGCTAGACCTGCCACATCAGGATCTTGCGCTGCTTGAGGAACCTTTTACCTTGGAGGGAGTGGAGGGTGTGATCAAGGACATGCCTCCGGACAAAGCACCAGGGCCAGATGGATTTACGGGCAGGTTCTATGCTGCATGCTGCCACATAATTAAGGTGGACTTCATGAAGGCCATGAACTGTTTTTACAATGGGGACATGAGGGGCATGGGAGCCATCAACAAATCTCTGGTCACTCTCTTGCCCAAGATTGATGGAGCCTTGGAGGTGGGAGATTTTCGATCAATTAACCTTGTGCATGGGGCCATTAAATTTTTTGAGAAGGTGTTGGCATGTAGACTTGTGGTGCACCTACCGAAGCTTGTGGGAAACCATCAAAGCGCTTTTGTGAAGGGCCGAGCGCTCCATGATAATTTCATGCTGGTTTAGAGTACAACGCGCAGGCTCAATGCTCTCAGGATACCAGTGGTGCTACTTAAGCTTGACATATCCAAAGCTTCTGATTATGTCCAGTGGACCTTCCTACTTGAAGTGATGCAACAAATGGGTTTTGGACCTAGGTGGAGGTCATGGATTTGTGGTATTCTCTCGACATCTACCACCAAGGTAATGGTGAATGGAAACCCTAGGGATACAATTGATACATCTCCAACGTATCTATAATTTTTGATTGTTCCATGCTATTATATTACCCGTTTTGGATGTTTATGGGCTTTACTGTACACTTGTATATCATTTTTTGGGACTAACCTACTAACCAGAGGCCCAGCCTGATTTGCTGTTTTTTTGCCTATTTCAGTGTTTCGAAGGAAAGGATATCAAACGGAGTCCAAACGGAATGAAACCTTCAGGAGCGATCTTTTTGGAACAAACTCAATCCAAGGGACTTGGAGTGGACGTCAAGCAACAAACGAGGCGACCACGAGGGTGCCCGGCGCGCCCCCCACCCTTGTGGGCCCCTCGAGCGTTCACCGACCTACTTCTTCCTCCTATATATATCCACGTACCCCGAAAACATCCAGGAGCACCACGAAAAACTATTTCCACCGCCGCAACCTTCTGTATCCGCGAGATCCCATCTTGGAGCCTTCGTCGGCGCTGCGCCGGAGGGGGAATCGACCACAGATGGCCTCTACATCATCTCCAAGGCCTCTCCAATGAGTTGTGAGCAGTTTACCACAGACCTTCGGGTCCATAGTTATTAGCTAGATGGCTTCTTCTCTCTCTATGAATCTCAATACAAAGTTCTCGTCGATCTTCTTGGAGATCTATTCGATGTAACTCTTTTTACGTTGTGTTTGTCGAGATCCGATGAATTGTGGGTTTATGATCAAGTTTATCTATGAGAAATATTTGAATCTCCTCTGAATTCCTTTATGCATGATTAAGTTATCTTTGCAAGTCTCTTCGAATTATCAGTTTGGTTTGGCCTACTAGATTGATCTTTCTTGCAATGGGAGAAGTGCTTAGCTTTGGGTTCAATCTTGCGGTGTCCTTTCCCAGTGACAGTAGGGACAGCAAGGCACGTATTGTATTGTTGCCATCGAGGATAAAAAGATGGGGTTTATATCATATTGCATGAGTTTATCCCTCTACATCATGGCATCTTGCTTAATGCGTTACTCCGTTCTTATGAACTTAATACTCTAGATGCAGGCAGGAGTCGGTCGATGTGTGGAGTAATAGTAGTAGATGCATAATCGTTTCGATCTACTTGTCACGGACGTGATGCCTATATACATGATCATGCCTAGATAATCTCATAACTATGCACTTTTCTATCAATTGCTCGACAGTAATTTGTTCACCCATGGTAATACTTATGCTATCTTGAGAGAAGCCACTAGTGAAACCTATGGCCCCCGGGTCTATCTTTTATCATATAAGTTTTTCATCTATATTTTATTTGCATCTTTTACTTTCCAATCTATATCATAAAAATATCAAAAATATTATCTTATCATATTATCTCTATCAGATCTCACTTTCGCAAGTGGCCGTGAAGGGATTGACAACCCCTTTATTGTGTTGGTTGCGAGGTTCTTGTTTGTTTGTGTAGGTGTGTGGGACTTTTGACACTACAAAAAAATACACTTCCGTGATGATACGTGTTTGTCACAATAGGTCGCGTTTTTGTCATGCATGTACATCCATGACAAATTTATGACCGAATCAAGATAGTCATACCTGTGCTGTCGTAGAAATGTTCCATGACATTACCAAAATTATCATCACGGAAGTGTCCACTTCCATGACGATAAATCGTGCGTCACAGAAGTGCTTTCGTCAAGGGTGACCGACATGTGGCATCCACCGTAACGGAACGCCGTTAAGCTATTGGGTCGGGTTTTGGATCCGATAACCCGTTAACAGCCCCGACCAATGGGGATTTTCCACGTGTAAAATCATCATTGGCTGGACGAGACACGTGTCAGGTCCGCGCTGGCACATGTGTCACTCATCCAATGGGTGAGACGCGCCTATGATATGTTGACATGTGGACCGGCCCATCAAGTTTAAATGGGCCGGCCCAACTAAAGGCCCATAAGATTTTGCGGACCATAATGGGCCGGCCCAGCTAAAGGCCCACGAGATTTTGCGGACCATAATGGGCTGGCCCAGCTAATGGCCCACAAGATTTTGCGGGCCATAATGGGCCGGCCCAGGTAAAGGCCCACAAGATTTTTGTGTGCCATAATGGGCCGGCCCAAGTAAAGGCCCACAAGATTCTTGCGGATCATAATGGTCCGGCCCGGCTAAAGGCCCACGAGATTTTGCCGACATTAATGGGTCGGCCCAGCTATAGGCCCACAAGAATTTGAGGACCCTAGTAGGCCGGCCCATTAACTGGCTGCCATGTTTTAGGCCAAATGTCGACCCATATTTGATCCGGTCCATTAATGGCCTGCCACGTTCCGGGCCTAATAGTGGCCCATATGAGATCCAACCCGTTAAAAGCCTACCATGTTTTGGGCCAAATTACGGCCCAAATCAGGTACGACCCTTTAAGAGGCTATGGGCTCAATTATGGCCCATATCAGATTCTGTCCATCAACTGGACACTATGCTTTTGGGCCCACTTGCTACAGGCCCACTTAGTAATTCGGTCTGACATTAGTTTTGGCCTCTTAAGGACCCGTTTAACATTTCAGCCCTATATTAATTTCGGCCTATTAAATGCCCGTCATATAGTTGGGCCTAACTACGGCCCGGTTTGCATCCGGCTTGCTCGCAGTCGATATCTGATTGGTCCAAACAAGGACCAAGACAATTTTGCCCTGTTAAAATCCCGTGATTTGATTCGCACAATCATGGGCCGGGTTCATTTCGGGCTGCTGCTGGCCCGTTAGCTGTTCGGCATGTTTCAGGCTCAACCTACATCGTGATTGCATGACGACCCGATTATGTATCCTAATTTTACGGTTTGGCCGGTTTACTGCGAAGATAGGATATATATATACAGTAAAATAACTGCAGCATCGTGAATAAGAAAAAACCTAGACTATACAATAAAGAAATTACAGCATATTACATCCACTGGGCATCAAAGTTCGCCACTATGATAATAAAGCACAAGCAGACAGCAGATTACATACACTGGGCATCAAAGATCGCCACCAGTGCAAATAAACACACCGACAAAATAATATACAAAACCGACATCACTTCAATAGAGTTCAAGAAAGGTTAGCCCTGCTGGGGAGCTGCAGCGCAAGCAGCTGAGCAAGATGATGAGACTGCGCTTGTTCAACACTTAAATCTTCCTCACTCTGAAAGATAAACAAGCAGACAGATGACAGGTTTTGCACATAAAAGTATCAGTGCTGACAATTCATCACATTTCTTACTGACAAATAAAGTGACACAGTTTAAAACTGCATTAACACAATATGGTATTGTTAAGGTCAAGACATGGCAGGAAATGACATTGTGAAGGAGTTGGCAGCTTCACGACACCACTGGATTACAGATCAAGAACTCATAAGTATCAATGGTTAGTGTGCTGTCAATTTATCCCATTTCAGATTGGCAAATAAAGAGACGGTTTAAATAATACTCCCTCCATCTGGAATTACTTGTCATCAAAATGGATGTGTCTAGAACTGAAATACATCTAGATACATCCATTTCAATGAGAAGTATTTTCGGACGGAGGGAGTAGTAGAATGATATGACATTGTTCATAGTTAAGACATTGCGGAATATGACATTGTGCTGTAGTGGGTAGGTTCACCACACCACTGGATTACGGATGAAGAACAGAAGCATACATGCAGTGCAAAAGAAGATCACTTGCTCTGTATAGTTTAATTTACATGGTATGAATAAGGAACTTGGTTGTACAACTGAAAACTTAAATTGAGAAAGGACAAACTTTTGTTTATGAACTACATAATAAACTTTAAACATGCAATTTGATGCAAACACCAAAAATAAACAGCTGTTGCAGTCATGCCTAACCAAATATATACAACAAAGTTTGAAGGCTTGAGATGGACAAACTTACATTACTGGTGAAGACAGGCTCTCTAAAGGCCTTGTCCATGCCGATGGGGGGGCAATTCAAGAAGTTTACCACGGAATCTTCTTCATAAGCATTGCCTTCATTCTACATTTTGTTAAGAGTAAATATAGATGTGATAATATACGAAAAATGGAGAATATTTAAGATAAAATGAAGAGTGATGCTACATAACCAAGTAGCTATAAATGTAAGTGCAGCGATACAGGCAAAAAGTACAGCCAAGAGCAATGCACAACTAAACTTCTTCAGTACAAACCTTATGGTAAGAGTAAATATAGATCTGATGTGTAGAAAATGGAGGGCAAAGGAAAATAAGCTGTAGAGTGATGGTACATGAACAACTACCTGTCATTATAAGTACACTGATAAAGGACAACATGTACTTACAAGAACAATGCAGAGCTAAAAAAACATTGGCATTGGATATATTCTACAGTAATGTAACCATTCATACAGATCAGATAATTTGGAGCGAACAATTGATAAGCAAACTATCATGCATACTGCTGTCACATAATGAACGAGGTATGTATGCAAGTACAGTGATACAGGACAACAGGTGCTAACAAGAGCAAAGCAGCGGGCAGCATATTTGCGATATCCTGTCGTTCTTTTCAAACCGGAATTCTTCTTCGAGCAGATTTCCTACAAACAAGATCCGTAAGGCACATATGGAAAAGTAGAAGTTCAATTTGTCATGTGATTTCATAGACAGTACCTCATCCTGGGAACGAGACCAGTGCATAACAAGGTTTTTCCTTTCAATGTCTTCTAAATTTAGCACAGGTGACTTCACCGGAAATTCGTTTATAGATTTGCCACCAAAGTGTGATTTCCTCAGGTAACACCGATACTGCTGCAATGCTTCCTTGAAAAGCACAAGCAAGCTTTGCTCGTCATGACTATCCAGATTGACCCTCGCCTAGTTACAACAATGTAATGTAAATCATTGATGTGTTCAATCAGCAGAAAACAGGAAAATAATAACCATGAATAATAGCACTTACACGTAAGTTGGACAGGAAGATGTGAAAATGGTGTTTATCTTCACAATAATCTTCCCATGATGGGAATATATGCACGTAGTCCCTAACGACATTGAAAGCATTGTCTTTTAAACTGGGAATAAATGGAATGGGGTTCCAATCTGCAGGAATTGGCCGTCTCTGCAGTTGGGATAGGTCTTCGGCCGGTGGACTTGCTGTACTTTTTGCCGGAGTGGGATTTTTCTATGGTATAGCTGGGTCTATGGCAAATGAAATCGGTATACCTTTTGCTGGAGTGCGGTCCTGTGTGGTGGGGCTAGTGGTGTGGCCAGTGAAGTATGGGTACAGTCTGCTGGAGTCGGTCCTACGTTTTGTGTCACTGGTTGTACAACCAATATAAGAGGGGTGTTGTCTGATTTCTCCGGCACCACCACGTTTTTCAAGGACTTTGCTGGTGCTCCTTCAGGTTCGGCAATCACCCTCTTCCTTTTTGATGTCTGATGCACACGAACACCATTTGAGTGGAAAAACATGGTATGATGACAGATGGAATATGTATTTATAATGGATGGGCATGGCATCTCGACATATATGATGAGTAAACTAAGCAGATGGCGGTGCAACAAAGTAGAAGAAATGCAAGACAACATATGCAAGATACCCGCAATCAATAAAACATTGCCAAATTAGAACAGGCACCTTGATGGGTGAACAGGACATGCCATCTGCCTTTAACTCCTCGAGGTTAGAATAGTCATTAGGATCATATTCTGAACAAGAGTCAACAGGTGGGGAGCGTATGAGTTTCATTGCATCTATAATGGCACTCAATGCCTTGGTGCCAATTTTGTAAGTCATTGCAGTGTTTAGCTTCAAGAGTGGACTGATGCTAGTGCGACACAAAGCAGCTACATAGATCATAGTGTAGATATAACGGGAAAACCTTAAGCATCAGAGTAAAATCAGCAAAGTGGAACTTGCTGGAATATATGTGCTAGTATTGCCGGTACGGCTAGAAAGGCTTCGGATACCAGCTCTCTTCAAGTGAAGGTGCGGTACTGTTAATATCAGTATAACTCTCAAAGGCGACACAGCTCTGCGCATTTCCTTGCTATTCTTATAGGATTCAAGTGGGCAGGCCACTACAAATCCTATCCCTATGTTTACAAGATCCTACGAATCAAAGAGGCTCAAAGTGTCCATCACAACCGACCGTATAGACCTCTACACTGCAAATGTCCCCGCTCATCTTCAATACAAGGAACATACTGTACTACTAGCATACTCCCTCCGTTCCAAAATATAAGTATTGGTAGAGATTTCCACTATGGATCACATACAGATGTATGCAGATACATTTTAGAGTGTAGATTCACTCATTTTGCTCCATATGTAGTCCATGGTGGAATCTTTACAAAGACTTGTATTTAGGAATGGAGAGAGTACATATTAAAGAAGAACGGAAGAGGAACATGGTAAAGAAGAGCAAGCAGATTTTGGATAACAAAATGTTGGTTGCGCAGTGCCCACACATGATGAACCAGAGTGCATTAAGAATGCAACTCCCAGCTGTCTCTCGACCATTTTAGGCGGTTGGATGAAGATCCTACGTCTCCTAACCCTTCTTCTTCCTCGTCTCTGATTCTTCCCATACAGAACACCGCACGGGCCGTCGGCCGGACCACCGGCCCCCATCGCCTGTGTTCATCTGCCACCCCTACCCCCCACCCGAGTCGAGTTTTCTTCATTCGGCGAGGCACCAGCGAACTCCGGCGAGCTCTGAAAAATCGACTAACCCAATTTTGAAATTTAGTCTACTGTGATTTAACTAGTGTGGAATATAAAAGGGGAAAACCATAAGCATTGGGAGTATAGTGTTGAGCGTGCCATGGCGGATCTGAAGGTGCAAACCGAACAAAGGCAACTTCGCAACTAAGACAAGAAATCAGAGTAAAGCAGTGGCGATCTATTTTCTTGTTGCGATAAATAAGTTGAGTAGATACGAAAGAGTACCGCCTCTGGTGTGGCGCCATGTACGCATCTGCTGAGAATTTGATGGTGCTGCGGTAGCGATGGCTGTCGGTAGCGTGGAAGCAGATCTAGGAGGGTAGACGGTGGAGGCGGGGCACGGTGGACGAGACAGTCATAGGAGTGGCGCCGGCAAGGTGGACGACAGCGGGGATGAAGCGAGAGGACGGGATGCAAGGATCCTGGTCCGAAGGCGTGGATGAGAGAGATCAATCTCTTGTAATGGACGGCGGCGTCGGGGTATCATCTCCGGCATGGTGGAGGAGGACGGCGGTGGATGGGGTGGCGGACAGCGGCGGACGGATGAGGGTGGGGTGGAGAGGGTGTTTTGGCGCCCACGGAGTACGAATGGAGAAAAGGAAGGTAGAGAGGAAGGGGGGAACCATGTATTCAGGACGCGCTTGTCTCAAATGCGAGGAAATTTACAAACTTAGACCCCCTTTCAAATTTCTACTACATCACAGCAACATTAGTCGGTTGGGGATAGGACGGTAATCTCGCATACACCGAATATTTGTCGACGAGAGTTTGTTTTTGGCGCCCACCGTGTATGAATATGAGTCGGGGAGGGAGTCGATTTCGGCCGAGGGCACACTTTGTTTTGGCGCCCACCGTGTATGAATCCGGGTGAGAGGCGGTTACGTCATGTTTGGGTGAAATTACAAACCTACCCCTATCGAAACCTATAGAAATCCAGCAGATAGGCTTCGCGTGGCAGGGATAGGCAGTAGTGATTTCCATCTCGCAGATTATGGTTCCGGGCGGTTACTGCGACTTTCCCCACTTCATTCAAATTTTGCACAGTGCACGTTTACCACGCCAACTCAATTCGAATCCCGTTTGTATTCTACTATTTTTTTCGGGCAGAATCCATTTTCAATTGGAATTACATTCTATATACATCATTTTTATATATACTTTCAAAAGCACAACAAAGAATTCTACTCCTTTATATGTATAATATGATTTACAAATACAACGATCTCGAAATCTTAAGGTTGAATTCGAATTTTTTTAACCAAATTATGTTCTACTAAAATGTATGGATCAGTAATATCTACATATTAAATAGCATAGATGTGCGTGAATTCATATGAGTATGCATGTTTGATAGATCAATTTTGGTTCGAGTATGGATTACATGTATCATCATCTCGAATTCAAATATTTGAATCCCTTTTTTGTTCACTCCTTTCACGCCCATCTCTCTCACATGCATGCTCCTTCAGGTAGCTATCACTCTCTTTTCTCCAGCTCACCCACATGCTCACTTCATGTTTCTCCTATCCTCGCAAACATGGTCTCTCGACGTCTCCCTTGAGAAGTGTCACACTCTCCCTATCATTATACATTACACGGTTTTCATTATCTCTCACGTCTCTAATGTTCTCTGGTATCACTCGGTACCTAAGCTTTCTTTTTCACCGCCACACACACACAGTCTCCACTCGTCTTTCACTTTGTCTTTCTCTCTATGGGATTCTCTCACACACCCTATATGTCTCTACATATGACTCATACCACTAAAATTACTCTCTCTCTCTCTCCCCTGTAGACACAACATTTGTTGCGGTCTCCTTTTCGTCTCCATCCCAGACTGACACCGATCAGACAACCCCGAATATCGTCTCCTCTCTCTCTCTCTCATAGACACACACACACAACTCCTGCTTCCACTCCCCTTCCCGACTACCGTCTCTCTCTCACACACACAAAACTCTTGCTTTCGCACCCCGACTCGTATTTCTCTCACAAACATTTATCGACTAGCTATCCTCTAGATAGGTTTATACACCCGCACACTCATGCTTCCACCATCACATACATGTCTCTCTCCCACTCCTCGTATCCATGTAGCTTTTTCTTCCCTTCTTGAGACACGCCCTCTCGATCGTGCACACATGCACTATCGCCTCATTATAAGCTGATACCTATCGCACACACACTACTTGTGTCTTTGTCACACATGCACTCCGTCCTCCCCCACTCTCCCTCTCTCTCACACACACATGGGCTTTTTGCAACAACTAGCAAGATGCCCATGCGTTGCACGGAACATCAAGATGCATTTGTATGAGTAGTTTATCTTGTGGGGGAAAAGGATGAACGAGGGAAGACCTTATTTGCAAATGTGGAGAGGGGTGTGGGTATCCTTTTGCAAAATTGCCATAGTTTCCTTCCTATCCGTCAGATATAGATCGGACGACCTATATTGCAGGATGGCAGGCACACGATCATCACCGACAATGCTTTTATAAGAGTAGGGATAAAAAATAGAGCTCGTGATGATGGTGGGCCTGCCATCCTGCAATGTAGGTCGTCCGATTTATATCTGACGGATAGGAAGGAAAATATGGCAATTTACCCACACTCTTCACCACATTTGCAGATAAGGCCTTCCCTCGTTCATCCTTTTCTCCCACAAGATCTTGATGTTCCATGCAACGCATGGGCATCTTGCTAGTAAGAGTAGAAATTAGACATATACCACTTCTCGAATCTTGAAACCAACAACATTCCTCCCTTATCTCATCAAAACCGCCAAAGGAATATATTTTGAGTGAAACATAACATATTTTTAGTGATATACGTATTTCAAAACTAGACTTTTTTTCTATCAAATCGGTGAATATGTATTAATCTACTTTGATCGTGTGGCAACACATTGGCACATTGCTAGTAGTTATTATAATTTTTTGGACACCAGACAAATGGTGGAGTACATATACAAAGAGAAGAGGCGCACGCACGCAGTCAGCCTCAAGCTGTCTCGCACACATCAGTGTTACGTAAAGGCGACGTTAACAAATAAACCCTAAAACCCTAGGTGCATGATTGCTGCATTCGCGGGTACCGGGTACGTGGTGGAGCACCTTTGTAGGAGTTGATGGTCAGGACCGCAGGTGAACGACTTGGAGCGCGGTGGCTCGCCAGTTGCCACAGATCGAGTAGCCACATTTAAAATATCATTTTTTAGCAGGGTTAAGAGTTCCGATTTTCAATGGCACGTTATAAGTAGTAAGTAGTTTTTAGAACGATTGGTATGGAGCAAAAATGGAATTCATAGTACTACGTACCTCCTTGGCGTATGGTTGTATGGGTTTATGTTACGAGATGTTGAACCTGGTAGTTCTAGGGAAAATACTATGGTTTAGATTTAGATGCTGGTTTTCAGTAATCGGAAGGGGAAACCCTTCTTTGATTAAAAAAAACTACTACCTCCATTCTGGTTTACTAGTCCCCATCATACTTTGGGTCAAAGTTTGTCCATGAATTTTACTTGTAAAATGTGAATGGAAAACGAGATTTTGTTATACCCAAACAAAAAAGGACTGGAGGGAGTGATTTCTCTGACACGGACGCGACCTCTCATAGCGCAGGCATTGAACCGGCGCACCGGCCAAGAGGGTCGCACTCGCTGCAGGCCCGGCTGAGCACGCCTCCTCACCGCGTGCAACCAGCTTAAGACTGCCCCGCCTGCCTTCATTGAATCCACGCGTGTGCCGGCAACACGTCCTTCCGCGAGCCGGCAGGCATTTTAGAACACAAGAAATGACTAAAATATAATTAATTTATGCATGGTCTTGACTAGTTGTGCTCGCACTGGTAGCAGGAACTAGTAGAGGTTTTTCTTTATTTATAACTCTCCTCACATTTTTTTGGCTTTGAAGTGAATTATGGTTGTGGACTTATGTATGAATGTGCCGATATCTGTGAACATGAGTTTGATGTGGAAGTTGAACTTGGAATGTCGGGCTTGCGCGTGAACTATACCATGTCCAATGCTTCGTTTGTTATTGTTTGGAAAGTAATTGCTGTTATTACATGACCCGAAAAAAACATTTTGTGCCACATCAGTAGATGCACAGACATCACAACAGGCATGCTAACTGGATAAACATTTGAACCTAGCTATTATGAAGGAAATTTTGTATTGACAACAATTTAAGATAGCAGGAGACGCCTAGCCTGCTCTGCCTCTGCTAGCTTATTTCTGGCTTCTTACATCTCTTCTTTGGCTTGGGTGAAGAGAGCATCAGATTGCTCTTTTCGCTTCTTCAGGAACTCAGCTACATTCTCAAGGGCTGTTGCATGCTTTCTTCCAGCCTTTACTAATGCCACGAGGACATGAACAGCTGACGACTCCATCTGGCTTGTGTGTAATCCAGCATCATCTCGGAATTTGCACCTTGTGTCTAATCCAGCATCATTAGGGAACTGGCACCTTGTGTGTAATCCAACCTCATTTTGGAAACATGATCTCGAGGTTGACCATACTTCCCTCCTCGCAGGAACTGCATACTGACATGAGGTTACTTCTTTTTAGATCAATACTCAGAGAAACCTAGATCCATTTAGTAGAAGCCAGATAAACAGAACTCGGAGAAGTGAATTCAAAAGGAAAAGAAATATAAAAACAGACTACAAGGCGAGAACACCCACTTCCTACATCAAGTTAAAAACAAAAGCATTTGGATGATTAAGACTCTTCTTATTACACATCGAAGAACACCACGCTTAAGAGAAACAGAAACTAGAACATATACACATCGAAGAACACGAGGCTAAACGAAAGTAATTGAAAGGGTGTTACTTACCAAAGCTCATTTTACAGGTTCGGTGCAGCTCCTCTTTAACTTGCCACGCCCCTTGAAGATGTCCCGAATATCCTGTGTTTGGTCTTCATTGCTCCTCTGCATGTTCACACTCGTGGTTTTAAAATCTCAACATGGCAAGAAAAATACTACTAGTAATACTCGCGCATCTTGTGGGCAACATTAAAGCACTCGTCTACCATGTTAGAGCATCTCCGACATAATCACAACGCGCAGCGCTTTAAAAAAGCGTTTACATTGCTGAGATCGAGAAGTAGATACTAGAGAGTAGAGGATATTCTCAGCATAGATAGATAAAAAAGATACCCATACCCCTCTCCAGATTTGCAAATAAGGCCTTCCCTCATTCATCCTTTTCTCCCACAAGATAAACTACTCATACAAATGCATCTTGATGCGTGCAACGCATGGGCATCTTGCTAGTTCTAAAAAACTTTCCATCATTTGCCACACTACTGGTTGCAGATGAAAAACCTACCCAAGCACAACGCGATACAGGAGCGATGCACAATTACAAGCTGATATTCTGTTGGACAATGGAGGCTATAACCAATTACTTTTAAGGGAACAATAGCACCCAGGAAAATTGAAGGGTAGGTATGAACAAAATTGGAACTGCACATGTACTGCTAAGTGATTCAATACACACATTACCAATCGAGGAGGAGAACGATGGTCGCGGCGCCTCTGTGAGTCATGGTCGGCAACGGGAGTCAGTTCATTGTCCACGACGGTGGTACTTCTGCGCTTGGTGTCGGCTTCCGGGAAGCAGATCCGAGACCATGGAAGACGATGCTGGGGAAGAGGCTCCGTCTACGACGACGACGGTGGACCGGCTCTAGTGCGGCGTACGAGGTCGTCGATGAGGCAGATGCGCTGCGGTGGACGAGTGCGCCGATGTAAAGGGGAGGAGCACGAGGGCTGCGGTGTCATGGAGAAGTCTATTTTGCGGTGGGGATAGAAAATGGGGTGTATTCATGTGTACTACTCTGTGTGGCGGGGTGGGGCTGGCTGGGTAGGGTGAACCTGAAGTTACGAAAACAGCCCCCTAGCAAGCATCGTCCGTAGGCCTGTTCCGAAGGCTATGATGGTAACTTCCCACTGCTCGAATCAGGGTCGCGAGAGATTTCCCCGCCGACCTCAAAATTTTGTGACACTGGACTCCCCGTGTGGCGTGTTGAGTGATTCGGCTAAGCAACTAGCGAGTAGTAGTAGTAAACTCTGCATATTAGGTTTGACCGAAGTCAAACTTCCTAAAGTTTGACCAAGTTTATATAAAAATATAAACATTTACCATAACAAATATGTATGATGTGGAAGTACATTCAATAATGAATCTAATGATATTTATTTGTTATTGTATATGTTAATATTTTTTGTTATAAGCTTTCTGAGAGTTTACAAAACTTGACTTTGACCAATGCTAATACGCGGACTAAAATAAAAATGGAGGGAGTACACATTTGTTTTCTTAGTTTGTAGTGAACTAATCATTTGTTTAAATTGTTAAATAAATATATTAGGCTATTGAATTCGAATGTAATGGTCTATACAATTCAATAGTTACAATCATTGTCGAATCCCAGGATGTATACAAGGTCTATAGTACTTCACAACATGCTCAAACTCACATAATCCCAGTCAAATGAGAATCTAAATGCATTTCATAGTTATTACTTTGCAGGATGCAACAAAAACAACCAAAACTCTACATCAGCCATTATAGAAGCAACATTTTGACATATCCCATTGTGTGAATGAAACATGCAAAGAGAGCTTTTGAAGATGGAGCAGATAGGGCGGGAAAGATTGTATGTATGTGGACGAGAGAGTAGGAGACAAACCTAACGAGATAGAGATAGATAGATAGAGAGAGAGAGAGAGAGAGGAAGAAGTTAGGTCTATGAGAAAGATGGAGACATGTAATATACGTGATTCTGTATACGTGGAAGGAGAAGAGACAACATGTTTGATGAGAGAGCTGGAAAAACATGGACGAGAGGGGAAGGATCTCATGGGTTGAGGGATTGACAATTTTGTGCGGGGGAGAGAGGGATTGGTAATTTTGTGCAAGAGAGAGAGGGTGGGGGAGGAGTCAGTCAGCCGTCATCACATCACCCTGCTTCCAAATGACCCCGCATTCTCTAGCGCGGTGTGGTCGCCGTCTTCGATCTGCTCGATGCCCTCTTTGAAGATTGAGGTGTTGTGCATGTTGGGGGTGCAAAGAAGCACAAGCGAGAGTGGTCGCCATATAACCTTGGATGGGGATGAATTGTGTACTCAGGGGAGTGTGTGTGTGTGTGTTGTGCTGCGTGTGCGTGTGTGTGTGTGTGTGTCAGATATTGAGCGAAAACAAACCTAAGGAGACAAATTGGTATTCACGAAGAGATTGTGCGGGCCTTTAGGTGGGCAGGGGCCGAGTGAGGGTGTCAAAATGTGTGCGTTGATGCATATGTTGCATGTGATCGTGCGAGGGACGGATGAATCGAGAGAGATGGTTGTTGTGTTATGGATGCTCCTCTCTCTCTCTCTCTCTCTCTCTCTCTCTGTCTCTCTATGTGTCTCTCTCTCTCTCTCACACACACACAAGTAAACTAGAAGACCGTTTTCTCATGTATACACAACGTATCGGCATCTGTCTATGTCTTACTCATGCATGATCATTTGCACATTCACACCTCTATATGTCTGTATCACACGCACATCGTCTCCACATTGCCCTTCCGCCACAAAACACATATGGACACATACACACGTTGTCTCACAGTCACACACACAAAATAAGTATTAAAAAAACTAGGGCGCACCTAAAACGTCCAAATCCAAATAAACACAAACTGGAGCTAAATTCAAATATATAGAAATATTGCAGCGTCAAGAACTTTCCCAGGAAAAAAAGTTGAGTAATATTCGAGGATTGTTTTCACACACACAAAAAGGTTCGGTGGATGTCCTTCGAGCACGACACGGTGACACACCGTTCGATCGACCGCGCGGCCGCGATTCACGCGCTTGCACAGGATTTCGTATCGTGGTTGTGGTACTAACTTCAAAAAAATATTAATAAAAGCGCTGCCTAAGTCTAATGTTTACGTGTACTAGTACGGTTTTCTTTTAAGTTTGACCAACCGCATATAAAACTAAAGTAAGCTCACATACGCGCACTCATCAATATGCCGCCGCCCCTGTTGCGCATGCCGGAGACTGCCTGCTCTGGCCAACAATTTCTCGCCCATCACCGCCATGTCGCCGCCATCCCTGTGCCATGAAGCCGAAGGCTCGCTCGCTCACGTCCTGCAGTCCCTCCTCGCCATGCCGCCGTGCTGCCAAGCATGCGAGCAGCTGGTGGAGCCGCGTCTATGCACGGAGCGTATGAAGAGGAGGACGAGCGCATGCTCCAGCATGCCGGTGAGGAGGAATTAGCATGTCATTGTCGTCTCCGCCCGCGCGGAGGAGGCGCGCATGGTGGCTGTCACGGCGGAAGCCGGTCGCGCGTGCGTCGAGCCCGCAAACCGGGTGTGGACGCGGAATCTACCTTCAAGACCTTGAATGCCACATGGATCCTGCAATCTGAAGGAGCAATTTGGGTCAGTCGACTCATGTGAACCGTTTGATGCAACATGGATGGCTAGAAGGGCTTCTTCCACCTCTTCTGCCGTGTTCTTCCTTCGCTCCGTCGAACTTCTTTCACAAATCGACTGACCCAAATTATACTACTAGTACGAACGTATTAAGTACAGTAGGAACACGAAGGTACGAGCAGTAGTACCAACTGCAAGAAGAACAGTAGTAAGAGATAGCACTAGTACTTCTCTACGTACTAAAGAGTTCAAATGACGAGAAAGAACATAAACATAGTTCTGCTGGGGCCTCAGCACAACACACCCTTGAAAATAAACTAAGCAACTAGTCTGCTTGACATTGCAGTAGAACCAGCATGAGCGACGGCACTGCCACCTACTCGGAGTCCGAGTCCACGTCCTCGACTTCGTCCTCGTCCCTCTTCCTCTTCCTCTTCGCCGACGTTTCTTTGCTTGAACTGGACACTGGGCTCTGCTTCTTCATCCAACCCATGTAGATATTTAAACAAAGGTAGGCATCCATTGCTGCGTACAGGATGTGATCTTCATCTAATGTCTTCGACTCCCATGCATGATGAAACTCGTGATGAGGTTTCTTCAGTTTAGCGTACGAAGGATCAATCATGGCTGCTGCCAGGGTCAGCATTGAAGGTTGAGAGGAGGACACCATGCTTGCCTTCTGGAGATCGAAGGGCTGGCCTACAACGAGACCTATCCAACGCAGGACATCCCTGTCATTCTTAAAGCCTACAGTAACGAATTTCACTCTTTTGTCCTTGAGGAAGTTCTTAAAATCCTGGCACTCAACGCCGGCATGGCATATGTGGTAGACCAAGCAAACGTTACTTACACAAACCTAGATTACGGCGGGATTCTTCCTCTCTTCGTCCTTTAGATCCTTCTCTCATCCCAGGACTGTGGTGTACTCAACATCTAGCCCAGCGACCCACTCATCTGTTGAACTGTTGAACATGCGTAGGAAGCGAGCAAGCCATGCTTTCACCGTCGCGGATAAACGTGTGTAGATGACGATGAACTGATCGCCGGTGATGTCTCTAACCTGGTACTCAGCGGCGACCATGGAGATTTGGGAGGCCATGGATTTTGGAGGAGGGTTAGGAGAAGTTGAACTGTTGTACCCTGCAAAAACTGGGAGCGAACTAATGTGAAAGGACGGGATGACTGGGAGCGAACTGTTCTGAGGTAGAAGACAGGGACGAGTAGGGCGTGCGAACATCGTGGGGTTGCTGGCTTGCCCGGTGGATAAACGGCTGCAAGCCCCCAAAAAGTTCTCGAGAACTATGCGGGACCCACTAGATGTCATGTCTACTAGACCCATATCGTAGGCTTGATGGTATATCTTCTGCATGTTCGCACGCCATGCCGGCGCGTGGATGTAACTCACTTAATTCCGTCAACCGTCGCGCCTCCCTCGTGCGGTCGCGCCCTTTGAGACTTCGACCGGCTATAAATGAGCAATTTTTTTGCCTACTCCACATGCATGATACTCCCTCTGGTCCTTTTTACTCCCGTCAACCGTTTGCAAAGTGTTTGACCAAATATATACTTTTTTTGAACACCGCCTTATATTAATTAACCAGCCACACCAGTACACTCATTCGATACAATATTCACCACACAGGGCGGTACGTTATTTACAAGAATACCATCTAATCTATTGTCAAAGCTATACTTAGCGATTAAGTGAGCCACCTTATTGGCCGAACGGCTAATCTTTGACAATTGAAGATTGTTGATCAACTTCAAGATGCTCAACGCTTTCATCTTCAGGTCACGCATAGCAGACCTATCATAGTCCCCCGATGCAAGAGACGCTAACACAAAAGCGCAATCAGTCTCTAAAATTACAGGATTATGAAGATAAATACCTATGTAGAGACCGGCAATGCAAGCCCTAAGCTCCGCTTCCTCCACACTTTAACAGGCATCAATGAAATCCCATGACCAAATTTATACTAAAAATATCAATATCTACAATACTGATTATAATGAGTATAAGAACTACGTTTTATAATGAGTGTAAAATATTGATTTGACATTGTGAATGTTGATACTCCCTCCGTCTAGGTGAGTAAGTCATCTTAGGCTGTGCACCATGACCAAGGAGGAGGGGAAAACGAGAGACATTAATTTTCATTTGATAATTAAATAGTATTGCATGCAATGAACTAACCACTACATGTCATGTTTGATAGTCTCAGGTCATTAAAAGCATGCACACCCTCATCTCTTATTGGTTGATATGTCAAGAAACAAGAAACGAGGTAGAAGTTAATGCACCACGCCTACGTGTTTTGGGATTATTTGACTTTCGTGAGATGACTTACACACCTAGCTATTAGAGTACCACTACCTCCCTTCTAGTTTAAAGGGCTCGACTCAAAAATTTCACCTACTCTTAGCAAGATAATAGAGGCGGTGGAATAGTTTTTGAAGTCTGCAAAAGTACTCAACTAATGCTGGTGTTCTTCACAAAAAAATGTGTTTACCAATGCATGCATGAACACTAGTTACTCTAACCCCGCTCTCTTCTTTAATTCTTTGCCACATCAGCATGTTTGCTATTCCCGTGTGCATGGTACAGTACCAGCTAAGATACCACCATGATGGCCAACCTTAATCATTGCATGCAATAATTTAGTGCACCTTGAAATATGAACATGTGTGGGGCGTGTATGTTTTTAATGACTTGAGACTATACCTAGCCCGGCATGCAAGATGACTTATTATGCACCATTCCCCATACCTGCAGGAAGCCCGTTCGTCTCCAAATCTTTTCCTCTCCATATGTGGAAACAATATGCCTGCCAAACTCTCCTTCTCCCTCCGGCGGTCCCACCACTCCACCCCATGTGAAAAAATCTGCATGCATGACTCTCCTCCCCCACGCTCGTCCAATCCGTTGTGACCAGCAATATTTCCACCCCTTCGCTCCCCCGTAATTTACTCCAACAAATATGCCCACGTAGCTTTTACTTAACTTCAGGTGCATTGGGTCACTAACATACGGGCCTAGCAGTGTACTGACCCACATGTCAGTGACGCAACTGGACCTGCAGTTAAGTCAATGCAGCTCACTCCATATCTTATGTAGGTGTGCCATTGCTCGCTATAAATACCGCGCCTCCCACGATATCGTTATCTCCTCCCCATCACGTTCATGTTCATCGCTATCTCCTCCCCCTCCCTCTCATGTCGACCACCATGGCATCGCCCCTCCCAAGCCCTAGGAGGCCCTCGCTGCACCGTGCGGACGGTCACGCGTTGCCGTTCCGTTCCTCGCTGCCACTAGTCGAGGAGGACGTGTCGGCGTTCCGCTCCTCGCCGCTACGCGATGCGTCGTCGTTCCGTTCCTCGCCGCCACTAGTCGAGGAGGACGCGTCAACGTTCCGCTCCTCGCCGCGACGCGACGCGTCGCTGTTCCGTTCCTCACCGACACTAGTCGGGGAGGACGCGTCGGTGTTCCGCTCCTCACCACGACGCATCAAGGTGGACGCGTCGGCGTTCCCAATCTCGCCAGCACGCACGTCGGAGGACGCGTCGGCTCCCCGCTATGAGGAGAACGCCGCGCCGCCCGCCGAGCCCCCTAGCCTTGAGGAGCTTTGGAAAGAAATGGATGTCGCCTTGTGGGAGGCTTTGCCTCCAGTAGAGTGCACCAAAATAGAGGCGGAGAATAAGGCCGAGGAAGAGAAGCGCACCGCGCAACAAGCTTTCTGGGAGATCTATGTCGCGTCCGAGAGAGTCAAGCAATTGGTTCTTTGGCAGAAGGCTCGTGCGAGGGCCGTGAGGGTGGCGGAGGACGGTCGTGCCGACGCCCTGAGTGCAGTCGGGCCCAAGCGCCTCATCTACGCTTGGCGGTACGTGGACCGGGTGCACGCTTCCAGCCAGGAGGAGTACCTGTTGGCACCGGATCACCACACTGGTGAGATCGCGCTCGCCCGCCGGCAAGCCGCCAATCAGCACCTCGCGAGTTGCGAGGCTGAGGAAGAGGCGTTGTGTCGGCGCGCTGGGAAACGGTCGCGCACCAGGGCACTCGTGGCGTGCCGCAAGCGCTCCTGCGAGCACCGTGGCTTTTAGGAGGAGTATAATTTTTGTTTCGTAAGGTGATCTTATTAGTTTTGGGATGCAAATCCCGAACGTTCAGGAATTTTTAGCGTCCTTAATTAAGTATGTAAAAGGGAAAGTTTGGAAACGTTATGTATTATTACGCGTTTTGCAAGTATGTGCATATAGCAAAAACGTTACTATATACTATCGGACTACACGTCTCTCTCGATATATGCTTGCAGACTGTGCTACTCCCTCCGTCCAGGTCAATAAGTCATCTTTGGTTGTGCACGGTGACCAAGAAGGAGGGAAGACTTGTACACCTAGACGGAGGGAGTACTACTATTACTTATGTACGTGCAAATGCATGTTTTAACATTACGATGCGGTTTTCGTAAAAGTAGAAAAACAGCACTAGTCAAGCTTGTGAAACGACTCAATGCAAAACAAATGCAAAAATGCTCGTTTGATTGTTTACTTTTAGCTTCCTTCCCTGTGGTTATTTCTCTGTCGTACTTTGTACGGAGCATCTCACTGGTTGGAAAGGCATGCTATTTCCCAAACCGCTTCCTACACCCTGTATCGATTTTTTTGCCTAACAAGTTGTGTCGTGCAATTGGAATTCCAACTTGAGTACTACTACTAGTAGGAGTACCTGGGGCCAGTTCTTTTAGGCTTCTATATTAGTAATCCCATAACTACTACCTCTGTCCTGGTTTATTGGTCCCCATTGTAATCTGTGTCAAATTTTGATCATAAATTTAACTAATGAAATGTTAGTGCATGTCACATGCACTACTCCATCCGTCTAGATGAGTAAGTCATCTTAGACTGTGCACCGTGACCAAGGAGGAGGAGAAAACAAGAAACGTTAATGTTTATTTGCTAATTAATAGTATTGCATGCAATGAACTAACCACTGCATGTCGTGTTTGATATCTCAAGTCATTAAAAGCATGCACACTCTTTATCTCTTATTGGTTGATATGTCAAGAAACAAGAAACGAGGTAGAAGTTAATGCACCGCGCCTAAGTGTTTTGGGATTATTTGATTTTCGTAAGATGACTTACACACCTAGATGCACCGCGCCTAAGTGTTTTGAGTAACATTTTATCAGTTAAATCTTTGGTCAAAATTTAGCACAAATTACAATGGTGAAGAATAAACCAGGACGGAGTAGTAGTTTAGAAGCCCAAATAAATGAGTGAGGCGCCTTATTGTTA
Organism: Triticum dicoccoides; assembly: GCF_002162155.2. NCBI lineage: Eukaryota > Viridiplantae > Streptophyta > Magnoliopsida > Poales > Poaceae > Triticum > Triticum dicoccoides. The sequence continues at coordinate 566,269,100 of NC_041385.1, forward strand.
CTCTCCATTGTGACTAGTCTTGTGGGAAAAGCTGGGGAAGCCGCCAAAAGAACTGGCCCTAGGAGTAGTAGCTAGGGATCGAGTGTGGGAGATGAACCGGAGAAAGTAAAGCAGAGAGATGAAATGCAAAAAAGACGGAGGGATGTGATGGTTGCTTGTCCATTTATTTTACCAGGCCATTTATTACTGGGAGTGGTTGGGTTTTGTGATATGACGGCTTTACTGCCGCGCCACGAGCGGGGTGAGAGGTGAGGCTCCCATGCAGCGCCGCCCTCTACACTTGTACTACATCGGTCGTGGTTTATTAGTCCCCCATTGAATTTGACTAAAGATTTAACTGACAAAATGTTAGTGCATGTCAACAAAAACTATATCATTGGATTCGTATTTGAACATAATTTTGAATGATATAATTTTAGGTGACATGCATTAGTATTTATCGTACCATATATAATGTTAGTTCAATTTTTGGTCGTACTAATCTATAGTAGTAAGGTGCCCGTGTGTTGCACCGAAGAGTGAAATGCATTGATTGGGGAGTTGTTTAATTTGACAAAGGATGTGGGGGTCATCTCATGTGTAACGGGTATCGATATGTTTCTTCGGATATTATCTCATCTCTAGAGCTCACAAACATCCGGGTGAAATAGATAAAAAGGTATCTTTTGCAAACAAAAGCGTTCAACTGTTCAACCTGCATCCAAAACTTGTGAAGAAATAACACTTATTGCGCTTTGCAAGAAATCATCTTTAAGAATTAGTTTTTGAGTATCCATTGTTATACATGTTGGCTACAGATGACATGGCACTTTCTTATAGTCAACAGTTGACTATACTATTAAGTAATATTAACCATGCCCTTATAAACCTAGACGGAGGGATTAAATTAGGATGACTTGCAAGGGGGCAGAGGAGATGTAAGAAATGGTTCATCGTAAGTCTTTCACCAGTACTGTAGTAAAAGTTCATACATGGAAGATTCTAGACTAAACCATAAACGGATACACTTTTATTCATGCGCGATGCTCCAATAGAGCAAGATCATGCATGGAAGTCTCCACATGCTTAGACAGCAGATTACATTGAGCGAAGACTAATGATCAACATTTAACTTAATAATGCGTATTTTTTTTAGAAGAACAGGGAGGCTCCTCCCCGGTTCCATTATCAAATGAAACCCAAAGTGTCTTACATCAGCTCACTGAGAGGAGTAGTTCAAAGGAAGGACTGCGGCGAAAGCCACTCAAGTTTAACGACAAGCTTACAGAATCAAAAGCGGCAAAGACACGGGCCATAAGCGCCCACACACACACTCATGTTTTCTAAGTGCACTTGATAATGCGTATGTCTAGGTGAACCTCCTTGGAGTCCCCGTGCATCGAGTCGGCGGGTAAAGGATGGAACAAATGCCATGGGTTTTCCAAGTCCACATTGGCGGGATAGTCCCAGCTCCCCAGAGTCCAAGTCTGTCCGATGAGGCCGGTGTCACCGCCCACGCGACCCAGAGGGGTAGTAACATTGACCACGCACACGTACATCTGTCTCGTGTCAGTGTTAGTGTCAGCGGTGACGCCCCTGACGCACATTACAGAGACGGGGCGGCAGCCTACGCGGGCCTCGCCGGTGCTGACGATCAAGAGGAAGACGCTGTTGTCCTCCTCCGAGACTAGCAGGCGGTGGTGATCCTCCAGCGACTTCGGCATGGTGAACCGGTAGCACTTGTCGTACTTGATGTTCTTCGCCAAGGGCCAGTAGTGACCGCTGCATGCATCCGTGAGGTGATGCACCATGTCAGCCGACGAGTCACAAAAGGGCATCGGGCACTCATAGTAGTGGACAAAGGGCTCCTTGGAGGCATCGACCAGGCCGTCCATGAAACGGGAGTGGCTGTAGGGGATGTTGCGCTAGTTGAATATATGAGCAAGTTACTACGAGATTTACTCCAAATAAGCACAAAATAAATCATGACGGCTATAACAGAGATGAAATTAATCATGTGGACTAGCATAGTAGTAGGATACAGAGTAGAAACATGAATTCTACCACGATTTCGAACAAGAAGGACAGAAACACATATGGTGCAACGGGAGCAGCACTGTTGGCGTTGAGGTTGTCGCCCATGTCGTTAAGGAAGAGGTTGCCGAGGTCGGGGAAGAAGTCGTCGTCGGTGAAGTCGTGGCTGCTAGCAGTCGCGAGAGTGCGCTCCCCAGATTTCAACAGCGGCCGCCAAATGGAGCACAGGAGGGAGTTGCTGTAGGGGACGTTGCGGCCGCCGAATGGAGCGCGGGAGTAGCACACGAAGCAGTAGATGGTGTCCTTACTAGTACTCCGTAGTCTATATCTATCTATATCTATATATATATATCTACTCTTATAGAAAACCGAGTTGGTGATGATGGTATGCCTGCCATCTTGTAATATAGACCGTCCGATCTATATCTGACGGATAGAAAGCCAACTATGACAATTTTACAAAAGATACCCGCACCTCTCTCCACATTTACAGATAAGGCCTTACCTCGTGCTCCTCCCTATGTCTCTATCTCTACTACTTTTTTTATAACAAATCGAATAGTGTTGCGACGTCTGCTGCACGCCCGGTTGAACACGCCTCCTCGCCTCCATCATCACCAACTGAGTCTTTTATAGGAGTAGGAGTAGAGAAAAAACCGAGTTGGTGATGATGGTGTGCCGTGCAATGCATGGGCATCTTGCTATTTTTTTGCATATAAGTCCAAACACCACGTAGACACGGTCTTTGAGCACGGTTCATAGTTTTTCCATGATCGGGCATTGAAGTTTGTAACTATTTTAGATTAGAATATACTACTCCTCCAGTGATAGTAGTAGAGCAGAGTCCTACTCTACTACTCTACTCTAGCAAGGTAGGGCATAGTACTGTAGTAGGTACTGTAGGGAGTACCAGTACTGTGATCACTCAAGCAAGTTGTCTGGCATCGATATGACCCTATGCTGCTGGTGTGTGTCTCGTAAGTCAAGTGGCATGCTGTAGTCATCATCACCTGTCCACTTCCCGTAGCACATATTCGCTTCTCCATCTTTGTCCGCACATAATCTCGTCCAAGCTTCTATCCCCGCTAAGGCGCCTCCCCCCCTCGTCCGAAACCCAAGCACTAACAATGGCAGAACCAAGGAGCGTCCGCCGAAAGAATGGCTGGAATGTGCTCCCCACAGAGGTAATCAAGCTCATTGTTTCGTGTGTGGAAAATCTCAGTACCATGCCGCTCGCTGCGTGCTCGTCGGGGCTGTACCGTTTACTCAAAGCCCTCAGGCCGGAGCTTTTTAAGCCAGCTCCTTGCTTGCTGATGCTGCCTGATCTTCGGAAACGGCGTGTCACGCAGCATAACGATCATAGGGTGGCGAGCATCAACCCCCTTCACTGTGATCCGATCCCCGTCAACCTCAGCTACATTAACGGTATGTACTGGGTCAGCATGAACACGTCTTGGATGGTGCTCGTCGACGGTCGCGGCAGCTAGATGCTCATGGAGGTCTACACCCGGCGATTGATCCCCCTTCCTTCGATTAACACTGCACTGCTTTGGCACCGCGGCCCAGAATACTCGGAATCTTACATTAGCCAACATGATACCAAGTTTGATTTGCTCATTGTAATCTGCCAAGTGGCCACAAGATCTGCGAATTATAAAGATTTCACGCTAATTGCGTTCTTCAACCGCGGTCTCGCCTATCTGACAGGTCACTGCGGTAAGTGGATAAATCTGCACGTCCATCGCAGGATCATACATCCTCCATGGTTCTCTGATGCCATTGAATACAAGGGCTTCATTTACGCTGTCGACTCCTTCTATGGCTGGACGTATTGCTGGCCTACTCTAGTCATCGCTACAAACAGCTGTTACAGTAGTATGTTACTTTCCTATGATATCATGATGGCTTGCTTATATTATTGTCAACATTTACTGAAAAAATATTCATGCTCATAACATGTTGTTCTTAAGATTGACTAAATCAAGAGCCCTTTTTTATTTGACTCCAACTTGATATGATGTTGTAGGCCGCCTGGTGTCCCTACCCTTCCTAATCCCAGAACCTTTCAAAGAAAAGCGGCATGGCAGTTGCAGGTGGTTCCTGGCTCGATCGGACGGCGGCGAAAGATTGATGATCGTTCGCATGTACCGGACGTGTTGTTTCACGGAATACAATCACAGTCACTGCAAGGTCTTTGAGCAGGATCCCAGCTTCTCTGGGCCTTCAGGAATTTTTGACTGGAGGCTGGTAAGTAGCCTTGGTACACGCTCTCTGTTTGTCGGACTGAATTATCCGATTAACCAGGAGATAACCGACGGCAAGGATCATGATGGCAGCGCGGTTTCATTCATCAGGAAAAACTGTGTGTACACAGCGTACCATGCGTCTCTGCATGCACCATACCCTGATATGTGCCGCCACGCTCTACAACCCAAAGTAGGAGAGAGGGTCGCAAGTATCAGACTTCGACCTGCTGGCTGGAGTTTCCCCCGTCAGTCACCCATGTGGTTCAAGCCGTCAGCCAATCTCCACAGCTTAATAAATAGTAACGTCTAACTGAGCCAGTTAGTTAGATGCGTACACTTGGAGTAGTTGGATCTTTATTTAGTTTGATGCATACACTTGTTCTTTTTTGGTAGCCCTTTTGTAATGATGGCTGTTGTTTGGTTTGGAAGAGAGAGCTGCGTCTTCACTCTTCTGGCTTGCTTAATGCTTCTGTTGCACCCCCAGCCCTGGTTGTTGCTGCTGCTGTTTTCAATGTACAATCAGTAGTATATTTCGTATGTTGGTTGAATAAATATGTTGTTAGACCGACAAACACAATGTTTTGGAAGTTGTTGCATGGTTTGATCCTTTAGTGCCCCGTACCGTACGTAGCTCATTCTATTTTTCGTACGGAACACATTTTCTACTTGTTGATAACATGCAGCCCATTGATGAAGGCCCAATAGAGAAGCCCATAATTAACTGGAAGGGAGGCACTCACATGAATCCGGCCCAGGTACATGCTCATGGTCCCCTAAACATAAATAAGTAAATAAATAAATAAAGCTAAATGCTCATGCACCAGTTCTTTGGGAAAATAGGTAGACCGGTATTTCTTTTTGAAGAATACCCAAGCTAGGCCTATTTGTTTTCTTCGAATTACTGGGCTGCAAATCTTTCAAGACGAGGAGGGATGCATTCCGTCCTGGCCAAAGAGTATGGTCAATGTCTGTTAAAAGTAATATCAAAAGGGGTTGAAAATTCCAAAAAAATTATAACAAATGGGATATTAGTTTTCTTTGAATTTTGTTCTTCACTGATATCTTATACGTATTTCATTGGATTTAACATGACATAGTACTAATTTATTTCTAAATTTGTTTTAGTATGGATATTTATTTTTGGATTAAGAATATTTCGTTCCCCAGCAAAAATTTCCCACATATTTAGTTAATTTTTTGACCCTGGTACTGACCAGAAAATGGCCGGCAATTCTAAAAATGGAAAAAAGGCGGCTGACTTGTTTACGCAAGACTTTGTCAGTGAACACACGATTCTAGCCGCCGTGCTTCTTCAATCTCTGATCTTCCTGCTCCAGCCGCCTAAACTAGCGCCGACAGGACTGCCTGCTCCCTCCTCTTGTGGCCCGTTGTGATGCTGTCCAGGCTTCCCCGGCCCACCCTACTCCCTCCGCTGGCCTGGCCGCACGCAATCAACTGCCTCCTTATTACGTGAAAAAAATGATTCCTCCCACTAACATCTGGGGCGCACTGGTTGGGAGGCTGACCTGTGGGCCTACTACGTTGACGCGTACGCAGGGCTTGTCAACTTAGTCAACAAACGATTCTAGCAGCAGTAACTGTTGGATTTGAATCGAACGGTCCTGCTGCTTCTTCAATCGCTGCTCTTCTTGCACCAGCCGCCCAAACCAGTGCCAGGGAGACCGCCTGCTCCTGCCTCCAGTGGCCGGTTGTGATGCCGTTGAGGCCTCATCGCCCCCTACTACTCCCACCGCTAGCCAGGCCCTGCGGCGACGGCAGCCTCACACCGCAGCCGAACCAGTGAACCCTCGTACTCCTCTCCGCGTGGGCATCCATTGCCGCGTCTTCCCCGGCTCCGCGTCGTCCCCTTCCTAGGCCTCGCTGTTGTCCACCGCCTTGGTGCTCTCGGCGCGGCGTGGTCAATGTGGTCAACGACATTCCATCGGAAGAGTACTGTACGTGGAGAGGCTGACAGCTGGGTCCATGGCCACAGCCTAGTTTTTTTGTGATTTGCCAAGTTGCTTTGTCAGGCCTGTTGGGCTCCAAATCTTTCAAGACGAGGAGAACTTTCATTCGGCTGGCCGAGAAAATGGCCCATCAGTAATGAGAAATGGGCTGTACATTTTTAAAACACATCAAACCGGCAATTAGTTTCAAATATCTTTTTTTTCATTTCGAGATTTTAAATTACATTAATTTTTATGCATGGAGAATTTGTTGGATTTTATATTGATATACATTTATTTTTAAAATCAGTTTGAATGTGAGTCAAAATTTCGGGATTAAAAACAGTTCGGACCGCACCGAAATATGCAAAATTTCGTATAAGTTTTTAACCGTGGCCACAATATGGGCTATAATGCTAACAAAAATAATATGGGCTCCAAAAAACCTTAAGAATTAGCAAATGGGCTGTATGTTGTTTTCCACAGATTTGAGGCTTTCCTAAAAAAAGTTGACGCACAAGCAGTGACTGTTGGATGGCCATCCAACGGCCGTCGTGCTTCTTCAATCTCTGCTCTTCCTGCTCCAGCCGCTCAAACAAGCGCCAGCGGGACTACCTGCTCCCTCCTCCCCGCAACCGACTCTGACAGCTCGGACCCACCAGCTATATCTTTGTATGCAAGGAAGTGCCTCCTTATTACGCACAAAAAAATGAATACTCCCCCTGTTAGCTGGGACCCAGTATAGTGGCAGGCTGACGTGTGGGCCTACTAAGTTGACGGGGACGAAGGGCTTTGTCAACTTAGTCAATATGCACGATTCTAGCTCCAGTTACCGTACGATGTCCATCCAACAGCCGTAGTGCTTCTTCAACCTCTGGTCTTCTTGCTCCAGCCGCCCAAACCAGCGCCGGTCGTGCCTCGTGCTCCTGCCTCCCGTGGCCGGCTACGATGTGACGGAGGCCTCACCGCCCCCTACTACTCCCACCGCTGGCCAGGCCAACCCTCTACTCACCCACACCCCCTGTTATTCTGCGGCGACGGCAGCCTCACACCGCAGCGAACCAGTGAACCCTCGTACTCCTCTACGCGTGGGCATCCACTGCCGTGTCTTCCACGGCTCCGCGTCGTCCCCTTCCTAGGCCTCGCCATTGTCCACCGCCCTAGTGCTCTCGGCGCGGCGTGGTCAACGTGGTCAAGGAACAGCTTCCATCGGACGTGGACTGTACGTGGAGAGGCTGACAGCTAGGTCCACGGCCGCAGCAAGGAAGTGCCTCCTTATTACGCGCAAAATAATTATTCCTCCACCTGATAGTGGGGACCCACCGGACGAGCCACCATATTTCGCAAAAAAACGTTTCCCCCATGACTGCTGGGACCCACCAGCTACACCTTCGCACGCAAGGAAGTGCGTCCGGGCAAAAAAACAAAACGATTCGCCTCCCTGACTGCTGGGACCCACCAGCTACATCTTCACACGCAAGGAAGTGCGTCCGGGTAAAAAAACCATTCGCCCCCCTGACTGCTGGGACCCACCAGCTACATCTTCGCATGCAAGGAAGTGCGTCCGAGAAAAAAAATGATTCGCCTCCCTTACTGCTGGGACCCACCAGCTACATCTTCGCACACAAGGAAGTGCCTGACAGTCGGGACCCACCTGGTCGAAGCGTATGTAGCGTTGTCATTATGGTCGCGAACGTGTATGTACATATATACTGGTGGATGTAGAGGCGCGCACGTGTCGTAGTAGAGGCGGGCACGTAGCATGTACACGTACATACAGCGGCGAGGGTGCAAGAAAGAAAATACGGCCACCTACGTACATACGGGCAGGGTCTCGAACGCCTACTCGCGCATACGTACATGGCTGGGTCGGAACGGAGAAACAGCGTCATCGTCGTGTTCATGGGGAGCCAACCAGCTAGGTCGGAACGGAATGCATGGTCGTGTTCATCGGGAGGGGTTGGACGGAATAGGCGATGGAAACGAGGCCTGGCGTACCGCACAACGGAGGAAATAGACCTCCTACGTTCAGAACAGGGTCCTGTTGATCGGGAGGGGTGTTGTGTACCGCAAAACGGAGGAAACGAACCTCCTACGGTCAAAACAGGGGTCCTGTTCATCCGGAGGGGTGTAGTGTACCGCAAAACGGACGAAACGGACCTCCGACGGTCGAAACGGGGGTCCTGTTGATCGGGAGGGGTGTGGCGTACCGCAAAACGGACGAAACAGACCTCCTACAGTCGAAACGGGGGTCCTGTTCATCGGGAGGGGTGTGGCGTACCGCAAAACGGGACTCCACGAGATATTGTTCATCTCCACTATCGACCTCCTCCAGCCTCCACGGGCTACCGTCGACCTCCTCCAGCCTCCACGGGCTCCTGTTCATCCAGCCTCCACCGTGCGCTACTCCACCGGCTACTGTTCAACCACCCCTCCACCATCTACTGTTCATCCAGCCCTCCACCGTCTACTGTTCATCCAGCCCTCCACACCACGGGGTCCTGTTCAACCACCCCTCCACGGCCACCCATCCACCGTCTACTATTCATCCAGCCCTCATACCACGGGGTCCTGTTCATCCAGAGGCA
>NC_041385.1:566278302-566288154 GCF_002162155.2 Triticum dicoccoides
CATTGTTCATCCAATCGATCGGCTTCAGTTAGTAGCAGTAGAGAAGGAATCGCTCCACCGGGTTCAGTTAACAGCCATCGATCGATCACTCGGGTTCAGTAACGCGTAGCCTGTAGTGCAATCGCTCGGGTTCAGTTAGAGCCCAACGCCTCGCTCGGGTTCAGTTAGAGCTAACACCTCGCACACACGCGCGTACGTGTACGAGAGAAACGTGAAACGCTCGGCCCCCGACCTCCCACCATAACCGGGAACTCCCCGAAATTTTCCTCGCCCTCGCTTCTACCACGGTTTTTTCCGTCATGGACGGCCCAAAGAATGTCATGCAGCTGCGTCTCCGGCCCGCCCAGGACGAAAAGCCCATTTTCTGTCATGATTTTTTGTCATAGAAGTAGGAGCCCACCACATCTATGATGATACCGGGTTTTGTCACAATTATCGTCATAGAAGTGTCATATGTATGACAGGAAAAAATTTCGTTCGGCCCAAAATGTCATGGATGTGTCTTTTTTTGTAGTGTGAGGAGCCTCCTACTGGATTGATACCTTGGTTCTCAAAAACTAAGGGAAATACTTACGCTACTTTGCTGCATCACCCTTTCCTCTTCAAGGAAAACCAACATAGTGCTCAAGAGGTAGCAAGAAGGATTTCTGGCGCCGTTGTCGGGGAGGTCTTTGCTCAAGTCAAGACATACCAAGTACCCATCACAAACTCATCTCCCTTGCATTACATTATTTGCCATTTGCCTCTCGTTTTCCTCTCCCCCACTTCACCCTTTCCGTTTTATTCGCCCTCTCTTTCCCAATATCCTCTCTCTTTTGCTTTCTTCTCGCATTTCTGCCGTAATGTTTGAAACGGGGGAGACTATCATTGATATGGACAGTAATAACATGGAAAATTCTGATGCTCCTGTTGAAGAACCCACTATCTTACATACAAAAAACATTCGAATTGGTAGAGGTAATATTATTGGAAAAGGGATTATTCCAGATTTCTTTACTTGTGCCGGTGCTTTACCCTCTATGGGTGGTTCTATTCTTCATAGAACCAGTAGTCTTGCGGATGCTATTGCCATGCTTATAGTTGAACTTGAAAGACAATTTATGCACGTGCATCCCTGTATACAAAGGATTTTCTTAGAATTTTCTAATATTGAGCATTCTTCTATTAAGCGCGCCACTACTATCTTTTTGGCACATGAGTTCAGATTTATAATAAAAGAGGCCAAAGATATCTTTGTGCACTATAGGGTGGACGCCGGCCGTCCTCCCATAGAGGCGATCCTCTTCAATCAAGAGGAAATTAGGCGTTTCCAATCTTTGGACTATGTTGCTTTTAATGAAAACCTTAGAAAAAAGGTTCCTACCAATGTTCTAGTTGATAGAATTTCTGAGCTTAATAATGATTTTTCTATTTGAAATAATGAGTTAGGATATTCTCTTGAGTATAGGCTTACAAAGTTCTGCCAAAAGAATGCTTATAATGATGAATTGGTTGTGCAATATGAAGGGCCAAAGGAGGAGCTCATACCTCCCGAGATTGATCTTGGATACTTTTGTCCCATTAAATTCATCCCTTTTGATTACTTGTGCTTGCCGCAAAGAAAACTTTCTGCCGAATGTAGGGAATATGAAATGAGTTTTCGTGATCTATCTTATTATTACGGCACTACTTAGATCTATTCTCGCTTTTATGCCTAGCTAGGGGCGTTAAATGATAGCGCTAGTTGGGAAGCAACCCAATTTTATTTTTGTTTCTTGCTTTTTTCTTCTGTTTAGTAATAAAATTTTCATCTAGCTTCTTTTTAGATGTGTTTTTATGTTTTAGTTAGTGTTTGTGCCAAATAGAACCTATAGGATAACCTACGGTGATAGTTAATTTGATTCTGCTGAAAAAAAGAAACTTTGCACGCACGAAAATAGTTTTAGTAATTCACAGAAACGTTTTTTTGCGTTGATTAATTTTTTTGTAGATCAATAGACAAATTTCCCAGGACTTCCTATTTTGGTAGGAGTTTTAGAGTTCCATAAGTATTCGAAAGTTATAGATTTCTACAGACTGTTTTGTTTTTGATAGATACTGTTTTTCGTGTGTTGTTTGCTTATTTTGATGCATCTATGGCTAGTATCGGGGGGTATGAACCATAGAGAAGTTGGAATACAGTAGGTTTAACACCAATATAAATAAAGAATGAGTTCATTACAGTACCTTATGTGGTGGTTTTTCTTTCTTGCACTAACGGAGCTCATGAGATTTCCTGTTGAGTTTTGTGTTGTGAAGTTCTCAAGTTTTGGGTAAAGATTTGATGGACTATGGAATAAGGAGTGGCAAGAGCCTAAGCTTGGGGATGCCCATGGCACCCCAAGATATTCAAGGACAACCAAAAGCCTAAGCTTGGGGATGCCCCGGAAGGCATCCCCTCTTTCGTCTTCGTCTATCGGTAACTTTACTTGGAGCTATATTTTTATTCGCCACATGATATGTGTTTTGCTTGGAGCGTCATGTATGATGTGAGTCTTTGCTTTTTAGATTTTCACAATCATGCTTGCTGTACACACCTTTTGGGAGAAACCCACATGATTTAGAGTTTATTAGAATACTCTATGTGCTTCACTTATATCTTTTGAGCTAGATAGTTTTGCTCTGTGTGCTTCACTTATATTTTTTAGAGCACGGCGGTGGCTTTATTTTGAAGAAATTGTTGATCTCTCATGCTTCACTTATATTATTTTTAGAGTCTTTTAGAACAGAATGGTATTTGCTATGGTTATAAATTTGCTCCTAGATTGATGAGCATCCAAGTTGGATATAATAAAAACTATCATAGAAAGTGCATTAAACACTATGATCAATTTGATGCTTGATAATTGTTTTGAGATATAAATGTGGTAATGTTAGAGTCATGCTAGTTGGGTAACTATGAAATTGAGAAATACTTGTGTTGAAGTTGGCAAGTCACGTAGCATGCACGTATGGTAAAAGTTATGTGACAAATTTGTTGCATGGGGTGCTCTTTTAATTGTCTTCCTTATGAGTGGAGGTCGGGATCACGCAATGGTTAACTCCTACCAACCCTTCCCCTAGGAGCATGCGTAGTAGTACTTTGCTTCGAGGGCAAGTAGACTTTTGCAATAAGTATATGAGTTCTTTATGACTAATGTGAGTCCATGGACATACGCACACTCACCCTTCCACTTTGCTAGCCTCTATTATACCGCACAACTTTCGCCGGTATCATACCCATTATTTACCTTCCTCAAAACAACCACCATACCTAGCTATATGGCATTTCCATAGCCATTCCGAGATATGTTGCCATGCAACTCTCCACTGTTCCATTTATTATGACACGCTCCATCATTGTCATATTGCTCTTTGCATGATCATGTAGTTGACATAGTATTTGTGACAAGGCCACCTTCATAATTTTTCATACATGTCACTCTTGATTCATTGCATATCCCGGTACACCGCCGGAGGCATTCACATATAGTCATATTTTGTTCTAAGTACTGAGTTGTAATTTTTGAGTTCTAAATCAATAAAAGTGTGATGATCTTCATTATTAGAGCATTGTCCCAATTGAGGAAAGGATGATGAAGACTATGATTCCCCCACAAGTCGGGATGAGACTTCGGACTTTATAAAAAAAAGGCCAAAGAAGCCCATATAAAAAATAAAAAATAAGAGGCCAAAGAATCTCACCAAATAAAAAAATGAGAGAAAAGAGAGAAGGGACAATGCTACTATCTTTTTTCCACACTTGTGCTTCAAAATAGCACCATGGTCTTCATGATAGAGAGTCTCCTATGTTGTCACTTTCATATACTAGTGGGAATTTTTCATTATAGAACTTGTCTTGTATATTCCAATGATGGGCTTCCTCAAAATGCCCTAGGTCTTCGTGAGCAAGCAAGTTGGATGCACACCCACTTAGTTTCTTTTGTTGAGCTTTCATACATTTATAGCTCTAGTGCATCTGTTGCATGGCAATCCCTACTCATTCACATTGATATCTATTAATGGGCATCTCCATAGCCCGTTGATATGCCTAGTTGATGTGAGACTATCTTCTCCCTTTTTGTCTTCACAACCACCACCATATACCACATATAGTGCTATGTCCATGGCTTGCGCTCATGTATTGCGTAAGAGTTGAAAAAGCTGAAGCGCGTCAAAAAGTATGAACCAATTGCTTGGCTGAAACCGGGGTTGTGCATGATGGGAGTATTTTGTGTAATGAAAATGAAATCATGGCCTAACTATATGATTTTGTAGGGATAAGCTTTCTTTGGCTATGCTATTTTGATAAGACATGATTATTTGTTAGTATGCTTCAAGTATTACTATTTTTATGTTTTATAGGCTTTTATCCTAAATCATTTGGATCTGAACAATCATGCCACAATAAAGAAAATTACATTGAGAAATATGCTAGGTAGCATTCCACATCAAAAATTCTGTTTTTATCATTTATCTACTCGAGGACGAGCAGGAATTATGCTTGGGGATGCTTGATACGTCTCCAACGTATCTATAATTTTTAATTGTTCCATGCTATTATATTACCCATTTTGGAAGTTTATGGGCTTTACTCTACACTTTTATATCATTTTTTGGGACTAACCTACTAACCGGAGGCCCAGCCCGAATTGTTGTTTTTTTGCCTATTTCAGTGTTTCGAAGGAAAGGAATATCAAATGGAGTCCAAACCTTTGGGAGCGATCTTTTTGGAACAAACGCAATCCAGGGGACTTGCAGTGGACGTCAAGCAACAAACGAGGCGGCCACGAGGGTGCCCGACGCGCCCCCACCCTCGTGGGCCCCTCGAGCGTCCACTGACCTACTTCTTCCTCCTATATATATCCATGTACCCCAAAAACATCCGGGAGCACCACAAAAAACTATTTCCACCGTCACAACCTTATGTATCCGCGAGATCCCATCTTGGAGCCTTCGTCGCCGCTTCGCCGGAGGGGGGAATCGACCACGGAGGGCCCCTACATCATCTCCAAGGCCTCTCCGATGAGTTGTGAGTAATTTACCACAGACCTTCGGGTCCATAGTTATTAGCTAGATGGCTTCTTCTCTCTCTTTGAATCTCAATACAAAGTTCTCCTCGATGTTCTTGGAGATTTATTCACTACTACAAAAAGGGCTATAGATGGAATGGGCACTAATGGCGCACCTGTCAGGTGGTGCGCCACTACTATATACTACTGGCGCACCCTCTGGAGATGCGCCATTAGTGTGGAAGACACTAATGGCGCACCAGAAAAACGGTGCACCACTAGTAATAATTTTTTCCCCATTTTTTCATACATACTAATGGCGCATCCAAGCGAGGTGCGCCATTACTAGTTCTAACTATTAATGGCGCACTAGACAGATAGTGCGCCATTAGTATATATTTTTTTTACTTTTTTGCAAAACTACTAATGGCGCACCACCTGCAGGTGCGCCATTAGTAAGCAGGCATACTAATGGCGCATTTGCTGGTGGTGCGCCATTAGTAACCTGGGACCCCAACAAGATATTTTGGACAGCCACACCTACCCACTCACTTTCCCCACTTCATTCCCTCCACCTCCTTCTCCAAACTTTCGGCAGCCTCCTCCTCCTCACCTCATTTGCACCATAGATTCATCAAAATTAAGTTGTGAAATTACCTTTTTTGATAGGTAAGTAAGGGAAAGCTATCTTCATGTTGTAGATCTACTTTTTTTCTCCCTAGCTCGCTCCAACAACGTGCACATGCACTTTTTGTGGCCTAGCTAGATCTATGTATGTTTGTGATGTTGCATATGTTTGTGGTGTTGCATATATGTTTGTGTTTGCAGGTACCGATATTTCAAATGCGATAGTTGTCAATATTTTTCCGGAATGTTGATTCATTTCCGTTTCGGCGAGAATTTTGGCACTATGCATTCTTTTTGGTCCTATTTTTAGGGAAGGTCATGCCAAAAAAATTCTTGGTTCTAAAATATCATTTTGCTCTACCCCGCAGGCGACCATGGTCCGCACGATGACCGAAGGCATCGTGAATAGGTTTTTAAGCTCCGCGAAGGCCGAGATGCTTCAAAAGAACGAGACAGAGATAAGATGTCCGTGTCGAAGATGCAAGCTGAAGAGCCTTATTGCGGACCCGGATTCCGGGCAGGTGCGGGACCACCTGCTCTTGCGTGGTTTCATGGATGGCTATCGGTGGCAAGGTGATGAAGATGACTATGAAGTCGTCCATGGGGGCCGGGCAAGAAATGAGGAAGGGCAACAAGACAACCACCACGGCGAGGGCGGGCGAGAAGACGAAGAATCTCCAGGACATGATCACGACGGTGATGCTGTACACAGTCATCATGTAGAAGATGTCGTACATGATGATGAGGAAGATCAAGACGAAGGGCATGATCATGAAGATGAAGATGCCAGAACAGACGACGATGGAGGCTGGGTGCAGGACCCTCATATTCAAGAGTTGCTTCTCAAGCAAACGGATAACGCAAGAGCTGCCGCCCGAGAGAAAGCCAAGCTGGATCAACTGGAGATAGACGCGGTTACTCCATGGTATGAAGGATGCAGGCCCGAGGATACCCGCCTGAAAGTAACGCTCATGGCTCTGGAGATGAAGGTAAAACACAAAATGACCGACGCATGCTTCGACGAGAACATGTCATTCTGGCACGAACGTCTTTCCAAGGGGAACAAGTGCCCGACCAGTTTCGAGGAGGCGAAGAAAATCATGTGTCCTATGGATTTACCGCACATGAAATACCATGTGTGCATGAACAATTGCATCATTTATCGGGACGAGCACGCGGAGTCTAGCATATGTCCGGTGTGCGGCATCACTCGATACAAGAAGAGGAAGAAAGCTCCTCGAAAATCGGTGTGGTACTTTCCGATCACTCCTCGTCTACAGCGGTATTTCGCGGACCCTAAGGTAGCAAAGCTCCTGCGTTGGCACGCGGATAGGGAGGAGAAGAAGCGGGAAGATGACGGAAATGATCCGGAGATAAATAAAAAGACAAGATGCTGAGTCACCCTAAGGATGCGAGCCAGTGGCAAGCGTTGAACTTCGAATACCCAGAATTTGGGAAGGATCCAAGGAACATCGTGCTGGGCGCGAGCATCGATGGAGTCAATCCGTTTGGCAACCAGAGAAGCACACATAGCACCTGGCCTGTGTTTGTGTGGATGTACAACCTTCCCCCCTGGTTGTGCATGAAGAGGAAGTACATTCACATGAGTATGCTAATTGAAGGGCCGAAACAACCAGGGAACGACATCAATCTGTATCTGGGGCTGCTGAAGGAGGAGCTGGACACGTTGTGGAAAATGCCAGCCAATACGTGGGACGCCGCAGAGAAAGAATATTTCCCTATGAGAGCCGCACTGCTCACGACGGTGCACAACTATCTCGGTTACGGATATCTCGCGGGGCAGGTAGTCCATGGATTTTCTGGATGCGTAAGGTGCATGGATGACACAACGTATCGCCAGCTAGATAGAGATCACGGGTCTTCGAAAACCGTGTTCATGGGACATCGAAGGTGGTTTCGCGACGATGACCCGTGGAGGAAACGCAAGGATTTGTTTGATGGTGAAACCGAACCCAGAAAACGCCCGTGTACGAGGAGCGGCGAGGAAATAGACGAGCTGTTGAAAAATTGGAAAGACTGCCCATTGTCGGGAAAGAAGCAAAAGGCGCCAGAGCCGGGAAAGAAGCGAAAGGCGCTAGAGCCGCTGCTGAAGGTATGGAAAACGAGGTCTGTTTTCTCGGACTTGCCGTACTGGAAGATCCACCGTGTGCCTCACAGCCTTGATGTCATGCATGTCACGAAGAACGTGTGTGAGAGTCTGCTTGGTACCCTGCTCAACATGCCAAAGAGGACCAAAGATGGGCCGAAAGCAAGGGCAGACTTGAAATAAATGGGCATCAGGCAGGAGCTTCACGCTAATGATGATGATGATGATGAGGCGAAGCAGGACACAGAAAGTCGTCGCAAAGGCAAAAAGGACAAGAAGGCCGGAAATGACTACCCTCCCGCGTGCTTCACTCTAAGTCAGGAGGAGATCGAGTACTTTTTCACCTGCCTCCTAGGAGTAAAACTCCCTTACGGTTACGCGGGGAAGATAAGCAGATACCTAGACCCAGCGAAGCAGAAGTTCAGCGGGATGAAGTCTCACGACTGTCACGTGCTGATGACGCAGATACTTCCAGTTGCAATCCGTGGGATCATGGACGCACACGTTCGTGAAACGCTATTTGGCCTATGCAACTTTTTTGACGTCATCTCTCAGAAGTCGATTGGCGTGAGGCAACTCAGAAGGCTACAGGAAGAGATCGTGGTGATACTATACGAGCTTGAGATGTACTTCTCGCCCGCATTCTTCGATGTTATGGTGCATCTGCCGGTCCATATCATGGAGGATATCATCCAACTCGGGCCGATGTTCCTGCACAGCATGATGCCGTTCGAAAGGATGAATGGTGTCATCAAAGGATACGTTTGCAACATGTCACGTCCAGAGGGAAGTATAGCCAGGGGCTTTCTGACCAAAGAGTGCATCTCCTACTGCACGAATTATCTAGGCATCGAGAACCCCGTTGGTCTACCCGTCAACAGGCACCTCGGCAGGCTCGCTGGATGGGGTCACCGTGAGGGTCGCCGCGAAATGCATGTCGACTTCGAGGGTCGACTCGCCGACTTTGAAAGAGCAATCCTAGTCGCGCTACAACACATAGACGTGGTCGATCCTTGGGTGGTAGAGCACAAAACCTTTATTGAGAAGACGTACAATGACCGAGGCCAACAGAGGATGGACGGAGATATAATCAAAGAGCACAACTCATGTTTCACGCGTTGGTTCAAGCAGAAGCTTCTGTCGTACCCTTTACATGAGGATTCTTCCGCGGAAGAACAACTCATATTCGCCTTGTCACAGGGCACCGAGCACAACCTGATGACCTATGAGGCGTACGATATCAACGGCTAAACATTCTACACTGAGAACAAGGACATGAAGAGCGATGGTTATTAGAACTCCGGGGTAACGATGGAATCCTACACCTGCAACGACAAGGACAGATACTACGGAAGGATCGAGGAGATCTGGGAGCTGAGCTACGCTGGAGAGAAGGTCCCGATGTTCCGTGTCAGATGGGCCAAGAGCGTCCTAAAAGAAGACCAGTATTTCACCACCATGGTTATACCCGAAGCCAAATCCAAGACCGCGGGTGCAAACGTCACCGCGAAAAATGAGCCATGGGTACTGGCTTCCCAAGCGGACCAATGCTTCTTCATTACCGACCCGCCAAAGCCCAGTCGTGTTGTCGTGAGGAGAGGCAAAAGGAAGATCATCGGAATGGATGGAGTAGCCAATGAGCAAGACTTCGACAAGTACGGCGACCCGAAGATCAAACATGATGACGACGATGAAGTAGCAGCACACACCACAAGAAGAAGCAGGACCACCCTACCTAAAGGACATCCGTTCCACAGAAGAACTCCATTTGCGAAAAAGAAGGGCAAGAAGATTGTGAACAGATAGCTAGCTAAGATCGATTCTATTTAAATCGTAGTCTTTATTTCTCTGGCACTTTTTGATATCATGAATATTTTTAAATTTCATGGGAACTTTTTGAATTCAAGAATATTCTTTCAAATTTGATGATATTTCTTCATATTCAATATGAAAAAATATTGAATATCATGAGGACACTCGATCTCGATCCCCCTCCCTCTCGATAGCTATCCGATCCCCCTCGCCAGATCGCCCTCGCCGCCGAGCACCCCCCGCTCCCTCTCCCCCGCTCCACCGGCCGCCGGCGATGACCCCCCGCACCCTCCCCCG
>NC_041385.1:566288438-566319935 GCF_002162155.2 Triticum dicoccoides
ATGAATGCAACTAAAAATAAAAAACAATTTTGATTATATTTTCAAATAAAAAATTTTATGATATTTTCAACTAATAAATTTGATGATATTTTTTCATATTCATAAATATTTTCAAATAAAAAATTTGATGATATTTTTAAAAAAATTATTACTGTTTCATATTCATATTCATTTTCTAAAAAATTATTAGATGCAACAAAAAATAATAATAATAAAATTACTTATGGCACACCTCTGGCTGGTGCACCATTGCTATCTCAAAAAAAAAGATTACTAATGGCGCACCACTCGGGGGTGCGCCATTGCTATCTAAAAAAACATACTAATGGCGCACCGCCAGGGGGTGCGCCATTAGTAATCTTTCCCCCTAGCTAATTCGGCAGTCCCATCCTCGCCAGATCCACTCCTCCCCCTCGCCACACCCTCACGCGCGCCCCCTCCTTCTGCCGCCTGGTCATCATCGCGCCACCGTGCTCGCCCGCCCTCTGCCCCGCTCGCCTTCTCCGCCAGATCCCGAGCCTCGCCGCCATGTTAGCCGCGGCCATCGTCGTCCCCACACCTCGGCGGCCGAGCCAGACCCCTCCCCTCCTAGGTCACTGTCGTCCATATCCTCGCTGGCACCTCTCTCTCCGGCCATCTTCCCCACCCCGTGCCGCTCTCATCTCGTCCTTCCGCGCACTCCCAGGCCCTCGCCTCCGCCTCCGCGCCCGCGTCGGCCTCCCCCAGGCGCACCAATGCCACTCCCGCAGCCGACACCGCCGCGCCCTCCACCTCCCCTTCACCCTCCTCCCCACCATCAGCCCCGCCCCCAAGTCTGAAGCTCCCCGCCTCGCCGCCACCCGTCGCACTCCCCCTCCAAAGCCCGCGCCTTCCACGCCGCCCCCCACCACCAGCCCTAATCCCCATCACGGCATCCGTGGCAGGCTGCTCGGCGCTTCCGTCGTCTCGGACCTCTGCCGCCTGCTACCTTCCCATCTCCATCCCTTTCCTATGACCTAGTACCTGACCACGTCTCCTCCCGAGCCCCATCTCCACCCCCTCTCCATTCGGGCTGCTCGACATGAACCCTGACCCTCTGCTGTTTGTTTTTTCAGGTTTAGCTACTATTCTGTCCAAGATTGCCAAGCTGTACTGTTGGTTGTAGTGGTGTTGTTCTCCCAGGTTGAAGGTATTTTGAATCATGTGGTATCCATTCGAGCAGCTCGACATGAACCCTGATCCTCTACTGGTTTTTATTTCGCAGGTTGACCTGCTGTTCTGTCCGAGATTGCGATGGTGTACTGGTGGTTGCAGTGGTAATCTCCTCCCAGATTGCAGTGGTGTTCTTCTCCCAGGTTGAAGGTAATTCTTGATCCAAACTTATGCAAATTCTTTACTGCTGTCTTCTTGTATGCTATGCATGTTTTATTGTGTGCACAACATCTTACAATTAGATAATTGCAATGTAGCAGAGTCATGTGAGATCAAGTAGATTTGGTTTCTTGCATATGCATTGTGTTTAACTAAGCGGAACTTCCATGCCTTGTGCACCATCTTCCATGCCTTGTGCACCATATTTTTTTTACAATGGCAAGGTTTACGAACATATTTGATTCCTAAGAAAAGCATGGCAAAAATTCAAAATTGCCATGACAAAAATATGTTTCTAAAAATGACATGGACTAAAATGTTCTATAGATCATGATCCATAGACAAAAAAATGCCATGATCCATACAGTATAAATTCCATGATGCATAGGCTATATTTGCCATGGGAGATGGCAATTTTGTTGGATCATGTTCCAGAGATTAAAAAAATGCATAGACTATAATTTCCTGGCATGATCCATAGAATAAAAATGTAGAATAAAAAATGCCATGATCCATACACTATAATTTTCATGATGCATAGACTATATTTTCCATGGCCCAGTGCAAAAGAAATTTGCCATGTTGCAAAAAGAAAAGAAATTTGCCATGGTGCATATAGTAAAAACAGTGCCACGATCCGTAAAATACATTTGTCATGCTCCATGAAAGTAAATTGCCATGGTCCAAATGTAGCAGAAGTTTCAAGTAGTGTTTTGTTTCTGTGTTTAAATAGGCAGCAAACTTTCTATTCTTGCTCTATAGTTGTATGCTCATTTAGGGTTCCAAATCACATTTAAGTTACCTGTCAATTATCTGTACTATGGTAGTGTAACTTTTAGTGCATTTTATCTGTACTATGGTAGTGTAATTACTGTGTGTTGTCAGTGCATTTTTAGTGTAAATATTATATGTAATTGCACTGTTATTTGAGTGCATTTTGACTGTAATTCAGTGGTTTAGTCTTGCATTTGTTCCAGTGTACTTTCAATGCAATCTCATTGTAATTGCAGTGCACTTCAATTTCATTGTCTAATGTAATCTTTGATGTAATTACAGAGTATTCTTGCTGTAATTACTTCTTTAGCTGTAATCTTTTTGTTGTAATTTCAGATTAATCTCTCTGTAATTATAAAGTGAATATACAGTGTAATTACATATAAGAATTTTAGTGGTGTTAGTAGTGGAATTTGCTTTGTTGTTCTAGGGGGTATGAGTTGGTTGTTTGTCGTGAACTTTGTGTAAATGTGTGTTTGCTCCAAAGTGTAGATTTCTGCTCTTCTTCAGCTAGATTTCCGTATGTTATGGGGGGATAACAAATATTGCTATATGTTCATTACTGAGGGTACATACTTGCTAAACTATTGATGATGTTTTGTTGGGTGACCTATTAGATCTGGAATGGAAGCTCACATAAGTTGAGCTGATTTTTGTCCATATGAAAGCAGAGGACCATATGGTATGTGGCCTTTTCATCCATATGAAAGTAGAGGCACATTGTGGTGCTAGTTTGCTGGGTTTTGTCTCCGACCATCGTGTCGTGATGATTTTGCAGGTACCCCGAGAGGCCCTTGAGTTTGCCGGAATGTCGATTAACTTCCGTTCCAGCAAATTCGGGTACTCCATATGTCCTATTTTCAGCAAAGGTCATGCTAAAATTTTCTGTGAATTTTAGCATGACTTTGCTAAAAATCGGACATATGGGGTACTTGCTACTAATGCATGGGCCGGGGTATCTTAGTACTTAATTAAGTAGGATCAACTGCCCCTTTATTCTTGCTGCATTAAACCATAGGTGGCAATAGAGCCAAGTGATTAGGCCCAACTTGGAATTCTCCTCAGCATCGATAAACCCTAGATGATAAACCCAACATATGTGGCAATAGAGCCAAGTGATTAGTGCCAAGTGATTAGGCCCAACCTAGGGTGCCTCAGCATCGATAAACCCTAAATGATGAAAACTTAACTTAGCATTTAGGGTGCCTCGGCGTCGACAAATCCTAAATGATGAAACCTTGGCTTTTAGGGTGCCTCGGTTGTCGTGGTTCTAAGTATGACAGTAGAATGGGGGTAGGTATGGAGAGGCAAGATCCTAGCTATGGAGTAGTTGTACACACGAGTGTTTTACGAGTTCAGGCCCTTCTCTGAGGAAGTAATAGCCCTACGTCTCGGAGCCCGGAGGCGGTCGACTGGTTTATGTGTATATGAGTTACAGGGGTGCGAACCCTCCTACCAGTGGAGGGGGGGTGGCTTATATAGAGGACGCCAGGACCCCAGCCAACCCACATAGCAGAGGGTTAAAGTACATTAAGGCCGGGCGTTACTGGTAACGCCCTACATAAAGTGTCATCATGACCATTAAGACAACTTAATTACAGACCTTTTGGATACAGAGCAGATCCTGAACTCCTGGTGGTCGAGTGAGTCTTCATGGTCGAGTGTCTTTAGGTTCGTCGAGTGTCTTCTAGCCGGTCGAGTGGAGTCCCTCTAGGTCGACTGGAAGGTAGCTTCGTCTAAGGATGTCCTTGGGTATGGTATCCTACATAGGTCCATGACCCTAGCCTAGGTACATAACATCATCATTAGCCCCCAAATGGATCGAGGTTCGAGTGAGGAAGGAGTTGATGATTTTCTCCGACCTATTTCCCGTGCTTTGATTATGTCGTATCTTGGATCGGCGATTTTTCTTTCGGCGTTGGCGTCAACTTTTACTTCAGTCGCCTTGATCCATTCTTGTCTTCTGTCGAGTGAACTTTCTGGACTTTAGTGAACTTCCGAGCGACGGATCACAGGAAAGATATCGTCTGACAGATTGATCTGCTGTTAGCGGATTTTGCGGGATCCGAATTTTGGAAAGCGCGCGAAGCGGGGCAGACCGCGGTACTCGGATGGGATAAGGCGTGGACCCCTCGATTTCCGCGCCGCCTTTTTCGCCACGTATCGTGCATGTGCGACAGGACCGCCCGGACCCACTCGTCAGCCACTCGGAAGCGCCCTTGTATAAAGTGTCGGGCGAGGGTTTTTTGAACAGTGCCTTCCCATTCTTCTCTCCGCCCTCTTTGCCTCCCCCCACTGCGCCTGCTCTCGCCTCCGCCTATCCACTCCTCGCGTGCTTCGCCGGCGACAATGGTGAAGGAGAAGACGGCGGCCTTAGAGCGCGCGAAGAAGGCGACGGCGACGGGGAAAGCAAAGGGGAGACCGTCCAGTCGGGGCGGATCTTCGTCAAGGTCCCGCCTGCCAAAAGGTTGGGTCCAAGGGGATTGGATCCGCTCGACCATCACCGAGACAGATCTCAATGACCTGGCCAATGAGGGACTGATCCTCCATGGGTCAGCAAGGCTTCCGGGGACCGAGTGTCAACCGCAGCCGCAGGAGGGTGAGTGCGTTCTCCTAGCCACTCATGTAGACCGTGGCTTTTCTCTGCCGCCGAGTGTTTTCTTCCGAGGGTTTCTGAATTTCTTTGGGGCGCAACTTCACCATTTCACCCCCAATTCTATCGCCTATCTTGCTGCCTTTGTGTCCATGTGCGAGAACTTCCTGGGTTGTCGACCACACTGGGGTCTCTTTAAGCACATATTCACCTGTCGCTCACAAACAGTGAAAAAGGCGAGTCCGGACGATGAGAGGACTAAGGTTATCCAGATGTGCAGTGGTCTTGGGATTTAGATGAGGAATAAGAGTACTTTCCCGGCCATGACCCTTCCTGAGTCGGTCAGAGGGTGGCAGTCGACTTGGTTCTACTGCCAAGACGAGTCGACACCGGGGCAGTCGACTGGTCTCCCTCCGTTCTCCATGGACCGAGTGGACAAACCCTCTTCTCTGAAGGTGCTTCTTGAGGAGAAAGCTCAGGTGAAATTGTTGATGGAGCGCGTAGTCCAACTTGTTAGGGACGGAGTGACGGGTATGGATCTTCTGGAGGTCTTCCTTAGACGGTGCATCCAACCGCTTCAGTACCGAGGCCACCCGATGTGGCTGCACTGTGGTACCAAAGACACCACTCGGGTCCATCCAGAAGCGGTCAGCGACGCTACACTGGAGAGGTGGGTGGCAGCCATCACAGGGAATAAGGACAACCCTCGAGGGGCTAGGAGGATCCCACCACTCGACTGTACCTATACACCGGACATGGTATGACCACTTATCTCCAATTGTAATCTTGTTGTATTCATTCTGCTTTGCTGCGAATTGGTCGATTGATCTTTGTTTTGTTTTGTTGTCTGATAGGCCACCACCGAGTTATACTCGATGCCCAATGGAGCGCAGACGCCGACGGAAGAGGAGGAAGGAAGTGGGGGCGAAAGCCCGGAGGAGTGGGATTCGGACGCTGACGACGATGATGAGGGTGATGACTCTGATGAGGAGGAAGAGGAGGAGGAGGAGGAGGAAGTTGCACCTCCCCGCTGGAAAGACGCTCGAAGCTTGTCCATGATCCCGCGACTGAGCGTGGTAAGGGGGTCGCAACCGCTACACAGTCGACCAAGCGCCCTCGGACCACTTCTCCGGTGCCGACTGAGAAGGCTCTGAAGCAATCTCGAGTGGCACCGTCGAAACCGGCGAAGGTCTTACCGAAGGTGAAGATGGTGATCCCCACTATCTCAGGGTAATGGTAGTCTTGAGTTTTCCTGTTTCATGAACTTGTTCGTGGTCGACTCATGGCCAATCGACTGACTTCTAGAACTGCAGTGCTTCTACTTTTGATACTTCGGCCAGGGCTGAAGACCACGAGATGGAGGATGCTGTTACCTCAAAACCTGGTATGACTCTTATGATGCTGTTTTCAATCGACTGACTTATTGTCTCTAATTTTGATTCTTTCTGCAGCTTCATCTAACATTGTTATTGAACTTCCCGACGACGACGACGAGGAACCACCAAGGCAGAGGAGGAGCAAGAAAGCGTCTGCTGGCAAGGCGACTCGGGACGTGCCAGCACCCGAGACGTTGGTCGTGGAGGGAGGCAATGTCACTCGGCCTACCGTAACCTTTGCGGTGCCGTTGACGAGTGCTCATCCTTCATCGTCGAGTGCTGCTCAACCCTCGCTTTTCTCAACCTACCCCGTTCCAGAAGACCAAGCTAGTGCTGCTAAAGAAGCAATACGTCAAGCGGGGGTCATGATGGAGCAAGTGAAGGCAATACGAGAAGCCAGCCAGGCAGCCTATGACGCCAGTTCGGCTCTTCAGAGTAGTGTTCAGGTCAGTCGGTCACTGCCTGTTCTGTTAGGATATGATATCTGAAAACTCTTCTTTCTGAAATTCTTAGAGTTTGTCCTACACCCACTGGGTGTGTCGATTGAAATTCCGGATTAGTGGGGGCACGCTGAGTGCACCCATTGGGTGTAGTCCCCAAGGCTATGGTCGACTGCTGGCAGTCGACCAATAGGCTTTACGTCTTAAGTTTTTTCCTTACTCGACTAGGTCGAATAGATTCATAGACCGGTGGGGGCACGCTGAGTGCACCCACTGGGTGTAGTCCCCGAGACTGTGGTCGACTACTGGCAATCGACTATAGTCTGAAGAACATCTCCCTTTTTTTTGTTGGTCGACTGGTCGACTCTAACTGATGAAACTAGTGGGGGCACGCTAAGTGCACCCACTGGGTGTAGTCCCCGAGACTGTGGTCGGATGTTTGTATTCGGCCATAGTCTTAGAAATGCTATGATTTTTCCTTAGTCACTCGGAAGTGAATTGTCTTTGACATCTGTCGATTGGTTCTTCGTAGAAATCATGTGACCTTGCGGCTCGTTACACTGAGTTGGAGAACAAACTCATTCAGCTGGAACTTGATCTGAAACTGGCCCAAGAGAACTTGACGAAGGCGAAGGAGGAAGCTAAAGGTATGTTTGGTGAGGCCTTCGACGACTGCCTTTGCCTCTCACTCGTTTCTGAATCTTAATCTCACGGTAACTTTGCAGACAAAGTGAGGGATGCCCTGAAGAAGCAAGACCTTGACTTGGCTGAGATGCAAAAAACTGCTTTAGAGAAGACCAAGCTTGCAGATGAGAAGCTGGCTTCAGTGACCAAGCTTGAAGAAGAAAACACCAATCTGAAAGTTGCTCTTGATGCTGCCAACCAGGAGGTCAGTCGACTGAAAAGCGCCAAGACCACCCTGAATGACAAGGCCAGTGAGTTGATGAGAAAGAAGAACGATCTGGAGGCCTATCTGGGTGGACTCGCCAAGAAGTTGTTCCTCATGCTTGAAGGTAATCTTTTGTATCAAACAAATATTTTAACTGTAACCTCTGCCTGTTGTCTTGACTCGGTGGTTGTGCTTGCAGAATTTTGCCAGAACTTTGAAGAGGAGACTGGTCGACTGGAAGTAAACCTGGACCCCATCAACTCTCCCGTGAAAGATGAAGTCGCCATGAATGTGCTCCGGCTTGAATCTCGTGTTGCTGCTGTCATCGACTATCTCGCAAGGCTGAAGGTCGCAACTTCTCGCATCGACACGACACTCTGGCCAAGAGAGACGCTCCAGAACGACCTCGAGTCTTTGATGACTCGACTGAACGAGGTCCCAAGTCGAGTGCAGGAGTGGAAGCAGTCTTCGGCCAGGTGCGGTGCAGATGTTGCTCTGTCTCTGGTCCGCGTTCACTGCAAGGATGCACGAGAGGACAAGCTGGTGGCTCTTAGGGTGGCTAATACCAAGAAGCACGATTTCCGATCCTTCATGGAGACCTTCATTGCTGCTGCCACTCGGATTGCAGATGGAATTGACCTGGACGAGTTTGTCGCACCTTCCAGCCCTCCACAGGAGGGGTAAAAAACTTCTGAGCGTGATACTTTAAATTTGCCTCGGTATGCCGAGTGAGTTTTGTAACCGATAAACCTTAACAGGCTCATCGCCTGAGCACTTTCGGTCCCGTTAGGTGTTATCCGAACTTGGATTCATCGTTGAATATGTTTGCATTTGGTTTGAGGTGTCTTATGCAGGTTAAAGCGAAGCACTCATTGCAATCGACTTGTTCCCCAATACACTTAGGCGAGCACTGGGCTGCAGCTAAGCCCCCGAGTGGGAGGTCTGCTCTCCACTCGGTAGGATTTTAGATACTTAGGCGAGCACTGGGCTGCAGCTAAGCTCCCGAGTGGGAGGTCTGCTCTCCACTCGGTAGGATTTTTAGATACTTAGGCGAGCACTGGGCTGCAGCTAAGCCCCCGAGTGGGAGGTTTGCTCTCCACTCGGTAGGATTTTTAGATACTTAGGCGAGCACTGGGCTGCAGCTAAGCCCCCGAGTGGGAGGTTTGCTCTCCACTCAGTAGGATTTTTAGATACTTAGGTGAGCACTGGGCTGCAGCTAAGCCCCCGAGTGGGAGGTCTGCTCTCCACTCGGTAGGATTTTTAGATACTTAGGCAAGCACTGGGCTGCAGCTAAGCCCCCTAGTGGGAGGTCTGCTCTCCACTTGGTAGGATTTTAGATACTTAGGCGAGCACTAGGCTGCAGCTAAGCCCCCGAGTGGGAGGTCTGCTCTCCACTCGGTAGGATTTTGTATTGGTGGCGTAGCTCGGAAGGAGAGGGTAACAGTCGACCTGTACCTCGTCCTCCTTGCAAAGCGCACGTTGTGTTTGTGGCGTAGCTCGGAAGGAGAGGGTAGCAGTCGACCTGCACCTCGTCCTCCTTGCAGAGCGCATGTTGTATTTGTGGCGTAACTCGGAAGGAGAGGGTAGCAGTCGACCTGCACCTCGTCCTCCTTGCAGAGCGCACATTGTATTTGTACTTAGGCGAGCGCAATGCTGCAGCTAAGCCTCCGAGTGGAAGGCTGGCTTACCACTCGGTAGGATTTTTGTTTATCTTAGGCGAGTACTTGGACTGCCGCTAAGCCTCTGAGTGGAAGGCTGGCTTACCACTCGGTAGGATTTTGTTTATCTTAGGCGAGTACTTGGACTGCAGCTAAGCCCCCGAGTGGGAGGTCTGCTCTCCACTCGGTAGGGTTTTGTATTGGTGGCGTAGCTCGGAAGGAGAGGGTAACAGTTGACCTGTACCTCGTCCTCCTTGCAAAGCGCACGTTGTGTTTGTGGCGTAGCTCAGAAGGAGAGGGTAGCAGTCGACCTGCACCTCGTCCTCCTTGCAGAGCGCACGTTGTATTTGTGGCGTAACTCGGAAGGAGAGGGTAGCAGTTGACCTGCACCCCGTCCTCCTTACAGAGCACACATTGTATTTGTACTTAGGCGAGCGCAATGCTGCAGCTAAGCCTCCGAGTGGAAGGCTGGCTTACCACTCGATAGGATTTTGTTTATCTTAGGCGAAACGGATTTCGCAGCTAAGCCTTCGAGTGAAAGGCTGGCTTACCACTCGGTAGGATTTTGTTTATCTTAGGCGAAACGGATTTCGCAGCTAAGCCTTCGTGTGGGAGACTGGCTCACCACTCGGTTAGGATTTTTTTTACAGACTTGGGTGAATCGGATTCGCAGCCAAGCCACCCACTGGGGGATTGTTTTGTGTGGACAAAATAAATAACGATTACTGGGAAAATTATAAAGCTCTTGTCTTTGATAAATAAACTACAGAAGTATTTTTATTACAACTCATCCGAGTGAATGCTTTAAGTGTAAAAGGGGCGGAGAAGCTCCGCGTTCCAAGCTCGGGGCTCGTCGATCTGCTGCTCGACATTGTAAAGATGGTATGCTCCATTGTGGAGAACCTTGGTGACGATGAAGGGACCTTCCCAAGAAGTAGCAAGCTTGTGTGGTTTCTGCTGATCCACTCGGAGAACAAAATCTCCTTCCTGGAAGGCACGACTCTTCACGTTTTTGCCGTGGAAGCGACGCAAGTCTTGTTGGTAAATGGTCGATCTAATCAGAGCCATCTCCCTTTCTTCCTCTAAAAGGTCGACTGCATCCTGCCGCGCTTGTTCTGCTTCAGCTTTGGTGTAGAGCTCGACCCGAGAAGCATTGTGGAGAAGGTCACTCGGCAAGACTGCTTCAGCTCCGTAGACCAAGAAGAATGGAGTTCTTCCAGTCGACCGGTTGGGCATGGTCCTTAACCCCCAAAGCACCGAGGGAAGTTCGTCGACCCATGCACCAGCCGCATGCTTAAGATCACGCATCAAACGGGGTTTCAACCCTTTGAGAATCAAACCGTTGGCTCGTTCTGCCTGTCCATTCGACTGTGGGTGAGCGACTGAAGCATAGTCGACTCGTGTGCCTTGAGACGTGCAGAAAGCTCTGAACTCTTCGGAATCGAAGTTTGACCCGTTGTCAGTGATGATGCTGTGCGGGACTCCATATCTGAATATCAATTCTCTGATGAAGCTGACAGCAGTACCGGCATCGAGGTTCTTGATGGGTTTAGCTTCGATCCACTTGGTGAACTTGTCGACTGCTACCAGCACATGGGTAAAACCTCTTCTGCCTGTTCTCAAAGGACCGACCATATCCAAACCCCATACTGCAAAGGGCCAGACGAGTGGTATAGTCTTCAAAGCTGACGCGGGCTTGTGTGACATATTAGAGTAAAATTGACATCCCTCGCACTTGTCGACTATCTCCTTCGCCATTTCATTCGCTCTTGGCCAATAAAATCCGGCTCGGTATGCTTTGGCCACGATGGTCCAAGAGGACACATGATGGCCACAGGTCCTCGAGTGGATGTCATCAAGGATTATTCGACCTTCCTCCGGTGTTATGCATTTCTGACCAACTCCAGTCGCGCTTTCTCTGTACAGCTGGCCCCTTATCACGGTAAAGGCCTTAGATCGGCGGACGATCTATTGAGCCTCTTCTTCATCCTCCGGGAGTTCTTTCCTCAAGATATACGCGATATATGGTATTGTCCAATCGGGAGTGATCACTAAGACTTCCATGATCAAGTCGACCACTGCTGGGACTTCAACCTCAGTCGGATCCGTAACACTCTTAGGTTGCGGAGCTTCATCGGTAAAAGGATCTTCTACGACTGACGGAGCGTGGATATGCTCCAAGAACACATCACTGGGGATGGCTTCTCTCTTGGATCCTATCTTAGCTAGATCGTCAGCTGCTTGATTTTTCAGTCGGGGTATGTGGTGGAGCTCTAACCCTTCGAACTTCTTTTCGAGCTTCCTCACTGCATTGCAGTATCCAGTCATGGCTGGGCTTCTAACGTCCCACTCCTTCATCACCTGATTGACCACTAAATCTGAATTGCCATAGATCATAAGGCGACGGACGCCGAGTGAAATGGCCATGCGCAACCCATACAAGAGTGCTTCATATTCTGCTTCATTGTTGGAGGAATCAAAGTGGATCTGGAGCACATATCTGAGCTTGTCTCCTCGGGGGGAAACCAAAACAACCCCAGCACCAGAACCATTTAACATCTTAGAGCCATCAAAGAACATGGTCCAATGCTCCGAGTGAACTTGAGTCGGCTGCTGTTGCTCAATCCACTCGGCAAGGAAATCTGCTATAGCTTGGGACTTAATGGCTTTCTTTGCCTCAAATTTGACATCAAGGGGAAGGAGTTCAATCGCCCATTTAGCCACTCGACCAGTTGCATCTCTGTTGTGCAGAATCTCTGACAATGGTGCGTCGCTGACGACTGTAATGTCATGATCAGAGAAATAATGAGCAACCTTCTTCATGGTCATGTAGATCCCATATACAAGCTTCTGATAATGAGGATATCTTTGCTTCGATGGGGTCAAAACTTCAGAGAGATAATACACTGGGCGCTGAACTTTGAAGGCTTTCCCTTCTTCTTCCCGCTCGACCGTAAGTACTGTGCTGACGACTTGTCCTGTGGCTGCAATATAAAGCAATAGAGGCTCTTTGCTGATTGGAGCAGCAAGCACCGGCTGGGTGGAGAGCAGAGTTTTTAACTCGGCAAACGCTGCATCAGCTTCTGGAGTCCACTTGAACTTGTCTGCCTTCTTCATCAGTCGGTAAAGGGGCAATGCCTTTTCACCGAGGCGAGAGATAAATCGACTTAACGCGGCCAAGCATCTAGTAAGCTTCTCGACATCGTGCACACGCACAGGGCGTTTCATTCGGAGTATGGTGCCAACTTTTTCTGGGTTAGCATCGATTGCTCGTTCTGAAACGAGAAAACCGAGTAACTTTCCGCCAGGTACTCCAAATGTGCACTTCGATGGATTGAGCTTGATATCATACTTTTTGAGATTGGCAAATGTTTCAGCTAGGTCAGTCAATAGGTCGGAACCCTTTCGCGACTTGACCACGATATCATCCATGTACGCTTCCACATTCCGACTGATTTGAGTGAGTAAACACTTTTGAATCATTCTCACGAACGTGGCTCCGACATTCTTGAGGCCGAATGGCATGGTGATATAGCAGAAGCACCCGAATGGAGTGATGAAAGTTGTTTTGATTTCGTCAGGTCCATACAGACGGATCTGATGATACCCGGAATAAGCGTCTAAAAAGACAATCTCTCGCACCCTGCGGTCGAGTCGACAATTTGATCGATGCGAGGGAGAGGAAAATGATCTTTTGGGCAGGCCCGATTGATATGTTTGAAATCAATGCACATGCGAAGTGAGTTGTCCTTCTTGGGAACCATGACGACATTGGCGAGCCACTCGGAGTGGTATATCTCTCGGATAAACTCTGCTGCAAGGAGTCGAGCCACCTCCTCGCCAATGGCTTTTTTCTTCTGAACGGCGGACCGTCGAAGATGTTCTTTAACAGGTTTCACTTTTGAGTCGACTCTAAGGCGATGCTCAGCCAGCCCCCTGGGAACACCCGGCATGTCAGTTGGTTCCATGCAAAGATGTCCCAGTTCTCACGGAGGAACTGGATGAGCGCTTCTTCCTATTTAGAGTCGAGTGTTGTGGAAATATGGGTCGGTGCTGCATTGGGGTCAGTCGGGTGGATATGAACTGGCTTCGTCTCCCCAGATGACTGAAATGCTGACTCTATGGCGGGCTTCTTGGCCCATAGCAAATCACTCAGATCTGCATTCTTCTTGTATTCCTCCAGCTCTACCACTGTTATCTGGTCATCCGCAATCTTTGAGCCTTCCTGGAAACACTCTTCTGCCTTCTTCCGGCTGCCAGTGATAGTGATCACGCCTTTGGGGCCAGGCATCTTTAACTTGACGTACTCATAACATGGTCGAGCCATGAAGCGGGCATAGGCTAGTCTTCCCAAAATAGCGGGTAGGCGCTTCGGAAATCCACGACTTCAAATGTCAGCTTCTCTTTGCGGAAATGCTTCGAGTCGCCGAACACTACATCCAGAGCTATTTGGCCGAGTGACTCAGCCTTCTTTCCAGGGATGACTCCGTGAAAACTCATGTTGCTGGAACTGAGCCTAGACATCGGAATGCCCATTCCCTTGAGCGTCTATGCATACAGTATATTCAATCCACTGCCGCCATCCATCAATACCTTTGTCAGTCGAGTGCCTTCGACGACTAGGTCGACCACCAGCGCTTGCCTCCCAGGGGTGGCAATGTGAGTAGGGTGATCAGACTAGTCGAAAGTAATGGGAGTCTGCGACCATCTCAGATAACTTGGTGTCGCCGGGGCGACCATATTGACCTCACGGTTGATCACTTTCAGTCGACTTTTGCTCTCTACATCAGCAAAAATCATTAGAGTGGAGTTGACATGAGGGTACTCTCCATCACTATCCTCCTTGTCCTCGGCCTTGTCCGACTCCTTCTCCTTGTCCTTCGGCTGTTTTCCTTCAAACTACTGGATTAAGAGCCGACACTGGCGAGTGGTATGCTTTGGGTAGATGAAGTTACCCTCTTCGTCTTTCTTCGTGTGGATATGACACGGTAGATCCATCACGTCAATACCTTCCTTATCTTTTACCTTCTTGGGGTTCCAAGATCCTTTGGGATTCCCTTTGAATTTGCCCTGAGTCACGGCCAGAGCCTCTCCAGGAGCAGCTGGCTCGGCCTTCCGCTTCTGCTTCCGACTGGAGTTTCCTTTCTCCGACTGACTCGGCTTGTACTTGCCACTCCGGAGCCGGTCCTCTTCTTCGCCATTGGCGTACTTGGTGGCTATTTCCATCATCCGACTCAGGGTCATATCTCCAGTTCAACCAAACTTCAGGCTCAACTCTCTGTTCTTGACACCATCCTTGAAGGCGCAGATCGCTTGATGGTCTGACACATTCTCTACAGTATGATGCAAAGTGATCCATCTATGGATGTAATCTCTCAATGTTTCACTCGACTTTTATACGCAAACTTGCAGCTCTGTCAATCCGGCCGGTCGCTTGCAAGTTCCCTCGAACGTCCTGACGAACACTGGGGGAAGATCTTCCCAGGTGTAAATGCTGCTAGGAGCTAACTGATTCAACCACGCCCTGGCCGAACCCTCTAGCATAAGTGGCAAATGCTTCATGGCCACCTCATCATTACCGCCACCAATCTGAACAGCCACTCGGTAGTCTTCAAGCCAAGTTTCAGGCTTAGACTCTCCGGTGAACTTACTCACTCCAGTCGCCAACCTAAAGTTGGGGGGTATCACTGCGGCTCTGATGGCTCTGCTAAAGCATTCTGGACCTGAAACATGGACTCGGATGCTTGTGGGCACATCTCTGTCATGGCCACCTCTATGAGCTCTATTCCGGTCGACCAAACCTTGCACGATGATGGATCTCGCGTCAAAGCCCGGCTCTCTGGGGTCGATCGGAGCTCTCCGCCCAACACTGAGTTGGCATCTGTCATCTTGCTGCCGATGGGCGTTAGACCCACTTCTCGGGGGAGGAGTGGGCACTCGACGCCTGTCATCATGATCAAATCGATCATCATAGTGGTCCCTCCGGCCTTCACGTCCCACGCGCCTCGGAGGCGACCTTGGACTGTGAACCTACTGAACAGTATTCACAGCGGCGGATCGACTGTGAATCCTGTTGCGCGACTGTGACACAACTGAATTCTGATCTCCTGCCGCCCGGAGCAAATCTCTGATCTGGATCAAGCCTCTTCCAGCCTCCGACTGAGAGGGCTGAATTGACTCCGCTATACGGGCTACAGCTGCCAAATTCTGAATCGGGGTTCGATATACCTGAGTCGGTTGCGGAAAGAGCTGACGTCGGCTGGAGTCGGGTACTCGTTGACGCGCACGCTCGTCGAGTGCTCGCTGGAGGTTCTCCAGTCGAGTGCGTTCAGCCAAGTTGGCCAAACGCGCCTCTTCCAGGGCTCGAGCCTCAGGAGTTTCTCCTGCAATGGGAGTATGCAGGGCATCCATGTTCCGGCGGCGAAGTTCTTCTCTCTGCTGAGAAGTGAGTGGCTCGGGCTGATACTCTTCGTGGGCCTGAGCGGGGTCGCCCCCATCGTCCATCCCGTCGTTGTGGGGGAAACCGGGAGGGCTACGAGGCCCGTTGACCATCAGGACCTTCGCCGCTGGATCACTGCTATCGCACTCGGATGCAGTCTCTATGGAGCCAGTCGACAGGTCAAACAGGCCGTAGAGAGATTCAACGGGCTCAATTGCCGCGACTTGGGTGGTGGCCGATTGGCGAGCCACTGCGTGTCTCACCCATCGCTGGAGCCTCGACCGACCGGAGCGCTTGTGCTGGCGGGAGACAGGGAGGGAAGATAGCACAGGAGTCGACCGGTAAGGAGTCGACGGCTGCCGCAGCAGGACGCCGTGGACACACGCCCGAAAGTGCGTCGCCCCGCGGACGGGGAGCGCGTCGATGTCGAGTGGTGCCTCCTGGAGCCAAGCGGAGTCGTCGGCGATGAAAGCGAGCGCACCGAGACGGATCTCGCGGCCCTCGACCAGAGCTCCATCGGAAACCATGATGAAGGCAATCGGACAAATTGCAACTTCTCCAAAAAGTCGCTAAGACACCGGCCCCACGGTGGGCGCCAACTGTCATGGTTCTAAGTCTGACAGTAGAATGGGGGGTAGGTATGGAGAGGCAAGATCCTAGCTATGGAGTAGTTGTACACACGAGTGTTTTACGAGTTCAGGCCCTTCTCTGAGGAAGTAATAGCCCTACGTCTCGGAGCCCGGAGGCGGTCGACTGGTTTATGTGTATATGAGTTACAGGGGTGCGAACCCTCCTACCAGTGGAAGGGGTGGCTTATATAGAGGACGCCAGGACCCCAGCCAACCCACGTAGCATAGGGTTAAAGTACATTAAGGCCGGGCGTTACTGGTAACGCCCTACATAAAGTGTCATCATGACCATTAAGACTACTTAATTACAGACCGTTTGGATACAGAGTAGATCCTGAACTCCTGGTGGTCGAGTGAGTCTTCATGGTCGAGTGTCTTTAGGTTCATCGAGTGTCTTCTAGCCGGTCGAGTGGAGTCCCTCTAGGTCGACTGGAAGGTAGCTTCATCTAAGGATGTCCTTGGGTATGGTATCCTACATAGGTCCATGACCCTACCCTAGGTACATAACATCATCATCGGTGTCGATGAGAATCTAAATGATGTACGCTTAGGCTTTTAGGGTGCCTCGGCGTCGACAAACCCTAAATGATAAAAGCTTAGCTTTTAGGATGCCTCGTGTGTCGACAAACCCTAAATGATCAGACCATGATCTTGTTCCTTGACAATAACCAACTTTTTGACCAAACTGTTTTCCTATCTAGAGCGAAACATGGCCAACAACGATGAGGCTGGCGGTTCGGGCGGCAAGCAATTCTGGGAGCTGTCCCAGGAGATGGAGGAACAACCTCACCGCTATGAGGACGCCGCGGAAGACACCGATCCTGGCTACACAACCCCTAGTGGCGTCGGGGATGACACCACTGATGGTGCCGCCGAGGATGCCACCACTGATGATGGCAGCGCACACACAGACGGCAGCCAACCGAAGAAGCAAAGGAAGGACCGGTGCCCGAATGTGCTTAGCACCCTCAAGGAGGAATTTACTCAAGTGGACTCCGACGGGCATCCAACGGAGCCCAAACATATATTCAAGGGGTACTCGCGTCAGCTCGGGTGCATTCTCCGGAGCACCGTCTCGATCAACACCGAGAACCTTAGGCATAAGGACGGAGGGAATTTGCGCAACCTCCTCTTCACAAAGCTGCACGAACGATACAAGTTCCCTGCCAATTTAGAAAACACACGCCTCTCAGGGAATAAAGTGAACAGTGCCACCCTCACGAGGATGAGCACGGCCCTATCTACTTGGAGAAGCGCGGTGAAGAGAATGATTGATAAAGGTGATAGTTATGAGAAGATCAAGGCGAAATATTCTTCGATCAGCGAAGATGACTACAAGGAGTTCAAGATCAAGTGCGAGAGCAGCGCAACCTCCGAATCAAGTCAGTGGGGGAAAGAAATGCGGGAGTTGAACTTAGGGGAACAAAAACTCGGTCCTGGCGGTTATAGAGTGGCGGAGCCTATATGGGACAAGGAGGACGCGGAGCATGCCGAGCAAGGCCTACCGCCCCGCTTCGAGAAATACAACGGTGACAAGCAGACCAAGAACTTTGTCAGGGCCCGGTACAAGGAGGACCCGATAACAAAGGAGCTTACCACGGATCCGAAGACCAGGGTGCTTGAGCTTGTTCTGGTAAGGAATACACCCCCGCGTAATTAGCTCCATATGGTTGCACTCTAATTAATCCCCAATATTTCTAAATGGTTCACGTTCCTTCCGCAGGAAACTGAAAGCAGTAGCGCGGGGTCATCTTAGAGCTCCCCTTTCGACACCCCTTTAAATAGGGCGTTGAACGTAATGAAAAACAAGGATGAGCTCACTAAGCCGACGTCAGCTGGTCGTGTGGCCGGCAAAGGCTTGTCCCCAAAATGGGGGTCATACTATACCGCTGGTGTGCAGAAGGAGAAAAAGACCAGCTCGGAAAGCCAGACGCGCGAGGTTGAAGCACTCAAGGCAAAAGTGGCGCGGATTCCGGAGCTTGTCCAAGAGCAAGTGGAATAACAACTGGGAACGAAGCTCAACGCCATGGTGCCTACATTGATTCATGGGCTGACGACGTGGATTGTGGGCGGCCAACAGGGGCCTCCCCCGGTTCCCAGCTTCACGGCCAGCAAC
The DNA here is from genome assembly GCF_002162155.2 of Triticum dicoccoides. NCBI lineage: Eukaryota > Viridiplantae > Streptophyta > Magnoliopsida > Poales > Poaceae > Triticum > Triticum dicoccoides. The sequence continues at coordinate 566,306,703 of NC_041385.1, forward strand.
TCGCACAGCATGCAGGCGGCGCCATTGGTGTCTCCGGCGGTGCCATTGGTGTCTTCGGCAGAGGCGGTATTCGTGTCTCCGGCGCCGGCACGGGCATTGGAGCTTAATGCACCCGGGTGTACGCCGGCTGGCACCTTGCTAGCAAGTGCCCCCTCCGTCAGTTGTACACCCGCCGTTGGCGGTGCCTTGACATCGAGTTCGACGGCATCACGGTAACTAAGCCTCTCGGCCGATGAGTTCATCTCCTTGCCTTTGACTGGGCATCCCTGACGCCCTACATGTTTTCGCAGGGCGCCGCCGACGTTCCTTGCACTCTTCTGCACTTCGCAGGCGGCGAGTTGGTCGATGTCGCCAAGGGCAGAATCATTCAACCGGGCAACCGCATGTTCCACGGTAATCCGATGGCACCCACAGTGTATAGGGTTGAAGTGGTTCGGGTGCTGCCAGGCTGCGACGAGTTGTTACCTCCGATTCGACCCGCTGGGGCCGACGAAGAAGATGAGATGACCCTCAGCGCCTGCGTAAACTGGCCCCTGCTTTGGCCGAAGAGCCAGATTCGTTTGGGGGCGGGGGACACCACCCCATAGACAAGACCGCCAGTCGTGTCGGCGGCAAGCCATGGCAAGAACGCCGCAACCCTACCGGACCTGCCGGACATCCCTATGCCGGACATCCCTATGGCACAGGATACAGACATCCCTATGGCACATGATCCGGATGACGACGACAACGACGATGGTACATTTACCAATGTCGATAAGTACTTTGTCGAACATGGGTACGCTGACAAGTTCTGCGGGCCTCTTTCTCAAGAACCCAACCAAGACGACCGCAATCTAGCTGATACGGCAGAGAAATCCAATTGCAACAGGCGTCATCTGGCGTTCAGTTCTCAGGAGACACCTCCAGCTCCCGCCTTCACCGAGCCTCAGATAGCTGAGGTGCGAAATATTATCAGCCCCAACACGCTCAAGAAGGCGGTCTGTGAGCAGAACTCGGTCCCATTACAGGAGATCAAGAAGAAGGGACGGAAACGAAAGACTAACAAGGGCGCCGGTGCGAGCCAGCCGGCACCGAGTTTGATCCGTGCTCAGGACGGGCCACCTTCACCTAAGGATATCTCGAGGAGGGTGCATGTGGCGGGTAGGGAGATGCTACCACCAAATATGCTCAATGCTGCAACCGGTGCTATGTGGAGTCTGCACGATAGTGTTCTTTCTTTGGAGAAGCGGCGTCTCAGAGAGAATGATGTGGCATACCCGATTTTCATGGCCAAGGTGCCAGAGGGCAAGGGCTTTGTGGATGGCGACATCGGGGGTACGATCGTCCTGCGGTTTGATGACATCTTTGCTATGTTTAACCTTCATCCGCTGCACTACACCTTCGTTCGGCTGTTTTCGCTGAGTATGGAGATGCGGATCATTAGAGACAAGACCCCGGACATCGTGATAGTCGACCCCTTCTACATGCGTGCCAAGCACTTGAGCAGCGCTGGGGACCGCCAAGTTGCGAGTTCACACCTCGAAGGCGTCATTCTGGCGAACCCAGATAAGGATAACTTCCTTGTGGCTTACTTTCCCGAGTAAGTCATCCCTTAACCGCCCCGTAACATATGATTTCTTAGATTTCGATCGTTATTTTTTTTCTAACATTCCGTGTTCTGTGCAGTGACACACATTGCACACTCATCCTCTTAAGCCCGAAATATTCCATGGCCACGTATTTCGACCCGAACCGTAACTCCAAGATAGATTACACAAATGTCAAGAAAGTTCTTGATGATGTTCTCTCCGGCTACACCAAATCTGGAGGCACCTTCACCAGGGCAGTTAGTAAGTACGGCAAGCACACCTTCTCACACAATACAAAGTTCTGCTGCGTCAAGCAGCCCCCTGGCGGTCAGAAGGATGCCTACTACGCCCTCCATCACATGCGGGCGATCGTAAGGGACCATCATCACCTTCTGCTACCAGATAGTCTAAAAGATTGGGCCGCGAGGTTGTCGGCAACCCAGGACGCGGACCTCAGACAAGAATTCTTTCGCATCCAGTCGGAGTTTGCGGACATCATCCATCAAGATGTCCTTCATACCTCGGGGCAGTTCTTCCGCAGATATCAACCGTCCAACAGTGAGATAGATGGAACGCTACAAATGCAGGGTGACAACGACCACGATTTCATGACCATCACGACAGACGACGGCTTCATCCACGCTCCTGTCCAATGAGTCGAGACAAAAGTAGTGATGTGTAGTTCTGAAACATTGATTGGCTCATGTTGTAATTAAACTTTAATGAATTTGTATGTCTCTTTAGTTTGGACAGTCCTTCAACTTAGATGTAATCGATGCTATTTATTAGTAGGACCATGAATCGTGCTATTAATGTCTTGCTTTTCTCTTCGGATCCTTTTGTTGCATACTTACATATTGCTTATGTATTGTCTGTTGTTTGGCTTGTGCATAGAGATGTCGTCGTATGTCGTGTACAAGGGTATGATTCCCGGAGTCTACGACGACTGGGAGGAGTGTCGGAGACAGGTTCACCGTTTCAGCGGTAACAGTTACAAAGGGTACACCACTAGGGCGGAGGCCGAATCTAGATACGCCCACTATCTAGCGGGAGAGAGGAGGGAGCGTTGGAGGAACCGGATGAAGACCAGTTTGATCGCGATGATGCTCATCGTTATGACCGCAGCTCTCTTCTATGTGATGGTAGTTTAGATGATCGATGTCGACTTGTAATGTGAAGACAAACTCGATACTCGCGGTCTTGAGACTTGTAATGTTTTATCTTTGTTCGGTCTTTTGAATTCGGAGACTAATATGATGAATTGTATTCGGAGACTAATCTTCTATTGTATTCGATGAATCTGTTGTTGTTGTGTGCTGCTGTCTATGTTTTGTCCAATAATATATTTTGTAACCTGTGCAAAAATCAGAAAAGTAAAAAAAACAAAAATTCATACTAATGGCGCATCACCTCCAGGTGCGCCATTAGTATGCCAAAGGATACTAATGGCGCATCACCTCAGAGTGCGCCATTAGTATGACAAAGCACATGGTTACGTATGGCCCCCCGGGAGGCATACTAATGGCACATGTTCTTACATACTAATGGCGCACTGCTGGGTGCGCCATTAGTATACCAGATACTAATGGCGCACCAGTGGTGCGTCATTAGTAAAAAAATACTAGTGGCGTGGTACTAATGGCGCACCGGTAGTGCGCCATTAGTAGGCAAAACCGGTGCGCTATTAGCAGGCCTTTTCCTAGTAGTGATTCGATGTAACTCTTTTTGCGGTGTGTTTGTCGAGATCCGATGAATTGTGGGTTTATGATCAAGTTTATCTATGAGAAATATTTGAATCTCTTTTGAATTCTTTTATGTGTGATTAAGTTATCTTTGCAAGTCTCTTTAAATTATCAGTTTGGTTTGGCCTACTAGATTGATCTTTCTTGCAATATGAGAAGTGCTTAGCTATGGGTTCAATCTTGCGGTGTCCTTTCCTAGTGACAACAGGGGCAGCAAGGCACGTATTGTATTGTTGCCATCGAGGATAAAAAGATGGGGTTTATATCATATTGCATGAGTTTATCCCTCTACATCATGTCATCTTGCTTAATGCGTTACTCTGTTCTTATGAACTTAATACTCTAGATGCAGGCAGGAGTCAATCGATGTGTGGAGTAATAGTAGTAGATGCAGAATCATTTTGATCTACTTTTCACGAACGTGATGCCTATATACATGATCATGCCTAGATAATCTCATAACTATGCGCTTTTCTATCAATTGCTCGACAGTAATTTGTTCACCCACCGTAATACTTATGCTATCTTGAGAGAAGCCACTAGTGAAACCTATGCCCCCTGGGTCTATCTTTTATCATATAAGTTTTTCATCTATCTTTTATTTGCTTCTTTAACTTTCTAATTTATATCATAAAAATACCAAAAATATTATCTTATCATATTATCTCTATCAGATCTCACTTTCGCAAGTGGCCTAGAAGGGATTGACAACCCCTTTATTGCGTTGGTTGCGAGGTTCTTGTTTGTTTGTGTAGGTGCGTGGGACTTTTGAGGAGCCTCCTACTGGATTGATACCTTGGTTCTAAAAAACTAAGGGAAATAATTATGCTACTTTGCTGCATCACCCTTTCCTCTTCAAGAAAAACCAACACAATGCTCAAAAGGTAGCAACAATCTACAACTGCAAGGGGCTGAGGCAAGGGGACCCGATTTCATCTATGCTTTTTTATCCTTACTATGGAGCCAGTGCATCGGTTATTTGAGCGGGCTACGAGCAGAGGAGTATTGGAGCCCTTGGCGCGGTCCGGCACGAGGCAGCGTTTGTCCATTTTTGCGGACGATGTGGTTGTTTTCATCAAGCCAAGGACGATGGAGATTCAGGTGTGCAACAATATTTTGGAGATGTTTGGGGAGGCGTTAGGCCTACGAATTAACATGCGCAAATCAGTGGCCCTTCCTATCAGATGTAGTGCTCAGGAAATTGGCATGGCTTGTGGGCAGCTGGGTTGCCCGAGAGGATCGTTTCCAATCAAATACCTTGGGCTGCCATTGACCTTGAGAAAGCAATCCGCAACACAGTTGCAGTACCTTGTTGATCATATGAAGAATTGCCTACCCAAGTGGAGAGCCGCATTAATGCCGAAGAGTGGCCGGCTCACCTTGGTTCAATCAGTGCACTGCGCCATGCCCATTCATGCCATGATGGCGCTAGATCTACCGATGAAGACTATAGCTGCGATGAGCAAGGTGTGTAGAGGTTTCTTATGGTGCAGAAGGGCGACTGGGAACGTTGGCAATTGTGCGGTTGCCTGGGAAACCGTGTGTACACCGAAGTGGGCTGGTGGCCTAGGGATACCGAACCTCTGATGGCTTAATGTGGCAATGCAAGCTAGATGGCCATGGCTCCAACGGGTGGACACGACTAGGCCGTGGAGTGAATTCAAGTTAAGAGTCCCTAAGGAAGCAAAGCTGCTCTTTTTGGCTGCAACGACGTGTGATGCATACTGTGGCCTCAATACTTTGTTCTGGGAGGATAGGTGGATTGGCGAATGAGGGTGCAAGAGATCGCGCCTAGGATATATGTCAGGATTCCCGCACGGATAAGATCATCCCGGATGGTTGGACCGGCCATCGAAGATGGGTCTTGGGCCACGGATGTGGGTCCCGACCTTGGGATCGAAGCACTGCACGAGTTTCTCGAATTATGGATTAGAGTCAGCACGTGGGAGCTAGTTGCGGATATGCCGGACTCGATCTCTTGGGCATGGGAGACCAATGGCCACTACTCGGTGCGGTCAGCCTATGCGGCTTTGTTCTGGGGACGGACGGTGGATCCCATGTCGGTGTTAACTTGGAAGTAGGGCACCAACTACATGCAAATTCTTCACATGGCTCGCGCTCAAGGATAGGTGTTGGACATCGGATCGCGTTGCACGAAGAGGGCTGCCGCACCAAGACGCTTGCCCCCTATGCGACCATGAGGATGAAACTATAAATCATGTCCTAAATGTGTGTGTTTGCTAGATCGACTTGGGCTATGATTTGCGAGGCTTTGGGCAAGCCGGGGTGGTCGCCAACGGCACAGGACTCCATCCGTGAGTGGCTTGTCGGCAAGCAAGCATCAAGCAACGAATGCACGAAGGGTCTCCACACGATCTTGGTTCTAACTATGTGGGAGTTGTGGAAGCATAGAAACGTTATTGTTTTCGATGGGGCCTCGCCCTCGATGAGTGAACTCCTCGGTAGAATTTTGTCGGAAGGAAGGGTTTGGTCCAGTGTGGGCAAGTTTAAAGGCAGCATGGACCCTTAGGTTAGAACGGTGGATGAGTAGTGAGGAGTAGTGTTGTATTGAGGCTTATGTAAACTCATGGTGGAGGCACTCTTTGCCTTTTTTCTTTAATATATAATATGCATGCTCGTGCATATTCGAGAAAAAAAGTCTGTTGGTCCATCTGTTTTAATTAGGACCAGGTATGTTGGAACAATGATGGGTAAAGTGCTATTTATAGGCTACTGCTGGAAAGATGTTTTCTTCGTTGCACATTTTATAGATGTGCCATGTCCCAAGCATTGTCATTTGTTCATCTTTTTTAGTTTGGCACTTTGTTTTTCTCAAGGGATGTGGGTGTTGGGATATTAAGCCAGTCTAGTTGGCTATAGAACAATACACTTGTTTTTTAGAGAAAAAGGGCTTTTGGCCCCGGCCCCACTTTGTATTACCAAAATGAAACCCCAGTATTCAGACATCCTGTTACAAGCACGCGGGGGGGATAAAACAGCAACATACGCTGCCCCAGCAAGATAGAAGTTCTAGCTTCCACATAAAAGTGCCAGAGAACAACTACCAGAGATAGACACTAAGCTCCAGCAAAACACAAGAGAGCTAACTCTTGCAAGGAGAGGGCGAAATTGTAAGAGCGCTCGTCCAGATCTCATGCATTGCCGCAATCGAACAGCAGCGCCGAGCACTTTCGGAGTCCTATCCAGGGTCTGGCCACATCAGGAGGGGGGTGCACGTGCTTCCTGCTCCATCTTTCTCACCAAGTGCATCCCTCTTTCTTTTGCAGCACCTGAGCATCGAATCATCCAGCTGCTTAGAATAGCAGCAGTTTTCCTCCGTAACACCTGCATCCCAAGCCAGTGAACATGTTTGAAACAAATGTCATTGCGATGATTCCACAGAGCCCAAAGGGCAGCAGAATGAAGCATGCAGTCCGCTGAGAGATTTTTGTGCTTAAGCCACCAAGCTAGCATGCACTCAATGGACATACCAACTTGTTTTGTGGATATATCAAAAATTCCTCTCCATAGCTCTATCGCAACAACGCAGCCAAAAAATAAATGATCAATAGATTCAGATTCTCCACAAAAAAGGCAGGTAGGATCATCTACGTGCTGTCTTTTTTGCAGATTGTCTCTTGTTAAAACTTTGTTTTTGGCCACAAGCCAGAGAAAGATCTGGATCCTAAGGGGAATGTTAATTTTCCAGATGATTGTAAGGTTGCCCGGATCAATCCCCCTAAAGTTAATAAAATTGTAAAAGGATTTGACGGTAAAGACACCTTTGGCTTCAAAGTTCCAGCGAACGGTGTCTTCAACGTCATTTAAATTTATACCAGCTACGCGGCTGAACAAATTGTCCCACTCTGCTAGTAGTTTCTGGGTGAAACACCTTCTAAAAGTGATCTTTAGATTGGTGCCATCCCAGACCTCACTAACAGAAACATTGTGGTCATTGGCAATAGAGTATAGCTCCCAATACTGGGTAGCTAGAGAAGTATGACCCAACCACTGGTCTTCCCAGAATCTAATATTCTTGCCATTCCCCACTATCCATGAATATCCTACATTGGCAGCCCGTAGTATTCCTTTCCAAAAAGGGGAGGCACCATTTTCAGGGCAAGTAAATATATTAGGACTGTGAGTCTTATACTTGGCGTCAACAATTTGTTTCCAAATTTTGCCCTCATCCAGGAAATATCTCCTGATCCAAGAAGCTAAGAGACATAGATTCATATCAGCAATATTAGGGATGCCAAGACCCCCATGCTGCTTTAGCAGGGTTACATTACCCCAGGCAGCAAGATGATATTTAAAGTGTCCCTCATAGTCGTCCCAAAAACAGTGGGCTAGTTGAGAATTTATTAGAGTGATAGCCCATTTAGGGAATTTAATAATCCCCATAAGATAGCTAGGGATAGTGGACAGGCAAGTCTTCACTAAAGTGAGTCTTTTGCCCGAAGACAGAAGTCTACCCCGCCACCCAGCCCCTCTCTTGATAATCTTATCAACAGTAGGTTGAAGTTCACTTTTTTTAAGCTTTCTGTGATGGAGAGGAGCACCTAAATATTTAATAGGAAACTCACTCAATTTGCAACCAAGTATTTGTGCAAAGATATTGGCATCATCCTCATTAATATTAATGGGAACCAGGTCACATTTATGAAAATTAATCCGCATGCCAGATAAATGTTCAAAACAGGAAAGTAACCACTTAAGGTTTCTCGCATGGGATTTATTATTGCTGAGGAAAAGTAAGGTGTCATCCGCATATTGCATACTAATGATGCCAGCAGGATTGGAACTAGGGAAGAGGCCTTCCAGGATATTGTTTCTGGAGGCTTTAATAAGAATTTTAGTAAACACATCAGCTACTAGATTAAAAAGCAAAGGGGAATAGGGGTCCCCTTGCCTCACTCCTTTGCCCGCAATAAAAAAATCACTATTCTTAGTATTAATAGTGACCCCAACAGAAACTTTGTATAAGAGAGATTTAACTTTCCTCATCCAGTTAGAACTAAAGCCTCTCTTATACATCATGTCTATCAGGAACTCTCTGTTAATCATGTCGTAAGCTTTTTTGTAGTCTAGTTTAAATATAAAACCAGACTGCTTGTTGGAGTGAACAAAGTGAATAATTTCATGGGCTGCAATAATGCTCTCAGCTATATACCTGCCTTTTATAAAGGCTGTCTGATTAACAGAAATCAAATCTTTGCAGATAGGGCCAAATTTATTAGCGGCACACTTGGCAAAGATCTTGAAGCTACAATTAATCATAGCAAGAGGCCTAAACTTTTCCATCCTAGTTGCATCAGCCTCTTTAGGAACTAGAGTAAGCAAGGAGAAATTGAGTCTATATAGGTCTAGTTCCCCTTTCTCCCAAGCATCGAATAAAGCAAATAGATCACCTTTAATAAGGTCCCAAAACTGTTGATAAAATAAAAAAGGAAAGCCATCTGGCCCAGGAGCTCCTTCAGCATATGAGCCAAATACAGCATCCTTTATCTCTTTTTCAGAGAAGGGGGTATCCAAAATGCAATTATGTGCATCAGTCACCCGCTCTCCATCTTCCCAAAAATCATTTTTCAGGTTAATGTTTATTTTATCTTGGTAGCCAAAAAGAGTTTTGTAGAAGTTCACAGCAATGTTCATAATATCTTCAGGATCAATCACAATACCTTCATTACCTTCCAGCGCCATGATCTGCTTCCTCCTCCTTTTCTGATTAGCTACAGCTTTGAAATATCCAGCATCCAAGTCCCCTTCCAGAATGTCTCTCTCCCTGGATCTCTGTCTGGCCTTAATTTCTTCCTTTCTCCAGATGTCTTCCAGGTCCCCTGCAATTTTTTTCATTCTCCTATTAGTATTAGGGGAAGGAGGGTTGGATTCAGAAAAAATATCCAGACAATTGTACTCAGCCACCAAGGTTTGTTTGTTCCTGTTTTGCTCAGCCTCATAATTAGCCATCCAACCTTTGATGGCTTTTTTGGAGTTTCTAATCTTGAACTGCCAGACATCTATGGCCTTATTATAAGGGCATTTGGCAGTCCAGGCTTTATGTACGACATCTCTAAAACCATCTACTTCCAAGCACCACTTTTCAAATCTGAAATGCTTGTCTCTAGGGATATGTAAGGCACAAGTATTAATAATTAGAGGAGTATGATCACTCCCAAGTCTAGGTAGTGCTTTAAGGTTTACACCAGGGAAAGCAGAAGCCCAGTCAGTGGTCATGAACACTCTATCCAAGGTAGCCAGAATTAAATTGTCCTGGTTATTACCCCAAGTGAATTTCCTCCCATTTATCTTAAGCTCCAGCAGGCCAAAACTATTGATCCAGTCATTAAAGAGATCAGCCCAGTGTTGATTAATAACACCAGTATTTTTATCACTGGCCTCTCTAATTAGATTGAAGCCACCTCCAATTAAGGATGGTCCTGACCAGATAGAAAATAGAGAGTGAAGTTCATTTATGAAATCTGCCTTGAACTGCTCATAGGCAGTGCCATATACTGCAACCAGCCTCCAAATGGAGTTGTCTTGTTTGTTTTTGACCAAACAAGAGATGCTGAAATTAAGTAAATCACACTGAATCATTTCAAACATATACACCTTACACCCAACTAGGATCCCTCCCGCAGTGTTATTAGCAGGGAGCCATTTCCACTGAAAAGTAGATCTGGGGTCAAAGGCTTCAATCTGAAGAAGAGTGAATTCTTCTTTCTTAGTCTCAGAAATGCAAACAAAATCAAGGCTATTGGCTCTAATGAGCTCTTTAAGCTTATCAATTTTGATGGGGCCATTCAGCCCTCTGATGTTCCAAAAGCAACCTATCATTTATCTACAAAATCAATTTTTCTTCTCCCCCTACAGGAGCCAGATTTTCGTTTGACTTCAACCCAGGGGGAATCTGAGGTAGGGGACACATTCATATGTGCCCCTTCCTCTGACCCTGCATTACTCCCTAGATTATCATCAGAAAAACCAAACTCCTCTCCAGTAATATCAATACTAGCAGGGAGAAAAACTTCAGGATTGCCAGAGTTGAATTTATTAAGTCTATCTAACTCAATCTGCTTAATAGCACAGATGTTCTCTTTAATATTATCACTGCTATCACCCAGATTAATACCCGAGCACTCTGCAGTTTTAATAAGAAAGTCATCATCTAAGAAAGCAAAGGAGTTATGAGTACCTTTTTTCACAGTAGGTCTTTCCAAGTTTTTGATTTGTTTCAGTTCCTGAGCTTTTTGAAGGGCAGGCCTATCATCCCTCTTGTTTCTGGTGCTAACTCTAGAGGCCACCACAAGGCCCCACTTTTGCAAAGTATTGGTGTGCTTCTGAGGGATAGCAACAGCTTCTTCAAACTTGCTAAGGAGGGGGAACCTATGCAATCATTAAGTCTTTTCTTCACTACCTCAAGGTAGCTTTTGGTCATAGGAGCACCCAGACATATGGAAGGGCCTGCATTAACTTCATTGGTTCTAGGAGCAGGGGTGGAGCACTTTTGTATGTTCTTGGTGCCCCCAGATCCAGACCCGGCGTTCTGCTTTTTGTTTTTGCCAGTATTACTGTTTGTATTATTGTTCCCAGTATCCATATCTTCTCCAAGTAAATCATCACCACTAGAATCAAACCCATCTTCAGTGTGCCTGTTCTGAGAAGGGTTGTTATCATCAGGTCCTGGAGGAATATCTGACCCCTGACCACTATCAGCCTCAGCTTCCATAGAAAATTGCAGTAGATAGAGCTCATGGTTAATTTCCACCATCCTGTCTCTGGGAATTTTGCCAGGGTCTCTAACAGCCACCTGAATCCTTACCTTCTCATAGAAGCTCCTGAAGATGGTATGCCAATCAACATTAACAAGAACCCCCAGTATAGTAGATATCTGAGATATTATGTACCAAGAGATCCACTTTGGAGGTAGGCCTTCTATCACTATCCAAGTCTCCTCTAAGATGTCATATGCTGGCATTTCTCCATTCCAGTCACTAAAAGAGATAGTTACTCCTTCCTTTTTCAGGTTGATGGAAGGGTACTCCACCAGGTCTTTTATCTTCTTATTGGGCGGGAACCTGACAATGAATTTTTTTCTCATCATATTTTCTGATCTGCCAGGGCCAGTTGGTTTTCCACATATCTGAGAAACAGAATCCCAGCTCCTTCTCAGAGATCTCCCCTTTTTCTATTAATACCAAACCAACATTTCCAAAGTTGAGCCATTCACAATCTTCCTTATCACCAGTTTCAATATGGAAAAAACCTAAGCCATTATTGGCACTCCCCCAATACATTGCAGCAGGGTATGGCTTGTACCAAGTGGGGCAAGCGTCCATGTGATGGCCAGGAGTCTTGCAAATGAAACAGACTTTGGGGATTGGACACATACCCACAAAGTGTCCTGGGAGCCCGCAGTTGTAACAGATTGCCCCGATGAACTTAGGGTCCACATTGAAGGAGGCATCGTCGCTATTAGCAGTAGCAACTGTCTGCTTATACTTCTGGCTTTTCTTCTTTTTGCTTTTGCTAGAATCCGACTGACTGACCTGTGCACTTCCTCCAGCAGATGATCCACTCCCCCCAAACTGAGCTTGCTGCATCTGAGGGACGTATTGTTGAGGAAAAACCTGCGGAGGAGGCAAATATTGGAAAGGGAACTGCTGCTAGTTAGCCCACTGCGGCATCTGCTGCATCTGCTGCGCTTGCTTATTCCAACCCCCCTGGTATCCATACAACTGTCCCCCTGGCATCATAGCTTGGGCTGAGCCTACTGGAAACAAGGGAGGCTTGGCGAAAATCGACATCTGCGGCAGCGGGCAGCTTGGGGTGCTGGCGGCACCAGCGGCGGGGGAGCGGCCCCCTCCCGCCCAGACGGCGTGGGAGTAGGAGGGCGTCCATTCCGGCCCCTCCCCGAGCCATACCTTCCTCCCCGATTGTTGTCATCGCGACCACCGCCAGCCATCTTGACAATTGAAGCGAACGGGATCTTGCCTGATTTTTTTGCCCAGAAATCTCTGGAGAAGGAGAAGAGTTTCGGGGCAAACAGGCGATCCGAATCTCCAACTGGGTGGCAATCGGCAGCAGAGAAGTCTCCAGAGATGAATTTATCTCTCCTCACCCAAAACAAACTGGATCTGCTCTGGCCAGGACGAACCCTAGGACGCCCCCGTCCCGAATCCTGATGCAGATCGGGGTGGGGAAGCGCCTTTTGAGGAGGCACAACCACTTTCCTTGCAAAAGTGATGGGGTCGGGGTAGGCGGGGTCCGCCACCAGCTCGCTGACCTGCAGGGCCCTCCTGGCAGTCACTCTTCGGCCAACGCCCCGCCTCTCCGGTGATCTGAATGGCATCGGTGGCGGCGAAGCTCGGCTGTTCCGGTCTCCTTGGTTGCTACTGCTCGCCAGTGGAGATCATGGAGGCGTTTCAGCACGAGCTCTATCCGAGCTCAGTTTCGAATCGACGGCGGCGGCCATGAAGAGACATCCTGTGGCGGCGATCTGGGGATCATTCCGAGCATGCTCTCCCACCTCAGAGCTCTGCGAGGATCTTCGGATTTCACCTCTGCCCTTGCCCACTTCACGAATCCCTCCGATTGAGATTGTGGAAATGCAGGCATCCTCTGCCTCTCCGCTAGCGTGGCCTCGTCGAATATCCTCTTCGCTAGCAATCTCTGCTCCTCTTCTGCTCGCAGCCGACATGATTCGGCATAGCTGCTCGCCGCCGCGCGCGTGACTGGATCCCGCGCCGCCGCCACCGCCTGATCTGCCGCCTTCCACTCCTGAACCCGCCAGATCCACGATGCGGTGGCATCTCGGATCCTCATCACCCGTTCCGTCCAATCCCGACTCCCCATCGCCATGACTGCAGCCTGCGGTAGAGGTGAGATCAATCTCACCATTTCCGCGAGAGCCTCCT
>NC_041385.1:566320110-566330704 GCF_002162155.2 Triticum dicoccoides
GAGGGGGAGCGTCTCCTGCCGCCGGCGCAGGCCTGCGGCGTCGGGGAGGCATAGCAGGGGGGCAGCGCAGCGAGATCTGCGGGGGGAGCAATGGCGTGCGTGCGTGGCGTCGCCGTGGTTGGGAGCGGGGAGCTGGTCGTCTTTGCCAAACATGCAAAACCCTTCCTAACAATACACTTGTATCTGCCGCTAATCGAAGATAGAAATTTTCGAATTAGAATCAACCAGACAAAATATACAAAGTTCAGTTTTTGTATGTCATGCCATCATCATCATGGTCTTGAACTCGTCGAAGGTGAGCACCCCGTCGCCGTTGAGGTCGAACCGGCGGACCATCGCCTGGCACTCGTTGACGTCCAGGTACAGCCCCAGCCTGCTCATCATCAGCTTGAGGCTGAGCGGGGTGATGCAGCCTCTCCCTTCCATCTCGTACATCCCGAACGCCTCCCTGCACCTGTCCCCCTCTTCCTCGTGGTCGGCCTCCGCCTCCCGCACCAGCCTCAGGAACTCCTCCTCGTCCAGCAGCCCGTCACCGTCGGCGTCCGCTGACGCCATCAGGGCCTGCACCTCCTCCGCCGATATGTCGCCGCCCAGCGCGGCCTTCATACAGAGCCGCAGCTCGGCAGCGGAGATCTTGTCGTCGCCGTCCTGGTCGAACGCTGAGAACACGCGCTTGAACTCACCTGACGTGGCCATGCTAAGTCGCCTGCAAAGATTGGTCTGTCTTTCGGTGCTTGATGCTCAGTTCGTCGCTTGGTTTGCTGCTGATTGAAATCGAGCTGTTGCGTGTTGGTATTTATAGCTGAGAATCTTGGCATGTGCAAGCAAATGGGAACGGTGTTTGATCAAGTTCAGGAACTAGCCAATTAGTAGCACGTAGTACCGCATTTCTACGGTGACACCAAGAGCGAGTAACATTCTGGACCAGCAGGATAAATAAAATGAGTGTGTTCTTTGACGGAATATATAGCAGAACTTGGAGGCGAGAACCATGGGTTTTTCAGAACCGCCGTGCCATTTAAAACTGAACTTCAGTTTTGTCCCAGTGAACTTCTTTTGACTGTACTACGGCGCTTCGATGAGTTCAGTCTTCAGTAGCACACGTACGCGGTACGCCTACATATACCGTGCGTGCACACGGACTTCTCATCGCACCATCTCAGCTACTGTCGCTCACACAAGCATCGAGCCGTCCACGCATCAGTCCAACACCAGTTAACTGACCATGGTTTGCTCCGGCGAACGGATCGCCCGCGCCTTCTCATCCTTCGACCGCGACAGCGACGGCAAGATCTCGGCGGCCGAGCTGCGGCTCTGCGTGGAGGCGACGCTCGGCGACGGCATATCGGCCGAGGACGCCGCGGCGCTCGTGGCGTCGGTGGACGCGGACGGCGACGGGCTGCTCAGCGAGGAGGAGTTCCTCAAGCTGGTGTCCGAGGAGGAGGGGGGAGAAGAGGACCAGAGGCGCAGGGGTCTGAGGGACGCGTTCGGGGTGTACGAGGTGGAGAGGAGAGGGTGCATCACGCCGGCCAGCCTGAGGCGGGCGCTTAGCCGGCTGGGCGCCAGCCGGGACGTCGGCGACTGCCGCGCCATGATCCAAAGGTTCGATCTCAACGGAGACGGGGTGCTCACCTTCGACGAGTTCGAGACCATGATGGACTCGTAGCGGACTCCGTTGGCGCCAAAAGTGTGCGTGCTTTGTACACCCGGACGTGACGGTCGTCTATGTGTTGTGTGTATCGCGATTTCTTGAAATATTGAATAAGAGTACAAAATATGCAAGTACTACGCGTGGTAAAAGAGTGTTGTGCATCCATATAAACTGTTGGAATGGGTGGCTTCGCTCCATGTCATGGCTAGGGCCTCTTTGATTTGCACAAGGACAAAAATAGGAAGAACAAAGAATTGCAGATGCATCTTCACTTAGGGCATCTCCAACGTCGTCTCCTATAATGCCCGCATACGTTCAGACAGCGTAGGGCATCTCCAACGCCATCCTTCAAACGCATGCTTGTGTCCAAACCAAGCTATTCGGACATAGTTTGTCATCCAATCAGATCTGTATTTATCTGTGAACGTCTTGTTTGTTCGAATTCCTACAAACCGGACACAAACTAAGGGAGGTTTGTGGGCGTCCGAAACTCAACCGTGTAGGACTCTGACACCCTTGGGCCACTCAAATTCCCCTTCCGGACCATTTTTCTCTTGCTCTGCATCTGCACCCTCCTCGTCCGTTGTTGCTATTGTACATCTCTTTCCGCAGTCCAGGCATTACTGGACGTTTGCAACCCCCACCATCACGAACTTGCCCCCCTTGGACTACATCGTCGTCCACCCATCCGTACGTAGCCAGGTAACCTCTGTTGGAAATATGAGCAATTTACCGAATGATTTTATTAACAAAAATACTAGATAAAGCATGACTAAAATAGCAAATATAAAGCAAGTCATGCAATCTGACAGAGAGAAGGTAAACATCGTCTGCATATATGAACTTGAGGTAAACACATCTAGAACAGACACTAGATGAAGTTGCTTATACGAAACAGAATCTAACATACGTAGGGCAGAAACTAGAACCAAGAACTGTAGGAGGACTTCTAACAGTAAGGAGAAGAACACGTACGGCACATCAGCAGCAGAAGCGCTGGACTTGGGGTCGGTGTCCTCGCCTGCCATGTCGTCGAGGAGGTCGTGGACGTCGGGGAAGAAGTCGTCGTCGGGGAAGTAGTCGTCGGCGACCGGATCGTCCGTGATGAAGCAGCCAGTAGTCGGATCGTCCGTGATGAAGCAGCTAGTAGTCGCGCTGAGCGCTCCCCAAAAACCTTATCACCCTTCTCCCGTAGGTCTCGAAGGCCTACTGTCCCGACGTGCGATGCACGCCGCAAGCCGGGATGAGGAAGACAGCAGTAGCGCAGAGATTGGAACTGTGTGGCGAGAGGAAGAGGACCTTATGATGTGTCTCTCGGGAGAGGAGCGACCTCTCTTATATAGGCACAGCAGAGGGACGCGAACAAGCTGCGCCGGGAGGTGAAGCAACGGAGGGAGACGAAGTGAACAGGCAGCATGCGAAGAGGTGCGCCATTCGTATTCATTATCCACTACCGCAAAACTTTTCAGCTCCCAGGTGACCTTTCGTATACCCGTAGTGCGTGGCAAAAATTAGACATCGGCTCGGCTCATTCCCGCAACCCGCGGCGCGTCATGACGAGGCGAGGCGTGGCGTGGCGTGGCGTGGCGAGGCGGGCGGTGGAGGAGGAGCGCGCGTGGATATCCCTCTTGTTCTCATGCTCATACAAGTGGGGAAGGAGCCTCCCTTATAAAGAGGTCCAACTCCCTCTAAACTAGCAATGTGGGACTAGTATTATCCCTTGCCTTGCACAAATGGGCTAAGTGGGCCTCTAGGATTTATTAGAAATTTCTGAAATAGTTATTGGGCTGCCCCAATATAGACTAAATTCCAGCAATCCCCCACCAGATCCCAGAGGCACACAGAAATTTGCCTTTGGTTCCAAAACACTGTTTTATATACCGGTACTACAGTGGAGACTGTTAAGTTGAACTTCCACCTAGAACTCTATGCTACACTAGTAAGCAATTTGAACAGTAGACTGGGCCTTGAACTGCAAGTTTTCTGCGAACCTAGCTTCACATAAAGCCTTGACCGATACGTGGCTACCGTGGGTCTTCCCTGCGGGTGGAGCTTATGCGTCATACTCCGTGACCTTTCATGAGTTTACTAGAGAGAACCCTACTCTCATAGATTGCGACGTTTGACAATCAGACTCATATAGGTGTGTTCTTCAAAAGATGTTCTGCAGGATAACATCTCTGCTTAAATAAGCCACTTAGAACATATTAAGATATACATCAACCTGCCATGCAGATTAGGAGAGTATTGCATCTTCATGGAGTGGTATTGTGAATAGTAGAGATACTCTCCTTTCAGTTGACCAATAGCTTGTCTTCCACATCTAATTCACGGGACCTCCGATCACAAAGAATAGGTTAATACTATGAACAACTCATATTGTGGGTCTCATACCCATCTCCCTCGATGCATTATCTATCACATTACGCGATAGACCCTTAGTAAAAGGATCTGCCAAATTTTTAGACGTTTGGATATAATCCAACGCAATAACTCCAGAGTTTTTCATTTTCCTGACAGACTTTAACCTTCTCTGAACGTGTCTTGATGACTTCATGTTATCCTTTGAGCTGCTCACTTTCGTGATCACAGTTTGATTGTCGCAGTTCATAAGGACACCCGGTACAGGTTTCTCAACAACCGGCAAGTCATTCAAGAGCCGGCGAAGCCAATCTGCTTCAACCGTAGCTGTATCTAGTGATGTGAGTTCTGCTTCCATTGTTGACCTCGTTAAGAGGTCTGCTTGCAAGACTTCCAAGAAACAGCGCCACCTCCATGAGTGAATACGTAACCGCTCGTGGCCTTTATCTCATCAGCATGTGAGATCCAGTTTGAGTCACTATACCCTTCAAGCACCTTTGGATGCCCAGTGTAGTGAATTCCATAATTCGCAGTGCCTTTCAAATAACGCAAAACTCTCTCTAGAGCTTTCCAATGCACATCTCCTGGTTTTGAAACAAACCGACTCAGTTTGCTAACAGCAAAAGAGATGTCAGGTCTTGTAGCACTTGCTAAGTACATAAGCGAGCCAATAATCGGAGAATACTTTAATTGATCTCTAGCAATTCTTTGATTCTTTCGAAGCAGCACACTAGCATCATATGGTGTTGGAGAGGGCTTGCAGTCACTATAGCCAAAGCGACTCAAGATCTTTTCCACATAGTAAGATTGAAGCAATGTAATCCCACCATCATCATCTCTCAACAACTTGATGTTCAGAATGACATCAGCCACTCCTAAATCCTTCATCTCAAAACAGCGAGATAGGAAATCCTTGACCTCCTTAATAACATTCAGATTTGTTCCGAAAATTAGTATGTCATCAACATACAAGCAAAGCATAACTCCCTCGCCCCCACCATGGCGATAGTACACACATTTGTCAGCTTCGTTCACAACAAAGCCTGCAGCTGTTAAAGTTCTTTCAAACTTCTCATGCCACTGTTTGGGTGCTTGCTTGAGTCCATACAAGGACTTCAGCAACTTGCACACTTTCCCTTCCTGACTATCTACTACAAACCCATCTGGTTGTTCCATATAAATTTCCTCATCCAACTCTCCATTTAGAAAAGCAGTCTTAACATCCATTTGATGAATGAGAAGACCATGTGAGGAAGCTAGTGAAAGTAGAACTCGAATAATGGTCAGTCGAGCCACAGGTGAGTAAGTATCAAAGAAGTCTTCACCTTCCTTTTGGGTATAACCCTTAGCCACGAGCCGAGCCTTGTACTTCTTGAATACCCATTTGCATCCTATAGGTTTGCACCCATAAGGACGATCAGTTATCTCCCAGGTTTCATTCAGCAAGATGGAATCCATCTCGCTACGAACCGCTTCCTTCCAGTAGTCTGCATCTTCCGATGCATAGGCCTCCGAAATAGAACTGGGAGTGTCATCTATGAGATACACAAGAAAATCATCACCAAAAGACTTTGCAGTCCTCTGTCTCTTGCTCCTAATAGGAACTTCATTGTTCTCCTCCACAAGACTTTCAAAGTGTTCCATCGAAATGGCAGGTTCGGTAATTGTAACTGGTTCCTGATTTGATGAACTAGGCATCTCCTGATTAGATGAGGTAGCCATATCCTTCATGGGAAAGATATCTTCAAAGAAAGTCGCATCATTCGACTCCATGATCGTACCGACATGCATGTTAGGTACCTCAGATTTTTACAACCAAGAATCTATAGCCTATGCTATGAAAAGCATATCCCAAGAAAACACAATCCATAATTTTTGGTCCCAGCTTCTGCTTCTTTGGAACTGGTACATTGACTTTCGCCAAACAGCCCCATGTTCGCAGATAAGAGAGTTTTAACCTTTTCTTCTCCCATTCCTCAAATGGAGTTATCTCTTTGTTCTTTGTGAGAACTCGATTTAGGACATGACATGCAGTCAATATCGCCTCCCCCCACCATGCCTTGGAGAGACCCCGATGTGTCTAACATGGCGTTAACCAAATCAGTTAGAGTATGGTTCTTTCTTTCGGCCACCCCATTTGACTGAGGTGAGTAGGGAGGCGTTCTCTCATGGATTATACCATGTTCCGCACAAAAAGCATCAAATTCATTGGAAAAATACTCTCCACCACGGTCGGACCTAAGCCTCTTGATTTTTCGATCAAGTTGGTTTTCCACTTCAGCTTTATAGATCTTGAAAAAGTTCAAAGCCTCATCCTTAGATTTCAGAAGATACACACGGCAGTATCTAGTGGAGTCGTCAATTAACGTCATGAAATATTTCTTTCCACCTTTTATCAAAACACCATTCATTTTACATAGATCTGAATGTATAAGTTCTAGTGGTGCAAGATTTCTCGTCTCCACAGTCACGTGAGACTTACGAGGTTGCTTAGCTTGCACACACACTTGACACTTAGATCCCTTGACAATGGTGAAACTAGGGATTAAGTTCAACTTCGCTAGTCACAACATGCAACCAAAGTTAACATGACAAAGACGTGAATGCCACACATTTGATTCACTATTGTTGCAAATATGGTTAACAACTTTATTGTAAACGTCTGATAAGGATAAACGAAACAGGCCTACTGACTCATAGCCTTTACCAACAAAACTTCCATACTTGGATATTACAAATTTATTCGACTCAAAGACAAGCTTATAGCCATCTCTACACAGAAGAGATCCGCTAACAAGAGTTTTATTGACGGAGGGGACATAATGCACGTTCTTCAGCCGCACGATCTTCCCCGAAGTAAACTTCAGATCGACCGTGCCAACACCACGAACAGAAGCACTTGAACCGTTGCCCATCAGCACGGTTGAAGTCCCTGCGGTCTGATAAGACGAAAACATGGAAATATCACCGCATACATTCACATTAGCACCCGTGTCAATCAACCAATCAAGAGAATGACATACTGAAAGAATAGTGGGAAATATACCATACCCAGCATCCTTCATGTCAGTGTCTCCAATGACAACATTAGCGGTCTTGCCGCCTTTCCCAGGATGACGCTTGTCATAGCGATTGGGGCAACTAGGAGCCCAATGATCAGGATCTCCACACACATGACAGACACCTTTCTTCTTGTTATTCTTATTCTTAAAGTTCGTGTGCTGCACAGCCTTGTTCTTCCCATCAAACTTTGCTTTACCATCAAGCTTGCCCTTGTTCTTGAACTTGTGGAACTGGAAGTTTTTTTTCTGTACCAGATTGGCACTAGATCCTCCCTCAATATCTCGAGCACGTGTGTCCTTTGCTCTCGCCTTTTCTTCCACATCAAGAGTATCAATGAGATCCGGAACGGAAAACTCCTGTCTCTTATGCTTCAGTAAGGTAGCAAAGTTCCTCCATGAAGGAGGAAGCTTAGTGATGATACCCCTAGCAACAAACTTGTCCGGTAGGATACAATTGAAGTGCTCAAGTTCTCTAGCAAATGACTGTATCTCATGAGTCTGCTCAACCACGGAACGCTCTTCAGTCATCCTGTAATCATAGAATTGCTCCATGATGTACAGCTCAGTGCCGGCATCCGAGACCCCAAACTTGGCCTTGAGTGCGTCCCACATATCTTTTTCATTGTCAATTGGCGCATAAGCATCAATATGTTCTCACCAAGAACACTCAAGAGACCAGCCTTAAACAAGGTATCCATTTTCTGAAAAGCTTGTGCCTGTTGGGCATCTTGCTCTCCTTCAGGTTTGCCAAGAGTGGCGTCATAGCAACTCATGGTTTGAAACCATAAAACTGCTCTCACGCGCCACCTCTTATAGTGGATACCCTCAAACATAGGAGGTCTCATGGAAGCAGCAAAACCATTCGAGGTAAATTGCCTATAATAAGGTTTTTGGATTGTTGGAAATATGAGCAATTTACCAAATGATTTTATTAACCAAAATACTAGATAAAGCATGACTAAAATAGCAAATATAAAGCAAGTCATGCAATCTGACAGAGAGAAGGTAAACATCGTCTGCATATATGAACTTGAGGTAAACACATCTAGAACAGACAATAGATGAAGTTGCTTATACGAAACAGAATCTAACATACGTAGGGCAGAAACTAGAACCAAGAACTGTAGGAGGACTTCTAACAGTAAGGAGAAGAACACGTACGGCACAGCAGCAGCAGAAGCGCTGGACTTGGGGTTGGTGTCCTCGCCTGCCATGTCGTCGAGGAGGTCGTGGACGTCGGGAAAGAAGTCGTCGTCGGGGAAGTAGTCGTCGGCGACCGGATCGTCCGTGATGAAGCAGCCAGTAGTCGGATCATCCGTGATGAAGCAGCCAGTAGTCGGATCGTCCGTGATGAAGCAGCCAGTAGTCGCGCTGAGCGCTCCCCAAAAACCTTATCACCCTTCTCCCGTAGGCCTACTGTAGACATCGGCTCGGCTCGGCTCATTCCCACAACCCGCGTCGTGACGAGGCGGGCGGCGGAGGAGGAGTGCGCGTGGATGTCCCTCTTGTTCTCATGCTCATACAAGTGAAGAAGGAGCCTCCCTTATAAAGAGGTCCAACTCCCTCTAAACTTAGCAATGTGGGACTAAACTTTGGCATTTCCTATTTAATGTGGGCCACGAAAATTCGAACTCACGACCAGTTGCAGCGACCCCAACACAGCTACCACTAGGCCATCGAACAACTACTGTTTCGTAACTTGCTTTTTTTGTTTTTATTTGTATCTTCAATCGCGGGAATCCCTTGGTTTTGGGAAGCGTCAAAAAACTTCCCAAGCCGGTGTTTTTCACGGTTCATTGGTCATTTCCGGGGAGGTTGTTATTCGGGTATTTTTTTTTTCATTTTTGAAGTCTGTGTTCTTTTTTCCATTGAATCTGTTCCTTCTGTATTTTTGAATGATGGACTTTTTTCAAATATTTGACCATTTTTTCAAATGCAATGAACTTTTTTGATAATGATGCACTTTTTTAAAAAAAACGAGGATTTCTTTCCAAATTTGACGAACCTTTTTCCAAATCCAGTCAACTTTTCCCAAAATCGTGAACTTTTCAAAAATCCATGAACTGTTTTCAATTTTTGTGAATTTTTCTAAAATATTCATGAACTTGTTTTTCAAGCTCAATGAACTTTCTTCGGAAATTCATGAGCTTTTTTCAATTTTGATGAACTTTTTTTCAAGTTTGTGAACTTTTCTAGAAAATTGATGAACTTTTTTTGAAAATCCATGAACTTTTTTAAAATTTCGATGAACTTTTTTAAATTTGCTAAACTTTTTTAAAAACTGATGAACTTTTTGTTTAAAAATTGATGAACTTTTTGTTTAAAAATTGATGAAATTTTTTCAAGTTTGTGAACTTTTCTTGAAAATTGATGAACTAATTTTGAAATCCATGAACTTTTTTCAATTCTGATGAACTTTTTTCAAATTTTGATGAACATATTCAAAATCGATGAACTTTTGTTTGAAAATTGATGAACATTTTTTCAAGTTTGTGAACTTTTCTTGAAAATTGATGAACTTTGTTCGAAATCTATGAACCTTTTCAAATTCCTGATTTTTGTTCGTCAAATAATTCAAAAAATAGTAATTGGTACAGTTTTGTCCAATAAAATACCACTGCAACATTGTTATTACATAATCTGCGCTGTTACCTATCACTAGTCGTAAGTAGTCCGAGTGGTTAGTAGAACTCGTTTGTTAGTGAAACCGCACATGTTCGAAATCTGTCCCGAGCATTAATTTTTTAATTCAGTTGTACTTCTTACAAAGAATTTTCCTTTCAAACAACTAAATTACTGGAAGCCAGATCCAAATTCTTAAAGATTTCAATCAGCAGGTTTCTGTGATTTATGGAGATTTTTCCATTGTTAAGAAAGTTCATTCCATATTTTGTTCAAGCATATTTCATTTCATACATATTCGGAAAGAAATTTGCAGTTCAAATTGTATTGTCGAAAGGTAGAAGAAACAGCAGAACGAACAAACAGCCGAACGAAGAAACAGTCGAAAGAAACAGTATAAGCGCGCAACTACTTGGGCCAGCGAAGAAACAGCCCACCAACGACGCCCTACAGGCGCCACTTAAGGTAACCGGCGCAGAAGGCGCCAACTAGGAGCTCACTTTAGTAGTATGTCTTGTTTTGCACAAATGGGCTAAATGGGTCTCTAGGATTTATTAGGAATTTCTAAAATAGTTATTGGGCTGCCTCAATATAGACTAAATTCCAGCAACCTCGCCCGCTGCCGACGCCGTTTATGACGGACACCACGCCAGTCAAATGTCATTGAGATTTTTGCACCTCTCGTTGTTATTTCCTAGTGTAAGCACCATGGCATGGTAGTCGATGACAAAGGATGGGTTGATATACGATACGTGAACCAGGCAATTTCTTTTCTGCAAACCGATGGATAAAAATCGGGCGGCCGAACCAGCCCAACACGCATAATAAAAAGAAAAATGGCATGCTTGCAGCAGGAATAGAACGCAGGTGGTTAGCTCGGCTCGACCTTTCTGCCCCC
>NC_041385.1:566331160-566433906 GCF_002162155.2 Triticum dicoccoides
CTTGGCCGGGCAAAGCTCGCACGGCCCGGCGGCGGCGGGGCCTTCTGGCTCCCCCGCGTTCAGAGGAGCGGTGCGGGCCCTTATCTCTGGCTGGGGCACGACATGGGCGTCGGGCACCGCGGTGCAACGTCGCCTGGCGCGCTAGCAGTGCTGGTGGTGGTCGCGTGGCCAACGGCGTGGGTGGTGGTGGGTCGCGCGGGGCCCAAACGTGGCAGCACATTTGGTGCGTTGGGGCTCCCGCGGCGAGGGCTGCGGCGGCTGGATTTCTAGCGTCAGATCGTTTGTAGGCGGCCTGGTTCGACCTTCGAGCCATCTTCGCGACGTCCGGCCGCTATCTTCGTTGAAGGGTTGGCCCTTCCCCAGCTGCGGTCCATCACTCGTCTCGCACTCGGCAGCAGGACCGAGCTCGTCTCTCGCCCGGCAGCAGGACTGACCTTGTCTCGCGCTCAGCAGCAGGACCGAACTCGTCTCGCGCCCGGCAGCAAGACCATGCTCGTCTCGCGCCCAGCGGTAGGACCGAGCTCGTCTCGCACCGGTGCCGCGGAACGGGTCGATGGAGGCCAGTTTTGGCCGACCTATTGGGTGTCGGCACTGGGGGGGCACCCATGGTTCTTTGGTTGGGGTTGCGGCAGATCTCGGGTAAGGTGGTGTCAAGGTCTTGGATGCCGGGGCGGCGGCTCTGGTGGTGGTTCCGCGGTGCTCATGGGCAGAGCCCGTGGCTTGGTGCTGCCCGGTTCCCTTCTTGAAGGCGTCATCGCGGCTCTCATTGCCCATCGTGTTGCTTCAGGGGAAACTCTGATCCTCGGATCGGGCAATGGCGGAGCTCCGGTGTCGTCCCCTTCCTGTAGGCGCCGCCTTGGAACCCATGGTTCGTCATATGCAGCTTCACCTCTTCGTGTAGTGTTTGGGTTGGTGTCCCTCCGCTCAGCGTCTATATATCCTGCCTTGGGTGTGTGTATGTGTGTTGTGGGGGTGTGCGTTTGTACCGGATGTTGTTGATCGTTGCTTTATATATAAAACGAGGCGAAAACCTTTTTGGGTAATAGAAGCGCAGGTCTCTGTGAATAGACGTGTCGGCCTTCGGTTTGGCCCAATAACCACCCTGCCCATACAGCTTTGTTGTTCAGTCGAAGAAACTGAATTACATCGAAAAAATGTTGAAGAGATTGAAAAGTATTTGATCTCTTTTCTTTAGGGGATGTATTTGATCTCTTTTTATCAACGTATACGTGAACAAAACATATTCTTTAGAGCCTAAAAAACCAGTGATGAACCGGTAAACCGACAGTCCAACCGATAAAACAGGCTCATCGGTTCAGTCACCTGTCCGGTCTTTTAACATGGTGGAATTCAAAGAAGCTCTAATGTGCATCCCTCTTATCCATGCGAGGTTCTTCATTGCTGAGCAATTTAAATATATCTGATCTAGACATGATCGTATTTTTATGTATATTGGAAGTAGTTTCAAGAAATAAAAATAATTAATAATTTGATTGGTGTGCGGAAGCTGACTAGTCTTTGTTTTCTGGAGTTGAACAACAACGAGGGTTGTGGCCTTGTGGGTCTCTAATAGTAGCAGGGATGTCCTCATCAGAGGAAAAGAACCTGCAACAAAATTGCATGGAAATATATTCCACAAGTAACCTCCAAAAACTGAAAAGAAAAAACGTTAATACGGAACGAAGGTAGTACCTGACATCAGGATAGCTTTCCATGATTAATCGAGATCATAACACAAAACTGCCAATAGGTACCCCTATTTTTTTTTTAAAAAGAACCGATTAATTGGATGATATTTGCGCTGTGGAAAAAACTTAGTACAAACTTCTGCTGACCTGAAACCGGAATAAAAAAATATATATCTTCGTTACACTCATGAACCACCATTTCTACCGCAATTAGGTCGTCCTCTCGTCACCATAGCGTAGGATTCCATCGTTGCTGCATAATAGAAATCAGCCAAATTTATCTGGATTTCAGTGGGTGACCAGCTAGCACGAGTTCAAAGTCAACAGCCGTTCCAGTTTGTGTTCATTGACAGCCCATTATAGTGGCGAGAAGGACCAGAAAGCAGCAGCTGAACCACACAAAGAAATCCACGGTACTGGAAACCCTACCACTAGTTGCCTACAATATTACAACAACGAAAAATATAGCTTGACTATTGGTTACCAGCAATGACAAAATGCTCAGTTGAAAGAAACATTTAACAACTAAATGATGTGAGATGTGCTTGGATTCTCTAAAACTTACTCCTGTGCCGATCTATGAGTCCTTGGCGGCTTTAATTATTTTCTTCCTGACTTGGGCAACATGTCTCATTTTCAGTCAAACTCATCTTCAATATTACTTGATGCATCCTTACAGACTGGGAAGAAGCAAGCCCGAAGGAAGGAACTAAGAAAAGTATGCATAAGACTCAGACAACAATTGGTGCCTAAGTAACTACAAGTAGCCTATCTCCGCTACATGAACAGCCAAACAAAGTAGACGCAAGTGCACCACTGCAAACCACATCGCATACCCACAAAATACAGAATTGCAGACATGCCTAGCAAGAAGATTATGTTCTTCAAACTGATCGTAAGCCTTAGCCTTGCTGCTCGCAGTACTGGCAATGGGGACGATCAATTTGTATACTCAGGCTTCACCGGCAGCAACCTCGCCCTTGATGGCAATGCCAGGATCACGCCGAGCGGTCTCCTCGAGCTGACCAATGGTACAGCTCGGGTTAAAGGCCATGCATTCCATCCAAACCCCATGCGCTTCCACAAATCTCCCGATGGCACGGTGCAGTCTTTCTCTGTATCGTTTGTGTTTGCCATCCTCTCCACCGACCCTGACTTGAGTGGTCATGGCCTTGCCTTCTTCATTGCACCAACCAGGAATTTCTCAGCTGCATTCCCAACCCAGTACTTGGGCCTCTTCAGTGACCAGAATAATGGTGACCCAAACAACCACATTTTTGCGGTTGAGCTTGACACTATCCAAAATTATGACTTAGAAGACATCAACAGCAACCACATCGGCATCAACATCAACAATCTTCACTCTGTGCAATCTCATGATGCTGGCTATTACAGTAATCAGAGTGGCATCTTTGAGAGGTTGGCACTCAATAGCCACAAGGCGATGCAAGTGTGGGTGAACTATGATAGAGAGGCCATACAGATCAATGTGACCATGGCCCCCATCAATCTGGCAAAACCTGAGAGGCCACTGCTTTCAACCACTTTTAATCTCTCGACAGTAATCACTAGTCCAGCATATATTGGCTTCTCATCCTCTACAGGCACAGTCAGCGCGCAGCACTATGTGCTTGGTTGGAGCTTTGGCATGGACAGCCTCGCTCCACCCATCGACATTTCCAAACTCTCTGAGCTGCCCCGTCTTGGTCAGAAGGCTCAGTCCATGAGATTACATATACTTTTACCAATAGGAATTGTGGTGTTCCTCTTTGCAGTAACTGCTACCATCTTTCTGCTCATACGGAGGAATCTAAGGTATGCTGAGCTATGTGAAGATTGGGAGGTTGAGTATGGGCCGCACCGGTTCTCGTACAAGGATTTGTTTGATGCCACAGAAGGATTTAAAGACAAGAACCTACTAGGTGGTGGAGGGTTCGGAAAGGTATACAAAGGGGTGTTGCCTATATCAAGATTCAATATCGCTGTGAAGAAGGTGTCACACGACTCAAAACAAGGAATGAAGGAATTCATTGCAGAGATTGTTAGCATAGGCCGCCTTCAACACCGCAATCTTGTCCAGTTACTGGGATATTGCCGGCGAAAAGGTGAGCTTCTTTTAGTATACGATTATATGCCAAATGGAAGCCTAGACAAATACTTATATGGCAAAGATGGAAAGCCTATTTTGGATTGGTCTCAGCGGTTTCAAATCATCAAATGTGTATCAAATGGATTACTCTACCTTCATGAGGAGTGTGAGAAAATTATCATACATCGAGACATCAAGGCAAGCAATGTGCTCATCGACACCGAGATCAGTGGGCGAATAGGTGACTTTGGTCTTGCAATGTTGTATGACCATGGTAGCGACCCAGAAGCCACACATGTTGTTGGCACCATAGGATACCTAGCTCCAGAGCTTGCACGCACTGGCAAGGCAACCCCATTTACAGATGTATTTTCCTTCGGTGTGTTCATTCTTGAGGTCACCTGTGGGCAAAAGCCCATCATGAAAGATACGGAGGAAAGCCATCTCATGCTAGTTGACTGGGTGCTTGAACATTGGCGTAAAGGTTCACTCAATGATGCAGTGGACATCAAGCTTCAAGGCGTATATGATGTTGGTGAAGCATGCTTAGCACTAAAGCTAGGATTATTGTGCTCTCACCCATTTACAAACATAAGGCCAACTATGAGGCAAGTCATGCAGTACCTCAACAAGGAAATGCCACTACCGGAGTTGATGCCAACACATTTAAGCTTCTGCATGCTTGCTTTGATGCAGAGCGAAGGTTTCAACCCTTACATCACATCACATTCTTCATCAGCAACGAGCTTTGGCACAATGTCAAGCCTTTCAGGAGGAAGATAAGTAGATGGCACACATATGCATCAATACTGCAGGGTGTGCTTGCTCATATGTTTGGCATGCACACATAACCGGATTTGTGACTGCAAGTTCTATAGTTCTTAAGTTTCACAGCAGTTATTTTCATGTGGAGATTGTGTATATAAATTTGATATTTGTTCAAGGCCTTGTAATAAATGACACAGTGGGTACATGGAGACAGGCTAAATCAAACAGGCACACAAACACGAAAGGAAGTGCTAGTCTATTAACTTTCACAACAAAATTACATGGAGACAGGCTAGTTTATTATAGTTCTTGTTGCAAAACAAGCTAGGGTGAAGATATTGTTAATAGTTCCATTACAAAAACAAGAAAGAGCTAGAGTGAAATTGTAATTTTGTTGTTCCAGATATCATGTTTCATTCCCACCCCCCTTGTAAGAGGCAAGGTGTAATCATGGCTTCCACTCAACAAGAGGCGCGGAACAAAGAGTAAGAATTTTAAGGTATATACTAAAAAAATATCTTAAGACACATTGTCCAAAGAACTATCTTAAGGGAAAATGACCGTTGTTCTCACTTCCTGCTGCCAACTGGTGACCGCGTTGGCGACCAAGGGTGGGCTCTCTGGAAAGAGGTACTCTACTGAAATTTTCTCTGGCAACTGGTTAGGGGAAGGCTTCCCAGTGCAGACCAGGTCCTCAAGCACCAGGGCCCTGGGGATGGGAAATATACCTGATCTGGTGAAGATGAGTATGTGGATCACATCTTCTTTAGGTTTGTTAGGGATGCAATCAGGTGCAAGTGGTCACCTGTGGACTTTGCACGTTAGGCAAGGGGTTATCCGGGAAAGCTCGTCGGGTTACTTGGCTCAGTTTCGCCGCTCTGCTTGGCCACTCTGGAACATTAGGAACAAGGCCCTTATTGGGGGCATCTTTTTTAAACACCCAGCTGACACCTTCTACAAATTGATCATGTTTTTGCACCTATGGAGACCTTTGTGCAGGCAGCAGGATACGTCGATGCTTGACCTCATCTCCAGTCTCTGGTGGCAGACAGCTTCGCTTCGAGTGGCTGCTGATGTGGCAAGCGTCGTCGACTCAGGTTAGCTAGTGGATCTTTGCGCCGGCCCCTCCCTTGGCTTTTATATTCCTTTTTATTTCAGCCTGTCTCAGCTTAGCTGTTGAGCTACTGCCTCTGGCCTGCGCAGCCCTATCTGAATTCTGAAACTCAGTTTTAAGACCTCTCAAGGGCTTCATTTACAGGCGACGGCCTTCTATCTAAGAAAAGAACTATATATTCTAACGTAACAAGAATTAATCATTTCCAATGCTGAACTGCTTTCTCTGGAGTCTGGATTCTAGTTCTCTTGGACTATTGGACATATAGGAGCTCATTTCAAGACAATTTGTTTTTTTCATTCTCTATAATAGAAGCATATGAAATCCAGAGAACTAGAAATGAGCTCTTTCTCTGGATTCTAGTTCTCTTGGACTGTTGTTCCCCTATGTGGCAGATGCATTACATGAAAGTCTTCCAAAACTTAAGTAGAACATATAAGTGGACAAGTTATCCAGCTAAGGGCTCCTTTGATTCAAAGGAATTCTATAGGATTTCTGGAGGATTACAATCCTTAGGAATTTTTCCTATGTTGGTCCATTCATTCATAGGATTAGATCCCGTAGGAATTTTTCCTGTGGCATCAAACACTCCTTAGTGATCCTACGGGATTCAAATGGGCATGTCACTCCAATCCTTTTCCTATGTTTTCAAAATCCTACGAATCAAAGAGGCCCTAAAAGGAAAGACCTCAAGAAAGTGACTGCAGTTATGGTTCTATGGCAACTGAAACCAAAGTCTAACCTCCACGTGTATTTCTTGAAATTTTCTAAATGATTGGGACATGTGTACACAGAAAGTCTGAGACAATTTCTCATTTGTTCATCTAATAAACTAGATTCCCCTCTGTGGCAGTGATCGAATTATATGAAATTTCTTTGTTCCAGTAATTAATTAGACAATGGCCGAACAATGGCGCTGAATTAAAAACAAATGCAGACATGGTTAGTATGACTTCAGAGGAACTGGCTACAGTGATGAACTGAAACCAAAGTCTAGAGAGCGATGCATTTGTTGGAACTTTCTAAATGATGGAGAAATGTGGATACTGAAAATTAGCAAGGAGACTTCCATTGGCGAGAACTAGCCTTCAGAGATACAGCGAATAATACCAGTTTTGTGCAGTTCACACTAACTTTAATATCGCTATCTGGTTAGCAGTTGGCTAGTGTGTTGAACAATAAACTATATGATGGTGACATTACTTTTAACCAAATGAGATAATGAACATTTCATGGAAATTAGACCATAAAGATCTTATTGAACTACAAAACATGGTAAACACCCCCTTTGTCAAAAATGCTCTTAAAGTAACAACCATGAGTCCACCACTAAAAGCTAGTATCATATTGGATTTCTCTAGCAGATAAAAAATTATAAATCCCTGTGATAATATTAAACCTTTCAAAGAAAGTTTTAGGAAATCATCTGGTCCAACATGTGTTTGAAAAAATCCGAACTAGTAATTAATGCCATTGGCCAGTTGCTATTGATAGGGACTCTCCCACAGATGACTAAGACCAACTTGCAAGTCATGCTAGCTGGCTGAGCCAATTCCACTAAAAGCTAGTATCATATTGGATTACACTAGCAGACAAAAAATTATAAATCCCTGTGACAATATTAAACCTTTCAAAGAAAGTTTTAGGAAATCATCTGGTTTAACATGTGTTTGAAAAAATCCAAACTAGTAATTAATGCCATTGGCCAATTGCTATTGATAGGGACTCTCCCACAGGCGACTAAGACCAACTTGCAAGTCATGCTAGCTGGCTGAGTCAATTCCACTGAAAGCTAGTATCATATTGGATTACTCTAGCAGACAAAAAATTATAAATCTCTGTGACGATATTAAACCTTTCAAAGAAAGTTTTAGGAAATCATCTGGTTCAACATGTGTTTGAAAAAATTCGAACTAGTAATTAACGCCATTGGCCAATTGCTATTGATAGGGACTCTCCCACAGACGACTAAGACCAACTTGCAAGTCATGCTAGCTGGCTGAGTCAATTCCACTGAAAGCTAGTATCATATTGGATTACTCTAGCAGACAAAAAATTATAAATCCCTGTGATAATATTAAACCTTTCAAAGAAAGTTTTAGAAAATCATCTGGTTCAACATGTGTTTGAAAAAATCCGAACTACCCCCTCCGTTCCCAAATACTTGTCTTTCTAGGCATTTCAAATGGACTCAACATACGGATGTATGTAGACATATTTTAAAGTGTAGATTCACTCATTTTGCGCCGTATGTAGTCACTTGTTGAAATCTCTAGAAAGACAAGTATTTAGGAACGGAGGGAGTAGTAATTAATGCCATTGGACAGTTGCTATTTATAAGGACTCTCCCACAGATGACTAAGACCAACTTGCAAGTCATGCTGGCTGGCTGAGTCAATTCCGCTAAAAATGAAGAACAGGCTAATAGAAGTAGAGGGCAACTGGAAACCATTGTTCACAGTTATGCTTGCAAAATACTATGTTCTTGCATATTCTTGAGATGTCACGGGTCACACCCATGCCTGACAAGAAACATAAGTGTTTTATTCCATGCCAACTCTTCTTCCTGTTCATTTGCCTCAACCGAGCATCCTTCACCATTGCTAATGACCAGTTTGTCTACTCCGGCTTCGCCCAAGCTAACCTCAGCCTTGATGGAGCTGCCACAATCACACCAGATGGACTCCTTGAACTAACAAATGGCACCTTTAACCTCAAAGGCCATGCTCTATACCCAACTCCTCTACACTTCCGCACGTCGCCTAGTGGTTATGTACAATCTTTTTCTATCAGCTTCGTCTTCAGCATCCTCTCCGCCTACCCTGACAAGAGTGCTGATGGCATGGCCTTCTTCGTCACCAGAAACAAGAATTTCTCCAGTGCGTTGCCAGCCCAGTACTTGGGGCTCCTCAACAACCAGAACAACGGTAAAGCAAGCAACCATATATTTGCGGTGGAGCTTGACACCAATCAAAATAGTGAGTTCCAGGACATCAATGGCAACCATGTTGGTATCAACATAAATAGTCTCCACTCTGTGCAATCCCATGATGCTGGCTTCTTTGATGACAAAACTGGTACGTTCAAGAACTTGAGCCTCATTAGCCGTGAGATGATGCAGGTGTGGGTAGAGTATGACGGAGGAGCTACAAAGGTCGATGTAACTTTGGCTCCCATCAAAATGGCCAAGCCTGCAAGACCATTACTGTCAACCATTTATGATCTCTCAACAGTTTTCACAGACACGGCATACATTGGCTTCTCGTCCGCAACTGGAGTCATCAACTCAAGATACTACATACTTGGCTGGAGCTTCAGCATGGGAAAGACTGCTCCTGGGATTGACACAACCAAGCTGCGACAGTTACCTCATGTTGGCCCAAAGCCTCACTCAAAGGTCTTAAAGATTGTCCTGCCAATAGTCGTTGCAGCATTCATCCTTATTGCTGGAATTATCATCATTTTATTTGCTCAAAGGAAATTGGCATATACCGAGCTACAAGAAGACTGGGAGATCGAGTTTGGGCCACATCGATTCCCGTATAAGGATTTGTTCATAGGCACACAAGGATTTAATAATAAGAACATACTCGGAGCAGGAGGATTTGGAAAGGTGTATAAAGGCATACTTCCTGCATCTCAATTGGAGGTTGCGGTGAAGAAATTGTCACATGATTCAAAGCAGGGAACAAAGGAATTCATTACTGAGATTGTTAGCATGGGCCGCCTTCGTCACCGCAACCTCGTGCAGTTACTTGGCTATTGCAGGGGAAAAGGTGAACTCCTTTTGGTCTATGATTACATGCCAAATGGTAGTCTTGACAAGTACCTGTACTGTGAACAAGAAATGCCCTTACTAGATTGGGCTATGCGGTTTCATATCATCAAAGGAGTTGCATGTGGCCTGCTCTACCTCCATGAGAAGTGGGATAAAGCTATCATCCACAGAGATATCAAAGCAAGCAATGTGCTTCTCGATAGCGAATTAAATGGGCGACTAGGAGATTTTGGCCTTGCAAAATCGTATGATCATGGTACTGACCCACATACCACACGTGTGGTCGGTACCATGGGTTACCTTGCCCCAGAACTGTTACGCACAGGCAAGCTGTCTCCTCTTACGGATGTTTTTGCCTTTGGCATATTCCTTCTTGAGGTCACCTGCGGGCAAAGGCCTGTCAAGCAGAACGCAAATGGCGATCGAGTTATGTTGGTTGACTTGGTACTTGAGAATTGGCAGAAAGGAACAATGGTGGATATGATAGACCAGAGGCTCCAAGGCAAGTGCAAAACAGATGAGGCATGCCTGGTCCTGAAGCTTGGTCTATTGTGCTCACAACCCTTTGCTAGCACAAGGCCTAGCATGCATCAAGTCATGCAATACCTCAACGGAGACATGCCATTACCAGAGTTCGCACCAACCGATATGAGCTTCAGCATGCAAGCCTTGATGGAAAACAGGGGATTCAACCCTTCTAGCGTGTCAAATCCACAGCTCATGACAAGCATTGCTACATTGTCAGGCCTCTCGGGTGGGAGATAAAAAAATATTCCTAGCCCTTAGCACTGTTATGGGTGTTTTATTGTATATTTTTCATGGGACCTTTAGCTATATATGGGGAAATACATTCTACTACTGGGTTGTACTCCCTCCATCCCATGATATAAGAGCATTTTGCAAGCTCGAGCATTTTGCAAAAGCTTGCAGAATGCTCTTATATTATGGGACGGATGAAGTACCATTTATGATAAATACTACAGTACCTATAATGTGTAAAACACATATATAACCATGTGTAATATTCCATTGTATAAGGAACTTTTATATATTGTTCTACAGTCTCATGGAAATACAAGTTGCAGCCCTAGTATTTTTTTTCCTCCCACCACACGTGCAACACGTGATCCCTCAGATCGATCATTTTTTTAGTGGTGTCACTAGTTTTTATTCAATCAAAATAGATTTTGGGACACAAGCAATATCAGGGAGATTTAGAAGCCACACACGGCGCGCTGGATCTAGTGACACGGCAGCTTTAGCTAGAGAATGGGCTTCATAATTTGTAGTACCTGTAGTCTTGTGATCCACACTAAAATCCTCATATTCTTCCATAGCACTGCGGTACTCAGTCTTGTACTCCCTCTGTAAACTAATATAAGAGCGTTTAGATCACTAAAATAGTAATCTAAACACTCTTATATTAGTTTACGGAGGGAGTAGATGGTTACAGTTGCCAAACAGTTCGTCACCACAAGGATCTTGCAAACATGTAGGCAGTGTGCCACAAGGATCTGCGCCATAGCTTCTCTAAAATTTCTGGCTCGGTTAAATCCTGTAGAACGACTGCCCCGTCCAGATTGCCCGGAACCTCCCAATTGGATCGGACAGTGAAGAAATTCCGCCTCGTTCCCAGTCCAGATTGGCCGGAACTCCCCAACTGGTGGATCTGGCCCGAGTGGATCGTCCCTGCCCCGTCCACATTACAGCGCCTCCGGGTCGTGCTTCTGCCCCGTTGCCCTCACCCCTCAGCACCGGTCGCCACCACCTCCCCAGCACGGGCCAACGCCCTGCACCCGGACTCTGCTCCGCCCCGCCGTCCAATATCAGCCGCCGCCAGCAGCAGGCCCTTTCAATTTTGAGGCTCCAGTTCTAGGGCGCTGATGCCAGATTAACTGAGCCACCAACGAGCTCTCACGGCAATTTGAGCTCCTAGACCGTCGGATAACATGTACTAGATCGGAAGCGCGCCTTGGCGCGGGGTGCCGGTCCCAACGTTAGCTCCTTGCTTAGTGGTAGCCCAGACTTAGCATATGCATTCAAGTACTAATTTAATAGATGCTCAAAAAAAGCAAGGTACACACAGGTCTATTACTGATGGTATCGGCATAAGTCCGAAGACAGAACAGAGCACACAACATATATAGGAAATAAAACGTATGATACAGTAAACGGATTAGAAAACCAACATTAGAGCCACAGCTTAACTTGTTCATAACTTACATCAACCACGGAGTAGTTAATCCATCAGAAGCACCATCTCATGGCACTGACCATACATCGTTAGCAACCAAGAGCTAAACAAACACCACACAAAATAGAAGGCCAATGCTGATCATAGTACCAACAGCGGCTGGTCTTTCACAAGCACCACATTACAGTTTTCTAGGGTCGGTGTAACGGAACATCGCATCGCAAGTATTACGGCACGACAAAAAGGGACAATGGACCTAGGAAGAAGCTTCACCATCTAACACACGTCGAGACGTCCATTCGCTAGACCATCAATGCGAGAGCACATCTAACTAACACACCGTGGTCCTGCAATAACACAAGTTCAAGTAAGAGCCAAATCGTGTACAACATAGGAGGCGGCCGACGATATAAAAGGTACCTAGCTGACACACCAAAATAATGATCCGCCTAGTGCCGTTTGGACTACAGCTTGGCCCTTTTAGTCGCGGACGTCTCGTCTTCATCCGCCACCACGCTTTCAGTTGATTTGCTTCAAGAACAAATAACAATTATGTACAAGAAGTAGAAAAATGATGCATATATTGTTAAACACTCGTATCAACCCACACCCAGATACCTCAACGTAGCAGCAAGCTCACCACCGAGACCAGCAGAGCGTCATCCAGTTTTTCGAGCCCCTAGCAGGCATAAACGAATATTCCTTGTCAACTGACCACCAGACAACCATGTGAATAGGTTTGGATGTATTTTCACCAAGCAAACGAAAGGAAATACCTGAGCACGGCCATCGGAAAACAAGGGTTTACACAACACAGACTAAGGTAGACCACTTGCTGGCACTCTCTTTATACCGACACTGCAGGTCACAGACCCAACAAATTCACATCACATATCTGGAATCGTTTGTTTACGCCATCTTGGATCATTTTTGTTGGAACAACTCATACCTTTTGTTGACTGAGGTCGGGGAAGAATTACTCTTCTTTCCTTCAGGGGTGGTAAGTTCATAGAAAAAATACATGCGGCAGTAGATCAATACGGTCAAGGCAAATGCATAGCTGTTGTCTGTCCCTGGAGGACAATCTTTTCTACAGGAGAGAACTTGCCCTGGAGCCTTTAGCAATAAGATCAAGAACATAAGCATATGACCAAATCAGGCAAAGGACAGCACATAATTAGCGCAGAGATAAACGGATAGCATGTACCTCTTATGGAAGTCTATCATCTCAGAAGTGTCATCATTTATGTACCACCGACACGCTGCACTTCCGCTCACACCCCTTTGACCTACAGACCGCAACCAAAGACATAGCACGTCACATAAACAGACATGGGCAAAAGAGTAGCCATCTAGTCAACCTAACAAGAGTTCTTACCTTCATAGGCCTTCACCAGAGTTCCAACAAATAGTGCAACCACTGATTCAGTCGAGCCTAGCTCGACAATGTAGTCTCCCTGAAAGGTTGTGGCACGTTCGCTGCAGAGCACAACAGTTATCTGGCACCCATTGCACAAAATATAAACAAAATATACTGAAAGCAATGGCAGGCTAATAGAGACAACAACACAAACAATAAGCACCTGACAGGGCAAGATGGCATACCTTAGGTCCATGATATTGATACAACGCTTTGTGGAAGGCTCGCTCCTGCTCGAGCTATGATACTGAACAACATCGGATACACCGGTGATAACGCCGAGCACATCTAGACAACCAGAGAAAAGGAAAACATCTTACGGGCACACACAACAAACAAACGAAGACAATGATCGTGTAGGCAACACACCTGTGAAGAATTCAGGTGTCTCGAGAGGTGCGGGGAGGCGTGACAATTTAGTGAGTGAGTAGGTGCAGAAGGGAAACTGAGCTTCTGGATCAGTATTAGGATCGGGCGTACTGAACCTATTGAAGCTGAAACTGAGCTTTTGGATCAGTATTAGGATCGGCCGTACTGAACCTATTGAACCTGATCATGTGTATCGCATAGACAGGCTTGAAACAAGGTTTGTTCAGGAACACCAAGAACTGTGAAATGTCATATGCACATCCTGCCTTTAGTTTGCCCATAAACTTAGGCACAAGCTTCTCACCAATCTCAGCATAGATGTGGTTGCCCTGCCAAGAAACAACATGCATCAATTACCAAGCATAGAAGGCTGAAGAAAATTACAATTGATGCAGGCGCCGAGGCTGGAGAAATCATATACCTGGGCATCCAAAAGGATCATGTCAGTGTGTTTGATAAGACCGTCATCAGCGTCTACATGGTGCTGCCACAAATGCGAAACATACACACGGATGGTCAAGTTCCTGTCCCCGACAACAAGAGACTACAGACCAGCCATCGCCATCTACAACAAAAGGGTCATCACCAAAACACACGACCACCTTAAACTAAATAAACCAGTATGACATAAGCCACACCAATACATGCAAACACTCAAAATATCAACCCCACCATACGGAACACACTTATTCAGCCATCGCCAAATGTCGTGTAACAAGATATCATCCAACTCACAAAAGCATGCCACTGACTACCAAAATGAAGACCGGTGTCGTATACAAACCTAGGCCATCCCTGCGGCCTGAAAGACCTCAGGAAAAATGTGGTTCTTTGAAAATCCTTATATTAGATGCTAATGGCAAATGTTTTTGGTCTCAGAACCACATTTGCCATTAGCATCTAATATAAGGATTTTCAAAGAAGCTCTTGAAGTAACACGAGATAGTGCCACATACAGCTGCCCGTGCGTAAAAACAGGACCCTTAAGATATATGCCAACAGCAGACAGGGTCTGTCCCTGGCTCTTATTGGTTGTCATGGCATAGCACAAACGAACAGGAAACTGGCGTCGCCTAAGCACAAAGGGTGTGTTTCCTTTCTTCGCCAATAACTCAATCCTGGGGATATAAACGGTATCACCCACATTGGAGCCAGTCATAATAACAGCCTTGATAAGCCGGTCGCCCAATTCTTTTACGATCAACCGGGTACCGTTACACAAACCATTTGCCTGGCTAAGGTTTCTAAGAAGCATAATTGGAACACCAACCTTAAGAGTCAGCCTATGGTTTGGGAAGTTTATAATTTTAGTTGCATTCAGGTACTCAACTGGATAATAAACTTCTTTGTCTCTAACAGAATCTGCAGAGTCGTCAATAGAATCAGCACTTAAATAGTCCCTGCTATCAGTAGGAACCAATCTAATAATATAGTCATTAATATCCTCAGCATGGTCGTTGGTAGGAGCTAAAATGGCTCTCTCTTACAAGTATCCAGAGTTTAGGTACTTGAGTAAAAAATCATCATAGACAGAAGAAACAATAGCAGCTATTGGGTCACCGGTCGTACGAACCAAGAGGTCGTCCAGTATCTGTATCCAAGAAGCCTCGACATCATCACCTCGCTTTGTAACAGGCAGCTTCCCCTCCCCCAGATCTAGAACCCATCTGCTAAACAAGGCAACATCCTGTCGCGCCTGAATATCTGCCCCAGGGACAAATAAGCGCATGTTAATAGAAAGTGACAATTTCCGAACAGAGCGCCACAACGGGGAATTTGTGATCGCTGCATCAATAATCTGAGGCCTAGTACCTCCCTCGACGACCGGTAAGATTTGTCTAAGGTCACCACCCAAGACCATTACTATTCCACCGAACGGAACATCTGCAAGATCTGGATTACCCACAGAGAGGACATCACGCAACGTTCTATCTACGGCCTCAAAGCATTTCCTATGTGTCATAAGCGCCTCGTCCCAAATAACAAGCGAAGATACCATCATCAACTTACAAAGCATAGAACCTCTTTTAATATCACATTGTGTATTATCCTCAAGAAGAATAGGTATTTTAAAGCGAGAATGAGCAGTCCTCCCACCAGGCAACAACAGGGACGCAATGCCGGACGATGCAACAGTAAGCACTATCTTCCTCTCACCCCTAAGGAAAGCACATATTGCACTCCACAGGTAAG
This sequence comes from Triticum dicoccoides, assembly GCF_002162155.2. Classification (NCBI taxonomy): domain Eukaryota; kingdom Viridiplantae; phylum Streptophyta; class Magnoliopsida; order Poales; family Poaceae; genus Triticum; species Triticum dicoccoides. The sequence goes on from NC_041385.1 coordinate 566,346,774, forward strand.
TCTTCCCAGTACCGCCGTACCCAGAGACAAAAAAAAGCCTGGTTCCCCCGCCTGTACGCACCCCCACAATCATCTTATAAGCAAACAACTGGTCCTCATTTAAACTATCAAACATAACTAAGGACTGTTCTGCTAAAGCACATCCATCATAAGACAATTCCTCACGGATTAGACGATTATCATCAGATTGTTCACCTTCGCAAGAGCGGGACGGTAAATTAAAGTTTCTTATATCAGAACCATGTTTCAGAAAAACGTCGGCCAGCTCATCGAGAAGCATATCTCTTAGTCTATCAGGAGGAACAACATAATTTCGATTACCCAGGGCGTGACGCAACCTATACTGGATATCATTGTACATGCTAACACAATAACGTTCAAAGAAACCCAGTTCATCCCTGATAGAACAATGCATGAGCATGGTCACAAACAGCTGCCTAAGCCGATGCCCAAACCCCCAGACAACCGCTTCATCAAATGTTGTGTACCACTCACTATCATCTCATAATAAACCAGGCGCAGCGCAAGCCTCTTTAAAGGTGTGATAAAGACAACCAGCATACGTTCGGAGATCTTCGAAAGACCTAGCCCCCTTAACAATCATCAAAAGCATGCGTAAATAATACAATTCACCACTCAAAGGATGCACATAATATACGCGGCCAATCTTTTCACCCCTACCCCTTGGATGCCATGACCTACTTTTAACATCCCATGTCCAAGCAATTGGAAAATCACAGTACGTCAATGACCGAGCTTCTTCGAACATCTCATTCGCAACAAACCATTTGGTAAGCATAGTCTTTTGCAAGAAGTCAGAACCAATAATTTTCGTGAGGTCAGCACCAGCACGATAGTAGACAGTATTCATGCCAGGCATATGAACAGTGAGCCTTTGAACCGACGGCATTTTAAAGTGTATCTCAAACCCAAATATGCGCCATAATGCATCATACTCACATATATAACGACATATCAAATACTCCTGAATCTCGTCCACTGTACGACAACCAAATTTAGTCAATTTTTTTAACCTTTCTAACATGACCTTAGAGTAATCAGCACCCTTGGTGACGTACTTGAAGAGGTATTTCATCACTTGTGTCTTATTACACCACTCTACATTTATATGACCCTGAAATTTCTTGAGCATCGCCATATTATAAGGAACAACATGCCTATTGTCAAGAAAGTGACCATTTTTGTAAACCCTTCGACCGTAGTCGCGACGTCGATATAAGACAAACCCGTTATCATCAATGACAGTAGCATCTCTAAAATCCTTTGGAAAATATTTAGAACAAACACCTTTTTTCATGCAGACGCATTTATCATTCATTTCACCACACGGACTGTGCATCATAAACTTGGAAACTAAAGCATACCCTAGAGGATCAAGCAAAGCATCAGGTATCTCAGCAGATATCAATGAATTAATATTTTCAACACCAATCTCACCGTTGCCCCCTATCCGCCAGACAAGTATATGCGCGTGTGGCAGCCCACGCTTCTGGAACTCAACAGTATATAGGACTGAAAAGGAAATAAAAAAGGTAAGTCAGCGAGACCAACAAGCAAAATAAATAAAAGGCCGGTGAGAAACACCGACCACACACAAAGCACAGCAGCACATAGTACCAGCTTTAATGGGGCCAAAAGCCCGGCCTGACTTGATCTCATCCAAGTACTCGGCAAGCTTCATGTGATAGACCCTAACAACAACATCTGCCCTATCAGAAGGCGCCTGCCCTAGCTCTAATGCAGCGGTGATCTCAGGCCACTTGGGATTACAAGTGAAAGTGGTAAATACGTCTGGTGCACCATGCACCCGACAAATGGAAATGCCATCATGGAAGTTCTCATTAAAATAACGACGACCACCCATGTGACTGGAGGGCACAATGGTCCTCTTTCCAACAGCGTCGCCATCTACACACCCATCACCTACTGCATCGGTAATACCCTGCATATGCTCTGATCTGAACATGTCCTGATTTCTTATGATATACCACAGTCTACTCTCATCGATGCACGCGTGTGCATCAACAACGGACTGGGAGGAGAGGATACCATAGCATATATATGGATTGGGCTGATCACCTTTGTAATGGCACATAAAACGATAGTAATCTTGCATGGTCATCCTATTCTGACTATTCGTGTCCGAGTCACCACCCCCAGAAGGATACGAAGAAGACGCCTCAACAGACGGACTTCCAGGTGCAGGATCAGGGTCTACAGCCCCATCATCATCACCTTCTTTAGGAACAATCAGGCCCGGAACATCAATCTGGAACCCCCTCTCACTGTAAGGAAAAAGCAATGGGTATTGCAGAGGCATGAACGCAGTGTTCAGAGAAGATATCTGCTGCAAACCATCAGAAGGACTACGGACAACAATATCCCGGGAAGACGCCTCTAACGTGAACCCACCACCGACAACCAAAGCAGCAAGCCCAGTAGTTGTAGGCAAGCTAAATTGTGGATTATCACCCTCTGAAGGCCCTATAATACGAATCGAGATATCCTCGATAGGTTCATCACCGCGATCCTCCATCATCTTACTCGCCTCCCTAAAGGTCTGTACCAATGGGTTAGACTCATTAAGCATATCTCTAAGGCCAACCACAATACTCTCATCGACCCCCCCCCCCCAGTAGGTTTATCGTCCGGATTTAAAGCATTCATCCTATGTCTAATCTCATTAGCGGGGTCATGTATGTACAACTCAACAAACTTAGGAGCATCATCACCACTGGGCACCAGCGAACCAATACGATGAGACACTTGACCGCTGATCTTGAAGATCTTAGGCCCACGGCTGCCACCAAAAGAGCGTTCAACGGTAGCACCCATCGAAGTAAAAGTGAACATACAATTGCACTCACGTACAGCCCGGATGAATTTTTTAGCACAAGAAGTACCATCGAATCGAAGGAGCTCCCGGAGATAGGCCGGGGGATCCTTAAAGGGAGGAATATATACCTTAGCGCATTTACAACAGCGATTGTAAACCATCTTACGTTGTGTCCAGGATGACCCGGACTTGGAACACTCAGCAAACCAGAAGGAGGCACCACAATACCGGTATAAGAAATCCGGAGGGCCATAGTATGACCTATCTGCATAGCAAGCTAACAACCACCAAAGCACAAGACTATCAGGCACAAACCATGCGTAAAGGAAAAACAACAATGACACGGCCAGGGAAATAATGATTTTTTAGTAGGTACCTTTAAGAGACTCAGCAAATCCAACCGAGAAACCTTGCCAATCCTTCGGCAAAGGCCCTTTGACAACAACATCTAACCAGACACGTACGACCAAATAAGAGACTACGTGGAAACAACAAAAAGCAAGAAGAAATCAAGGAATTACATGCACCTTCGTGTCCAGGACGACGCAGTCTAATCAACACTTTATGCTTTTTCCGTTTGTTGCGATCCACCCCGGTAACCTCCGAGCTCACATAAACCGAAAAACCATGCCAATCCTTCGGCAAGGTGCCGTCGGTGACACGTTCTAACAGAACATGCAGAAACAGGTAAGGCACCACACACCCAAACGACAACAACTAACAACAAACTAAGAACTCGCACGCACCTTCGTAGTGAGCACGCCGAAATCAACGCACCCTTTCCGTTTTCTGCGATTTGCAGCCGCCACGGCCGAGCTCAGATAAGGAAACCAACCATCACCTACCACGTCATAAACAACACGGAAATGAAGTAATTGGTAGAGCATGTTGGAAATATGCCCTAGAGGCAATAATAAATTAGTTATTATTATATTTCCTTGTTCATGATAATCGTTTGTTATCCATGCTATAATTGTATTGATAGGAAACTCAGATACATGTGTGGGTACATAGACAACACCATGTCCCTAGTAAGCCTCTAGTTGACTAGCTCGTTGATCAATAGATGGTTACAGTTTCCTGACCATGGACATTGGATGTCATTGATAATGGGATCACATCATTAGGAGAATGATGTGATGGACAAGACCCAATCCTAAGCATAGCACAAGATCGTGTAGTTCGTTTTGCTAGAGCTTTTTCAATGTCAAGTATCTCTTCCTTAGACCATGAGATCGTGTAACTCCCGGATACCGTAAGAGTGCTTTGGGTGTACCAAACGTCACAACGTAACTGGGTGACTATAAAGGTGCACTACAGGTATCTCCGAAAGTGTCTGTTGGGTTGACACGGATCGAGACTGGGATTTGTCACTCCGTATGACGGAGAGGTATCTCTGGGCCCACTCGGTAATGCATCATCATAATGAGCTCAAAGTGACCAAGTGGTTGGTCACGGGATCATGCATTACGGTACGAGTTAAGTGACTTGCCGGTAACGAGACTGAACGAGGTATTGGGATACCGACGATCGAGTCTCTGGCAAGTAACGTACCGATTGACAAAGGGAATTGCATACGGGGTTGATCGAATCCTCGACATCGTGGTTCATCCGATGAAATCATCGTGGAACATGTGGGAGCCAACATGGGTATCCAGATCCCGCTGTTGGTTATTGCCCGAGAGCCGTCTCGGTCATGTCTGCATGTCTCCCGAACCCGTAGGGTCTACACACTTAAGGTTCGGTGACGCTAGGGTTGTATGAATATGAGTATGCAGCAAACTGAATGTTGTTAGGAGTCCCGGATAAGATCCCGGACGTCACGAGGAGTTCCAGAATGGTCCGGAGGTAAAGATTTATATATAGGAAGTCTTATTTTGGTCGCCGGAAAAGTTTCGCACTTTATCGGTATTGTACCGGGAGTGCCGAAAGGGGTCCGGGGGTCCACCGGGGGGTCCACCTGCCCCGGGGGCCACATGGGCTGTAGGGGGTGCGCCTTGGCCCATATGGGCCAAGGGCACCAGCCCCAAGAGTCCCATGCGCCAAGGAGACTTGGAGAGGGGAGAGTCCAAAGAGGGGAAGGCACCTCCGAGGTGCCTTGGGGAGGATGGACTCCTCCCCCCTCTTGGCCGCACCCCTTCCTTGGAGGAAGGGGCAAGGCTGCGCCCTCCCGCCTCTCTTGCGCCTATATAAAGGGAGGGGAGGGAGGGGTGGCCGAACCAATAAGTCCTGGCGCCTCCCTCCTCCCTGCAACACCTCCTCCTCCTCCCGTAGTTGCTTAGCGAAGCCCTGCCGGAGTTCTGCTGCATCCACCACCACGCCGTCGTGCTGCTGGATGTTCATCAACCTCTCCTTCCTCCTTGCTGGATCAAGAAGGAGGAGACGTCATCCGCTCCGTACGTGTGTTGTACGCGGAGGTGCTGTCCGTTCGGCACTAGGTCATCGGTGATCTGAATCACGGCGAGTACGACTCCATCAACCCCGTTCCATTGAACGCTTCCGCTTAGCGATCTACAAGGGTATGTAGATGCACTCTCCTTCCCTTCGTTGCTGGTTTCTCCATAGATAGATCTTGGTGACACGTAGGAATTTTTTTGAATTTATGCTACGTTCCCCAACAGTGGCATCATGAGCTAGGTCTATTGCGTAGATTCTTTGCACGAGTAGAACACAAAGTAGTTGTGGGCGTTTATCTTGTTCAATATGCTTACCGTTACTAGTCCAATCTTGTTTCGACGGTATTGTACGATGAAGCGGCCCGGACCAACCTTACACGTACTCTTACGTGAGACAGGTTCCACCGACTGACATGCACTTGGTGCATAAGGTGGCTAGCGGGTGCCAGTCTCTCCCACTTTAGTCGGAACGGATTCGATGAAAAGGGTCCTTATGAAGGGTAAATAGCAATTGACATATCACGTTGTGGTTTTTACGTAGGTAAGAAACGTTCTTGCTAGAAACCCATAGCAGCCACGTAAAACATGCAAACAACAATTAGAGGACGTCTAACTTGTTTTTGCAGGGTATGCTATGTGATGTGATATGGCCAAGAAGAATGTGATGAATATATGTGATGTATGAGATTGATCATGTTCTTGTAATAGGAATCACGACTTGCATGTCGATGAGTATGACAACCGGTAGGAGCCATAGGAGTTGTCTTTATTTATTGTATGACCTGCGTGTCATTGAACAACGCCATGTAATTACTTTACTTTATTGCTAACCGGTAGCCATAGTAGTAGAAGTAATAGTTGGCGAGACAACTTCATGAAGACACGATGATGGAGATCATGATGATGGAGATCATGGTGTCATGCCGGTGACGATGATGATCATGGAGCCCCGAAGATGGAGATCAATGGAGCTATATGATATTGGCCATATCATGTCACTACTATATAATTGCATGTGATGTTTATTATGTTTATGCATCTTGTTTACTTAGAACGACGGTAGTAAATAAGATGATCCCTTACAACAATTTCAAGAAGTGTTCTCCCCTAAATGTGCATCGTTGCTAAAGTTCGTCGCTTCTAAGCACCACGTGATGATCGGGTGTGATGAATTCTTACGTTCACATACAACGGGTGTAAGACAGATTTACACACGCGAAACACTTAGGGTTAACTTGACGAGCCTAGCATGTACAGACATGGCCTCGGAACACAGAGACCGAAAGGTCGAGCATGAGTCGTATAGTAGATACGATCAACATGAAGATGTTCACCGATGATGACTAGTCCGTCTCACGTGATGATCGGACACATCCTAGTTGACTCGGATCATGTAATCACTTAGATGACCAGAGGGATGTCTATCTGAGTGGGATTTCATAAGATGAACTTAATTATCCTGAACATAGTCAAAAGATCTTTGCAAATTATGTCGTAAGCTCGTGCTTTAGTTCCACTGTTTAGATATGTTCCTAGAGAAAATATAGTTGAAATTTGATAGTAGCGATTATGCGATCAGTAGAAAGCTTATGTCCTTAATGCACCGCTCAGTGTGCTGAACCCCAAACGTCATTTGTCGATGTTGCGAACATCGGACATACACGTTTTGATAACTACGTGATAGTTTAGTTAAATGGTTTAAGTAGAGGCACCAAAGACATTTTCGAAACGTCGCGGAACATATGAGATGTTTCGACGGCTGAAATTGGGATTTCAGGCTCGTGCCCACGTCAAGAGGTATAAGACCTCCGACGATTTTCTTAGCCTGCAAACTCAGGAGAAAAAGCTCAATCGTTGAGCTTGTGCTCAGATTGTCTGAGTGCAACAATCACTTGAATCGAGTAGTTGATCTTCCAGATGAGATAGTGATGTTTCCCCAAAGTCATTGCCACCAAGCTGCTAGAGCTTCGTGATGAACTATAACATATCAAGGATAGAGATGATGATCCTTGAGGTATTCGCGTTGTTTGACATCGCGAAAGTAGAAATCAAGAAGGAGCATCAATTGTTGATGGTTGGTGAAACCACTAGTTTCAAGAAGGGCAAGGGCAAGAAGGGATACTTCATGAAACGGCAAATCAGCTGCTGCTCTAGTGAAGAAACCCAAGGTTGAACCCAAACCCGAGACTAAGTGCTTCTGTAATAAGGGGAACAACCACTGGAGCAGAATTACCCTAGATACTTGGTAGATGAGAAGGCTGGCAAAGTCGATAGAAGGATATTGGATATACATTATGTTAATGTGTACTTTACTAGTACTCCTAGTAGCACCAGGGTATTAAGATACCGGTTCAGTTGCTAAGTGTTAGTAACTCGAAATAAAAGAGCTACGGAATAAACAAAGACTAGCTAAAGGTGAGCTGACGATACGTGTTGGAAGTGTTTCCAAGGTTGATGTCATCAAGCATCGCACGCTCCCTCTACCATCGAGATTGGTGTTAAACCCAAATAATTGTTATTGGTGTTTGCGTTGAGCATAGACATGATTGGATTATGTCTGTCGCAATATGGTTATTCATTTAAGGAGAATAATGGTTACTCTGTTTATTTGAATAATACCTTCAATGGTCTAGCACCTAAAAGGAATGGTTTATTGAATCTCGATCATGGTGATACACATTTTCATGCCAAAAGGATATAAGATAGTAATGATGGTACCACTTACTTGTGGCACTGCCATGTAAGTCATATTGGTGTAAAACACATGATGAAGCTCCATGTTGATGGATCTTTAGACTCACTCATTTTTGAAAAGTTTGAGACATGCAAACCATGTCTATTAGTGTATACGCATGAAGAAACTCCATGCAGATGGATCGTTTGGACTCACTTGATTTTGAATCACTTAAGATATGCAAATCATACCACATAGGCAAGATGACTGAAAAGCCTCGTTTTCAGTAAAATGGAACAAGATAGCAACTTGCTGGAAGCAACACATTTTGATGTGTGCAGTCCAATGAGTGCTGAGGCATGCAGTGAAAATCGTTATGTTCTTACTTCACGGATGATTTGAGTAGATACTGAGTATATTTACTTGATAAAACACAAGTCTGAATTATTGAATGGTTCAAGTAATTTCAGAGTGAAGTTGAAGATCATTGTGGCAAGAGGATAAAATGTCTATGATACGATCATAAAGATGAGTATCTGAGTTACAAGCTTTGGCACGCAATTAAGACATTGTGGAAATTGTTTCACAATTAATACCGCCTGGAACACCATAGTGTGATGGTGTGTCCGAACATCATAGTTGCTCCCTATTGGATATGGTGCGTACCATGATGTCTCTTATCGAATTACCACTATCGTTCATGGGTTAGGCATTAGAGACAACCGCACTCACTTTAATAGGGCACCACATAATTCCGTTGAGATGACACCGTGAGAACTGTGGTTTAAAGAAACCTAAGCTGTCGTTTCTTGAAAGTTTGGGGCTGCGACGCTTATGTGAAAAAGTTTCATCATGATAAGCTCAAACCCAAAACGGATAATTGCATCTTCATATAACACCCAAAACAGTTGGGTATACCTCCTAATTCAGATCCGAAAGCAATAGGGATTGTTTCTTGAATCGAGTCCTTTCTCGAGGAAAAGTTTGTCTCGAAAAGTTGAGTGGGAGGATGGTGGAGACTTGATGAGGTTATTGAACCGTCACTTCAACTAGTGTGCAGCAGGGCACAGGAAGTTGTTCCTGTGGCACCTACACCAATTGAAGCAGAAAGCTTATGATAGTGATCATAAAGTTTCGGATCAAGTCACTATCGTACCTCGTAGGGTGACAAGGATGCGTACTGCTTCAGAGTGGTACAGTGATCCTGTCTTGAAGGTCATGTTGCTAGACAACAATGAACCTACGAGCTATGGAGAAGCGATGGTGGGCCCAAATTCCGACAAATGGTTAGAAACCATGAAATCCGAGATAGGATCCATGTATCAGAACAAAGCATGGACTTTGGTGGACTTGCCCGATAATCGGCAAGCCATTGAGATAAATGGATCTTTAAGGAGAAGACGGACATGGACGGTAATGTCACCGTCTATGAAGCTCGACTTGTGGCGAAGAGTTTTTCACAAGTTCAAGGAGTTGACTACGATGAGATTTTCTCATCCGTAGTGATGCTTAAAGTCCGTCGGAATCATGTTAGCATTAGCTGCATTTATGAAATCTGGCAGATGGATGTCAAAACGAGTTTCCTTACCAGTTTTCGTAAGGAAAGGTTGTATGTGATACAATCAGAAAGGTTTTGTCGATCCTAAGGATGCTAACAGGTATGCTAGCTCTAGCAATCCTTCCATGGACTGGAGTAAGCATCTCGGAGTTGGAATATGCACTTTGATAAGATGATCAAAGATTTTGGGTTTATACAAAGTTTATGAGAAACTTGTATTTCCAAAGAAGTGAGTGGGAGCACTATAGAATTTCTGATAAGTATATGTTGTTGACATATTGTTGATCAGAAATGATGTAGAATTTCTGGAAAGCATATAGGGTTATTTGAAAGGTGTTTTTCAATAGAAAACCTGGATTAAGCTACTTGAACATTGAGCATCAAGATCTATGAGGATAGATCAAAAATGCTTAATGGTACTTTCAAATGAGCATATACCTTGACATGATCTTGAAGGTGTTCAAGATGGATCAGTCATAGAAGGAGTTCTTGCCTGAGATGTAAGGTATGAAGTTCAGACTTAAAGCTCGACCACGGCAGAAGAGAGAGAAAGGACGAATGTCGCCCCCTATGCTTCAGACGTAGGCTCTATAGTATGTTATGCTGTGTACCGCACCGGAAGTGTGCCTTGCCATGAGTCAGTCAAGGGGTACAAGAATGATCCAGGAATGGATCATTAGACAGCGGTCAAAATTGTCCTTATAACAAATAAGGACATGTTTCTCGATTATGGAGGTGATAAAGAGTTCGGCGTAAAGGGTTACGTCGGTGCAAGCTTTAACACCTATCCGAGTGACTCTGAGTAGCAAACCGGATACGTATAGTGGAGTAACCATTTGGAATAGCTCCAAGTGGAGCGTGGAAGCAGCATTTACAATATGACATAGAGATTTGCAAAGTACACACGGATCTGAATGTTGCAGACCCGTTGACTAAAACCTCTCTCACAAGCAGAACATCATCAAACCCCAGAACTCATTGAGTCTTAATCACATGATGATGTGAACTAGTTTAATGACACTAGTAAACTCTTTGGATGTTGGTCACATGGCGATGTGACCTGTCAGTGTTAATCACATGTCGATGTGAACTAGATTATTGACTCTAGTGCAAGTGGGAGACTGTTGGAAATATGCCCTAGAGGCAATAATAAATTAGTTATTATTATATTTCCTTGTTCATGATAATCGTTTGTTATCCATGCTATAATTGTATTGATAGGAAACTCAGATACATGTGTGGGTACATAGACAACACCATGTCCCTAGTAAGCCTCTAGTTGACTAGCTCGTTGATCAATAGATGGTTACGGTTTCCTGACCATGGACATTGGATGTCATTGATAACGGGATCACATCATTAGGAGAATGATGTGATGGACAAGACCCAATCCTAAGCATAGCAGAAGATCGTGTAGTTCGTTTTGCTAGAGCTTTTTCAATGTCAAGTATCTCTTCCTTAGACCATGAGATCGTGTAACTCCCGGATACCGTAAGAGTGCTTTGGGTGTACCAAACGTCACAACGTAACTGGGTGACTATAAAGGTGCACTACAGGTATCTCCGAAAGTGTCTGTTGGGTTGACACGGATCGAGACTGGGATTTGTCACTCCGTATGACGGAGAGGTATCTCTGGGCCCACTCGGTAATGCATCATCATAATGAGCTCAAAGTGACCAAGTGGTTGGTCACGGGATCATGCATTACGGTACGATTTAAGTGACTTGCCGGTAATGAGACTGAACGAGGTATTGGGATACCGACGATCGAGTCTCGGGCAAGTAACGTACTGATTGACAAAGGGAATTGCATACGGGGTTGATCGAATCCTCGACATCGTGGTTCATCCGATGAAATCATCGTGGAACATGTGGGAGCCAACATGGGTATCCAGATCCCGCTGTTGGTTATTGCCCGAGAGCCGTCTCGGTCATGTCTGCATGTCTCCCGAACCCGTAGGGTCTACACACTTAAGGTTCGGTGACGCTAGGGTTGTATGAATATGAGTATGCAGCAAACCGAATGTTGTTCGGAGTCCCGGATGAGATCCCGGACATCACGAGGAGTTTCGGAATGGTCCGGAGGTAAAGATTTATATATAGGAAGTCTTATTTTGGTCGTCGGAAAAGTTTCACACTTTATCGGTATTGTACCGGGAGTGCCGAAAGGGGTCCGGGGGTCCACCTGCCCCGGGGGGCCACATGGGCTGTAGGGGGTGCTCCTTGGCCCATATGGGCCAAGGGCACCAGCCCCAAGAGGCCCATGCGCCAAGGAGACTTGGAGAGGGGAGAGTCCAAAGAGGGGAAGGCACCTCCGAGGTGCCTTGGGGAGGATGGACTCCTCCCCCCCTCTTGGCCGCACCCCTTCCTTGGAGGAAGGGGCAAGGCTGCACCCTTCCCCCTCTCTTGCGCCTATATAAAGGGAGGGGAGGGAGGGGTGGCCGAACCAATAAGTCCTGGCGCCTCCCTCCTCCCTGCAACACCTCCTCCTCCTCCCGTAGTTGCTTAGCGAAGCCCTGCCGGAGTTCTGCTGCATCCACCACCACGTCATCGTGCTGCTGGATCTTCATCAACCTCTCCTTCCCCCTTGCTGGATCAAGAAGGAGGAGACGTCATCCGCTCCGTACTTGTGTTGAACGCGGAGGTGCTGTCCGTTCGGCACTAGGTCATCGGTGATCTGAATCACGGCGAGTACGACTCCATCAACCCCGTTCCATTGAACGCTTCCGCTTAGCGATCTACAAGGGTATGTAGATGCACTCTCCTTCCCTTCATTGTTGGTTTCTCCATAGATAGATCTTGGTGACACGTAGGAAAAATTTTGAATTTATGCTACGTTCCCCAACAGAGCACCCTAAGAGACAAAAGAAGGAAGAAAAACTACGGACGGAGACTTACATGTACGCCTGCGAGGAGGAAACCCAATAGGCTGACGCGGCACGTAATGCCTAGCAATCCCAGCGCTAGGCACCCGTCGAGAAGGGACAGCATCCCCAAGTCTAACAGCATGGCCGGTGCCAGTCATCGGCCGAGCAGCACCCCCACGCCCGGCAACAGGCTGGTCTACAGCGGCAGGCACCCACCAAGCAGCACACCCACGCCCGGCGACAGGCTGGTCTACAGTGGCAGGCACCCGCCGAGCAGCACCCGCACGATCGGCGACAGGCTGGACCCCAATGTCAGGCACCGTCCAGGCAGCACCCCGGCGCCCGGCAACATGCTGGGCTCCAGCGGCAGGCACCCGCCGAGCAGGACCCCGACGCCTAGCGATAGGCTGGGCTCCAGCGACAGGCACCTGATGAGTAGCATCCACACGGCCAGCAACACAATCAGAAACAGGGGCACACCCAATATTAGAACCTCCACGACCGCTGGCACGTCCACGACCAGCAGCAGCCCGCCCACGGCCACGCCCACGACCACCTACCAACCCAGCGACAGCTTCAAACGCGCCTTGACCACGAGCCGCAACCGGGGCACGTGCCATGTCAATGACCAGACAACGTCATATCGGAATGCTGGGCAAATAAGAAGCAAGACGCATAACATTAGAAGAAGGACCGATATAATCCTACATAGCATAACATCAGGCATTCAAGTGCATAAACCATCTTACATTATACCCATGTACCAGTAACATGGTCAGGTAAAGGATAAGATACACATTGAATAAAAGAACAATGAATATCCACGAGTTATTACAACCAGCCACTAATCATAGTATACATGCACAGCAACCCGACTCCGGAGAAGACGACCATCAGATAACCACCCCGAAGAGAAGACACCCTATCTAGAAAGTACATCTAAAAGCTACCGGCGATGGAGATCAACCCAACATATAGCATCTGCCGCCGTAAAGCAGATATTTAAATACAACCAGATGAAGATGTTTTATATTTTCTAAGTTTCTGATTCAGGATTGATAACCAAAACCAACCAATATTGTAACATTATTTTTAAAAGATGCTGGATATCTCCATCATCGTAACGGAATATAAGAACTCTTATCCGTGTGCAATAACCTAGACATGACATCTCCAGAGCACCGATTCAACTTAACTGAATAGGTAAATCAAACACAATTAGATCCTGATGCTCATCCTTGCCTTAACTAAAGTCAAACTCGATTTTAAGACACCTAATAAAACCAAAGTCAAGCCTATATTCATTTTCTGCATCTTGATGTTCATCCGTGCCTGAACTAAAGAAACCACGGACGATAAAATCTGCACAAGATCGCCTAACCTACGAGAGCCACGCCCTTTGCACACTTTCTCTGTGATATGCTATAAGAGCTACACCCTCTGAACACTTTCTTCGTGAACCCAACAACATCGAAAGACATAGAGGAGGCTAGGCGAGAGTAAAGAATCACCTTCAAAGAGAAGAGTGAAGCAACCTCGAGCACCAGCAATGGCATGACATACCAGCCCAGCAGCCAAAAGCAGAAACAGACCCCGACCAAGATGGACCAGCAAGAAAACCCTAAATAGATCCCTAAAAAACAACACAACCTTGGATGAGTACCTGCACATCAGAAACGGCAAAAACTGCTCTGCTGTATTCATATTTAGAAATATTGAGTAGCCATCTTTTGAAGTTCATAGTAACAAAAATACTCATGGGAATCAAGTAAATGGAATTGATCTATGAACTATAAGATATCAGGTAGCCATACCATTGTATAACACCAATTTATGAACCCTTAAATATCATGAAACACTATGGACAAAAGCTATGAGAAAATTACTGCTTTGCAGAAACAGCCAGCAACTTATTTTTATCGCCACGGCTAAACGGCTGAACCAAATTGAGTGAATGACCACTCAACACGATCGTGGGAACAACACCTACAAAACATTCCACATGCTCGTCCTCTCATTTTGCCATCTAGGAACTCGAAATCGCTGATTTCTGAATCTGAATACCTAAGAACAGCAGCAACAATGATTCCCAGCAACTTGTTTTTATCGCCACGGCTAAACGGCTGAACCAAATTTAGTGAATGACCACTCAAAACGATCGTGGGAACAATACCTACAAAACATTCCACATGCTCCTCCTCTCATTTTGCCATCTAGGAACTGAAATTGCTGATTTCTGAAGCTAAATACCTAAGAACAGCAGCAACACTGACCCCCCCCTAGTTCCCTCACCTAGGGCTCCTAATCCAGCCATATTCTCCAAGAATCATCACTTACAGAGGATAAGAGCTCATAGATGATGGGAAATCTCACCTTTATGATCAAATCACAAATATTTGGTGAAGGGGGGAATTGGGGAAGCTTTGTTGTTCTCCTCTTCTTCTTCCTCCAGATCAGGTCCAGGCTGCCTTTGAAGGTGGGGGAGGACGTGGTGCAGCAACGAGGGACATGGGGAGGAGTGGGGAGGGAAGGGAGGAGGGAGCAAGCTGGCTGGAGAGGGGTGGGGGTGGCGTGGAGGAGGAGCGAACGCGACGGCGAGCAGAGGCGGCGCACCAAGGGGGCGTGGAGGAGGAGCGGACACGACGGCGAGCGGAGGCGGCGCACCAAGGGGGCGTGGAGGAGGAGCGGACACGACGGCGAGCGGAGGCGGCGCACCAAGGGGGCGTGGAGGAGGAGCGGACGCGACGGCGAGCGGAGGCGGCGACGTGGCAGGGACCGTGCCAGCGCGGGGTCAGGGTTCGAGAGAGGGAGATGAGGAGATGCGACGCGAGAGTGCGGAAGGGAGCGACGGCTAGGCTCTCAACGCTTGCTATTGGATATTTTCCTAACCACGTGAAATGTCAAAAATACCCTCGGCGGCCACCCAATTTTACAGGCGGTGGCGCGATCTGGAGGGCGCCGACGAACCGCACTAGCCACACTCGCATCCATAGACGCTGACCGGCGCGACCCACCAGCCAGGGTCCCCACACATCAGCGAGGCAGCAAAGTAATTCCGGAGTAAGAAAAGTTAGTAAGAAAAATCGAATGGAGGCTACTATTCATCACTATTCATTGTAGCAGTGATCTGGGCTTGATCCGACGGCCGAGGTCATCCGAAGGCGAGATCCTACGGTCCAGAATGCATCAAAGGAAAATCCGACGGCCAGGAATCCCGAGCGGGAGGAAGCCTGGGTGTCCACTACCGTGCTTGTTTCTGGATGGATGGACGTATCTGATCGTTTGGGCGTTACTTCCTTGTGTTCATCGGCAGCGTACCAAGAAAATACCTCTTCTACCCTTCAGTCTCTCTGTAGACATTGCGAGCCCATCGCCTGCACCTGCACGGCGCCACGGCTAGACAAGCTTGTGCAATCCGGCGCCCGATTGGCCGACCACGATGCACAGCTCGCTCGCGAGGCAGGCGGGCCCGCCGATCCGGCCTAGCTGCGCGAACCAGAGCCGCCGCCGCGATCGATCCGGGTCGGTCCGGTGCCGCGCCGAGGCCGCGCCGCCGGTGTCCGTCGCTAGGACGGGGCCGTTCACCGGGAGGGACCCGGAGGTGAAGAAGCCGGCGTGGCTGAGGCAGAGGGCGGCGCACGGGGAGAAGTACGCGCGGATGCGGGAGTCGCTCGGCGAGCTCAAGCTCAACACCGTCTGCGTCGAGGCCCAGTGCCCCAACATCGGCGAGGTATTCTACACGCACCGGTACACACCTCCCGCCGCGGCGATGCTTCGCTCGTATGATTCGATCCTGCGTGCCTGGCATAATACGATCAGCACGAGGAATTTCTGCGAGACGGTAGCAAGTGTTTGCTTTTGGTGTCGGGCTTAACGAAATCTGCTGCTTTGGGGGGCGCAGTGTTGGAACGGAGGGGGAGGGGCCGGCGGGGAAGGCGACGGCATTGCCACGGCGACCATCATGGTGCTCGGCGATACATGCACGCGTGGTTGTCGATTCTGCGCCGTGAAGACCAGCAACAAGCCTCCGCCGCCGGATCCCATGGAACCTCTGAACACGGCCTTGGCCGTTGCAAGTTGGGGGTAAATTTCTGCGGACTGCGCTTCGGTGGTTTCTCATCTACAGATTTTCCACTAATGGCTTGTCATTTTTGAGCGACTGATTTTATCAAGTGGTATAAGTAAAAAAACAAGAAGAGATAACAGTGCAATTTATGAAGTTTAGATTCAAGTCAATGCAAATATGCCAATTCGATATGCATGATTACACAGTGTCTGACTGTGTTGTTCGTTCCAGAGTAGACTATGTTGTGCTGACAAGTGTTGATAGAGATGACTTACCTGATGGGGGGAGTGGCCATTTTGCTCAGACAGTGAGAGCTTTGAAGGTTTACCTCGCATACTATTTTGATGTGTCTTTCATTGATCTTTTGTCAAAATGCTGTGCTAAAGATTTCTGGACTTCCTAAGCAGGAGCTCAAACCGGGGATATTGGTCGAATGCTTAACTTCGGACTTTCGAGGTGATCTGGAGGCTGTTTCCTCTTTGGCCGATTCTAATCTAGATGTCTTTGCGCACAACATTGAAACTGTGAGGAGTCTGCAGAGAATCGTGAGGGATCCTCGAGCAGGGTAATTTGATCCGCTGATTTTAGTGGCATGACACTGTATGTTAGACTATTGTAAAATTGAAGTTTGTAGCACTAATAACTTAATTCCTCAGATTAATTGACCTGATAGATTATCACTCATCAACAATTCCAGAATAGCTAAAGTACAAAGGATCGCTACTTCCGGTTTCTTTCTTGTTTACTTCTGATATTCTCTTCAAACCTATACAATGGCTAGAGGTCTGAAACACTGTATAGGATCTATATAGAAAATCGATGATTACAAATGTATTTGCTTTGTCTTGTTTATTACTTGAATAATATGCATAGTCCTGGCTGAAACCAACCTAACAAAGTTAAGCAAATGTTCCTTCTATTCATTCTGGTGCTCTGACACTGCAATCAGTCCTAAAACATTACTGTACTACGGCAATGTGATCAACCTCAGGCCATTGGAGTGTTTTAGTCTGGATGATGTATCTTCAAATTTGACCTCTGAGCAACTATGAATCTAGTTTTAATCCAGCTCCACAAACCTTACCAAATGTTCTCGGATGTGAACCATATCAGAGACCTTACTTAGTTTTGATCAAAAGTAGAATTTTACTCTATTTGATTAGTGAGTTGCTATAATATCACGTTATAAATGCCAGATATTGGATTATTTCTTAACTGGCCAATTGCCATTCCGTAGTATCTGGATGTCTTCAGTTTGCATGACGCGGTGTGTTTTATTTGAGTTTTGCGAAAAAATTCACACCTGTTGATATAAATGCTAACGCTAACGACGAAGGTGTCTAGTACAGAAGTTAGTATATTCCAGCAATGTCCAGTTAGTCCTTGTATCTTTTTTTTCTCATGGTATTTGGCTCTGGAAGAATCTCTTGTCACCTCTCATATTTTACAGATATGAGCAGAGCTTAGCTGTTCTAAAGCATGCAAAAATTTGCAAAGAGGGGATGATAACCAAGTCTTCTATCATGCTTGGTCTTGGGGAAACTGACGAGGAAGTGAAACAAGCCATGATTGACTTAAGGGCAGTTGGTGTCGATATTCTCACATTGGGCCAATATTTACAGGTTAGCCCTGCACCCATATTTTAACTTTGGTGTAGCATGTAATTAAATATTTTTCTTCCTACTTGATGTTTCAGCCAACAGAAAAACATTTGACAGTAAGAGAGTATGTGACGCCTGAGAAGTTCCAGTTTTGGAAGGAGTATGGAGAATCGTTGGGTTTTTGTTATGTTGCTAGTGGACCTCTGGTACGTGCTACATGTTGTTGATTACTCCTGTATACTGCTGCTCTGAAAAAAATGGTATTGCTATGCATAACTGAAGTTCTGGAAATATTATCTTCATTGCCCATGCTATATAGTTAATCAAGAAATACAGTTTCTGGTCCTATTTCTAGTTCTTCGGTCAAGTAGTGGAGTGGGCATGTAGTTTCATAATAGCCTGTACCAGTGAATTTTATAAGAGGAACTGGTGGACAAGCCCCTGTTTCATATAGTGAAATCCGTATAAAAATGGTTAATAGTTCAGGAATCTGAAACAAGAAATAAAGAACAGACTGAGCTCAAAGGCAACAGCCTCTGACATGCAGCAACGGATGCAACACAATGGTCAAACGCCTTGGACTAGGTTTTGCAAGCGTACAAACGTTGCCCCCAGCAGTGCAGTGATTTGCATGAACTCACTTTCTTTGTGGTGCGATTCTTGTCAGGTCCGGTCTTCGTACCGTGCAGGAGAGCTCTTTGTCGAGAATTTGGTCAGAAATAAGAAGACTAAGCCTGCATCTGCCTCTTAAGTCTCAACCAAGATATGTTGACCTACAAAAGCAATTCATCGGATTCTTCCACTTTGTATGTTCAGAGCAGCACCAGAAAAGCAGGGGCGGCACAATCATTCTATTATTCTGAAAGTTTGTCCCCTGCTTTTCTTTTTTATATAGCACACACACTTTTGATATTTATCACTGTAGATTCCCGGATGCCATTTTTGTTGTTGTATCATTACCTTTGAAAGAATATAGGAAAAGCTATTCATGAGTAGTCCACATGAAGCTGTCCCTCTGTCGTTTGATTATGTGATGCTTTATCCATCACTTAGGAGAATGCATCCAACACTTTCATGTCTTAGGTACTTCCGGTGCATCTGTATATTTTGCCTATTTAAAAGTTAAAGCATTCTTTTGGAGATAAAATCACAACACTAACACTACATATATCTATTATGCTATAAAATTATAGAATCAAAGTCTAACAATAGTGTTAAATTGGCCGAATTCACAGTTCAATTTGAAGGATTTGTCATTTTTTAGTTTTCTGAGTGATGTTTTGAATTTGGATTTGAAATTTTGTGACACAGTCGATATATTATCTTGTCTTTCTTCCTAGAATTTTCGTGACTCTTATTGTGAAGTTCTCAGAATCATATACGGGGGTGCTGGAATTTTGGTCACTCTTATTGTGAAGTTCTCAGATATAGGAGTGCCGGAAATACTCCAAACTCGAGAGCACGTGATAGGTTGATATGGAATGTGTTTTAGGCTTGCTTTATCTTTACTGTTCCTTTTGTTTTTAGTTTGTGTAATAAATTTGTTGTGGTTTCTTCAATGGAAATGGACGAGGAGCTTGTTGTTTTAAAGAAAAGGTTCTTAATAATCCTCTGGTAGAGCGCGTGATACATTGTTAACAAACTTTTTTTCCAGAACATTTTTTAAAATCAACCACAAAATCTACAATATGTAAAGATCAACCGAAAATGAATTATATTGTACAAAGCAAAGTTTGTTGAAAGCATTATAGCACAATGGTAGGCTGACTGACTCCACAGATTTAAGTCCACCGAAAGATAAAACTTTAAAAGATGGTCAATCAGAAGCTTCATAATGACCTAGTTGAGCATACATGGAAGTGGTTTTCTTTTTTATGTGTCAATCATATATCTTCATGTTTTATTTGGATTATTTTATGTGTTTCTAATCATAACTTTGAAATATTGCTGACTTTGCACGGATAGAAATATACTCTCTCCGTCCGGAAATACTTGCCGGAGAAATGGATTACCCCCTCCGGAAACACTTGCCGGAGAAATGGATTTATTTAGACGTATTTTACTTCTAGATACATCTATTTTGATCCATTTTTGCGACAAGTAACTCCGAGACGGAGGGAGTAGAACTTTGAATCGTTACTATATTGGCATGTGGTGTGTGCCAACCAAACATTCAATACGCTTTGGTCGATTGAAACTTCAATAAATGGTTTTTGGTAAGCTTTAATATGACATGGAAAGAAACTCTAGAACAAATATGAACTTAATGAATCGATCTATTGCATGTTTAATATTTGTGATATATCTATGATTTCAACATTTTTGTTTAGTACTCCCTCCGTCTCATAATATAAAAACGTTTTTGACACTAGTATAGTGTCAAAAACATTCTCATATTATGGGACGGAGGGAGTATTTGTCTGTTCAGCATATCGGCATAGTTAGGTATTTTTCCGGTTGATTTGAGATGTGATTTTGGCGAGATGATGTCCTGCTCCAAATTTTTTTTCCTCCACGAGAAGGCATTTATGTCGTACGCCACCGCCTCCGCGGACATGTCACCACTGTCCTGCTCGACTGACCACTGATTGTTGATGGTGAGACCCCGGTGGCTCCGGTGGCGTTGATCCCTGAGCTCAGAGGAGCTCCACCTGTCCAACACTCGGGACGTCGGTGCTGCCCTGCAAGCCTAGGCCTGGGCCTGGTCCGACTGTGTGGATGAGAGAGGATGGGTTAAGCCAGCCGCTAACGAGAGACGGGCAAGGCTTACATACAAAATCAGCCCATCGGTTTGTACTGCATTGTAATCGAGGGAGGAGCTCTCTCTCTTTCTCTCTCTCTGGAAAAAAATAAGGCAGGGCGACATAATCATTCCATTCTTCCAAAAGTTTATACTCTGCTTTTCTTTTCTTTTTGGATGTGCATAAGCTTCTTTTGATCTTTACCAAAACTGGCCATGATTTTGGTTGCTGTATCATTGTCTTTGGGATGGGACGGTAGACGAAAAGGTGTTTGGTGTTAGTGAAGAATCCATGTGAAGCTGCCTCTCCGGCTTGATTATGCAATGCTTTACCCATCATTTCTCGTAAGAGGAAAAAGAGAAAAACGGTTAAGGCCCTGTTTGGTAGCAAAGTATTTTTTAAATATTTTAAGAATACTATAGTTTTTGAGATTATCATAGTTTTATTTGCAATGAGTTATTTGATTGCCCCTAAAAACAATGATTTTAATACTTTAGTATTGGCAAAACTGCAGTTTTTTCTCTGCATAAAAAAAAGAACCTTAGACCTCTTTTTTAAAAACTGAGCAGCTGAAAAGAACGACATTGCAAGGATCCAGTGCGCTGTATTGAGCTTGACTGCATGGTTCCAGTTCACGCGCACCTCTATGACCCGGTGAAGTTGACACCGGCTACGCCGTGGTGCCGAATGTCCTCTTTTGGTAACCTACAAGCCCTGGGCGCAGCCACTTTGTGCAAGCTTCCGGTCTTATGCATCTGCATGGCAACGCTAGCTAGCTAGGAGAAAAACGGTGCTCTATCGCCATGTACATGGCCGTTCTTGGGCTGATCTGTTGGTGCACGAAACTGCTAGCCCCGTTGGTAAAACAGACGAGTCTGCTTAGCCAACGGCTAGCCAGTCTTTTTTACAAGGTCGCTGCGCCAAACAGGTTCTCAGTATTGAGAATACTCTAAAATATTGTGTTATATTAAAACCACGGTATTTGATACTTACAGAGTGAATTACTGTAGTTTTCTGATACTTTGGTTTTTACAATACTTTACTATCAAACATAGCCTAACTTGCATTCCCATATGCATGCATGTGTAGTACAAGCAGACATGCTGCGGCTCTCATGAGTTGAAATACTCTTTCGGCATTGCCGACTGCGGACTCCAGTGCGTACATATCAACCTCGGTGTGTTTTCAGACATGACACACGCACATGGACGTGGTATCCTACCACTACCACTACCAGGCAATTCCGCTCCACTGCGCGCGCAGGCATCAACGGAGATGGAGAAAAGCAGCAGCAGTAGTACTGCACAGTGTCATTGTGTTCGTGGTTGTGTGCTCGTGGCAGGTCACCTTTACCTAAAAGGCTAAAGCAGCTCGTGTGGTGTGGTTAAATGGCCGCAAGACATGGCGGTCTGGCTCATGAGTGAATCATCACGTCTGTTCTTGTCCCCGGAACCAGAATGGTTGGGGTAAAGAAATAAATATTAAATAAAGGATAGAGCTATTCTTTATTCTAGAGATTCTAGAGAAGATGTGAGCCGAGGCGGCTATCATTTCTCTATCTGTGCCATTGCAGCTGAGTTGGTCTGTGCCCTGGAGCTTCCAGCGCGATATGCATTCTACACGTACGCTGATGTGCATGTACGGCGCACAATGTCAAGGAGTCGCTGCGTTCTTTGCGGCTCATTTTTCTGCGCCGATAAATGTTGAACGAACAGTAAGTGGTTGCTTTGGTGGCACCGTGTACGGTCACGCCGCTTCAGTCCGCCTTGATCCGTGAATGGTCGCGGCAGGCCGCCTTGGCACGTACTCGTTGTCGCCCCCAACGGGTCCAGCAATAACTTGAGCTCAACTGATAACCGAGCTTTCAGTGCGACTCTGTCGGAGAGCAGTTGTTGAAGGTACACACCGAGGAGACTCAGGAGAGGACCACCTGCACTAGGCAGCATGAAGATCGAAGAAGACGGCGCATGGTCCACGGCCACGGCCCGTGATCGAGTGTCAGCAAGCGATCAGGTCGGCCATCGGGTCTCAGAACGTTCAGACAAGTCCCGTGCCGTGCCGGCGCGGCCATGAGGACAGCTTACGGACCACGGAATATGTTGGACCGGAGACGCCGGCAAACTGGCCGAGAGTCGGGCCTAGCCACGGGCGCACCGCACGCGCTGGAGTGGCAACAAATCTCCTGCGGGGATCTGATCCGGGTCACCGGAAACTTGCCCCGCACTGGTTCACGGATCTTGGCCGGCGGCGGCAGAGACCAGGCCAGGCATAAGTCCGTGTCACGTACTACTACAGTAGTCCCACTACACGCATGCGCTGTGATTGGTGCTACTACTTTACTTGGTTGCCTGCCTGCCTGCCTGCCTATGAACTGCATGCACACACGGATCTGATGGAGTGCTATGGCCGGCGACACCGTGGACCCCGAGCGTTCACAGCATAGGCATTGCCGGGCCCGGGCGCATCGGCGTGGCGGTGTCTAGTGACATTTGTTTACGCCGGCAAGATGGTGATCCCTACTGTTATTTTCCCGTGCTCCAGAGCAGACAAGGGCGAATCTCCCTCTTCTTGGGGAAGTCACTGCTGCTAGTCTGTCGAAATTGGCCTTAATCTAGACCAGAGGTAGGTGCCAACGGTTACCTGTAATGTCCCACGCACGCACGTACAGGCCAACGCATGCTGGCACTGTTCTCCCATTATTAAAAATAAAAAAACTTGCATTAGCGATGAGACATTCTTCCGTGACCTGATGATCTGATCAAATCATGGTTCACTGCTTCGCTTCAGCTGAGCCATGCATGCATGAGAGAAGGACCCACGGAACAGACCGTGGAAGAGAAAACAACGAAAAGCGAGCTGGTGGCTCGCTGCATGCGGCGACTGCGTGCAGGTGCTACAGGACAGGGACGACGGGAGGAGGAATCTTTGGCGATGGGGCACTCATGGCGAGGAGCGTACGCGACTTGGCTTTGGGTTGAGTATAGTAAAACAAAGACAAATGCCGGGGCCACGAGTAGGAGTAGAAACAACCTTTGAGTGATTCACGCCGTGAACGATCGATTTCAGGACGTGATTGCCGATTGGTTGCCCCAGGCAAAAAGGCAATGATTCCACCCTTTTGATTCCTCTCGTTTCCTTTCTGTCTGCTCGTCCTCACAAACACGCAACGCAAGTCGCCGTGCCGATGGAAGGGCTCCATCCACCGGCGCTCCAGTAGCCGATGGAAGGGCTCCATCCACCAGCTGCTACGGTGAGCGGTGGCCGGGGCGAGCAAAAGGCGAAGTAGTCGCAGCAGCAGAAAAGCAAAAATACCTGCCATGATAAACTCCCTCCCTCCAAACGAAAGGAAGACCATGGAGTGGTCTAATTTTCACTCGGGGCCACACCGAGAACCCGACAGTGCGTGTTGCTCGCATCGCATGCTTTTCCCCGGAACCTGGTTGACCGCCTATGGCCCGGGCGCAGCACAACGATGCTGGACGGACCGACCAGGAGGCCAGGACCCCGGCGAGCCAATATAAGATGGTCCCGTCGCTTGCTCATGCGATTGCATTGCATACTTGTGTCGTGTGTGTCTCGTGTCATGTCACCATCTGTCATCCATGCTTCTCGATGACAATGAACAAGCGTTTCTTTTCCTCTCTTTTTATTTTCTCTTTCCAAAAAGGTGAAAACACATGTGGATTTTTTATTTGTGGTGAGAGGCAAAGGTGGTATTTGACCATTGCAAAGGTGGCTTGGCAGGTGGCCTTGATTCTATGGTTTGAGCCCGTGAAAGCTGTTGCCAATGATTATTTTGATGCGCACTGAGGATAGATAAACTCATGAGCTGCTTGCCAAGACTGAAGCACGCAATTTTATGCTACTCGGTAGAGTGCTTGGTCTTTTGTTCCGCATGAGTAAATTGCAGAAGACCATTAATTTGAACATTAGGCAATACATTTTATTTGCAGAAAACACCATGTCTTCAGTAATGTTTTTGCAAAAAACAATCGGCCGATCGTCAGTTAAGTGAGTTTATCACATGTGGGGCCCTTTTTGCGTACGTGGCACTATTAGCCGCCCCGACAGCCGTTAGACGCCGTGAGACGGCACCGTTCGATCCATCTCTCACTCTCCACGCTTGTGTCGCGTCTGCCCGTTGTTACCTAGAAATGATTTTTGGAAAAAAATAAATAGCAAACTATGAGGCAGTTACAGTTCAAATTTGACCCGCTTCCAACTGAATCGACGACAATTTGTATTTTTCACCAGAGGTGGATCAAAACTTTTGACACCCAACCATTTGATCAATTGTACACTAAATATGGCCTAGTATTTTAGAAAATTGATTTGGTACAATTTGGCAAGAAATATTTGGTAGGTTCTTCACAAAAAAGTTCATTTTGGGCACTCAAAAAATGGAAAATGATTTTTTCATGGATCAAAAGCATTTTACATAAAATCATTTGGTCAATTATACATAAAATTTTGTCTAATACATAGAGTTGGTAGGTTCGTCACAACAAAACTATTTTTTATACTTCAACAATGAAAAATGATTTTCTTCTGCAAAAGAACTTATTTTTAATCAATTACGACCTATTTATATGGTCATAAAGTCATCAAGGCCTTTATTGCATTCTGATTGGTCCACGAGCACCTCACGCGGATCATGCCCGACCACCGTTGGATAGGCCCGGATCCGACGGCAGCCCTCCTCCCCCACCCCCTCTACCCCTCATCCCTCTCATTCCCCTCCCGAATCAGCGCAGCTCCCTCTCCACTCGTCCAAACCCTAGCCGCGCCCTCCTCCGTGTGCCGCCGCCCCCATTGATTCCGCCGAACACCGCCGCCCCCCTCCACTCGCTCTCCTCCATGAGCCGGATCCCCACCTTCTCCGGCTCTCCTCCGGCTCCGGCTCCCCTCCTGCGGCACACCCACAACCGCCGCCCTCTCCCTCCCTCAGATCTCGATCTCGATCTACGACCCAAACCAACCCACCTCACCGCCGTCCCCGGCCGCCGCGCCCTTCCACGATGACCCGTTCCTCAGCTTCGCAGACGGCCGGGCCCCGGCGGCCGACGTCCACGTCTCCGGGGGCGGCAGCGACGACTTCCCGTCCTTCCCCGACCCCTACGCCTTCCGCCACGACTCCGCCGCCGCGCACCCTTCGGCATGCCCGACTCCAACGTCAACGACATGCACCATGAGGCAGAGGATGACGACCTCTTCACCAACTCCGTCCCCGTCTTCACCGACCCTGGCCGACGAGGGCTTCCTCCTCCGCGATTGGCACCGGTACGTGCGCTTCCTCCCCTCGCCTCTGCTGCTCAGATCTGGTCGGGTACGGTGGTTGGTCCTGTTAGATCTAGCTGTGCGATCGTGGTGGGGTGGGTTTGTTCGGGCCGTAGAGCTGCCACGCTGGGTCGCGATCTAGCCTGCCGCTTGCCATTACCTGGGGCGCTGAGCTGCTGTGTGCGCGAGATTCCATCGTTTTGCTGCAGATTCGGTGAACGCCTGCTCGAAATTCGGTGCACTTGCCATGTGTTGATGTGATCCAGTGCCTCCAGGTTTAGTACACTATGATTATAGCCGAGTTAGAGGAATTGACGTACAAATCTATCACTATTAGTGTTTAGTTGCTTCGAAGTGACCGATGCAAGGCTTCGCACCATGACTTGTGTTAATGAGATCAAAATGGTTCATCTTGCTGCAACTTGTCATGGTTAGCTGAATGATGTTGTAACCCAGTGACTTTGCAACCTCAGTACACTAGGATTTTAGCTGAATAAAAGCAAATGATCGCTTAGGATTTGCCATATGATGATGAGATCTACTGTCTTTGCAGCTTTTGCAGCATGAATTTAGCTGCATAGGAGCGATTGCCATACAAATTGGTCACTGAAGTTGTGTTTTCGCAGTAGGAATATATTTGTGTGTCTGCCATAAGTTTTTTAACCATGACCTGTGAATATGATATAAAATGGTTCAGCTTGCTGCAACACTTTTTAAACCTGTGATTTTGTGGTTGAGGTTGTTGTTTCTGATTCATGTTTCTCGATCCGTTCGTGCATGCAACATCGGGGATCAGTGCCTCGCCGTCGGGGATCAGCGCCTATTGAGCTTGAGCTTTGTTTGTTATACACCAAAATTGCTTTACACATCCATTCTGGATGGTCGTCACATAGGACTGCATGAGCTCTATTGAACCTGCTTTCTACTTGTAGAAGTTATGCCACATCGGAAGATTGCCTTTTGCATTTACGCTTGCTATAAGTGTACTCGTGATATGTGAGACAAGTTTTGACTCTTTCATGCTAGATCTATGACAATGTTATATTAATCAATTAGCTCGTGGGAATTGACTATATTGGTATTATAAGTGTTGCATGTGTAATTAATAAATGGAAGAAATAACACCTTCTTGGAATCTCCCAGTCCTGGCGCGTGTGATCTGACTGGGTTGCTTTGCTGTGTGGTTGCAGGGCAAGGTGGTGAACCAGCTATTCGAGAAGAGGCCAAGAACATAATATTTTCATATTTGCCATCTGAACAAGTTACTGTTATCCAAATGATTTTGCCTACAATAACCTATTATTCACCATTGGTTTAGTAGATGTCTATGTAGTAGAAACTTACACTACCAGTGATAGTTTGAATCTAAGAACTCACCCTGTTTATCTGATCTTTGTAGCTGCTAGATTGAGTGGTATCCTCACTGTATTCTTCCCTGGTATTGTGATGTCACATTACACCTAGCATAATGTGACAGAGAGCTCAAGAGTTGCAACAAAGTAATCTTAGTTCTTAGTCTGTGTAATTTCAATATAAGTAATCTTCTGTTCAGTCAAAAACTGTTGCACGTGCTACTACCAGTAGTGCTTGTGATTTTGTTTTCCTCTTAATTTCTGTACAACCGTTAGTTGTGAGAGATTACTAGCTGTTGTTGTATTGCTAATTTATATACCATTTTTATGCCGTTACCTTTGTTGGAGCCCATATGCTTAGACCTTTGCTGGAGTGCATCAATGCTGGCCATGTTGCTACATTCACATCACTCATTTCACCACGTTGACAACACAACATTTTGTGGATTAGATAAGTCTTTTGTCTATCCCATTCTCTTCTTTTCTTATTTGAGTATCCACTGAAGTTTATGGAGGAGCATTTGATATGCATCTCTCCATTATTCCTGTCTATGTCTAATATTGGCTTGTGTATTGAGATGTTGTTGTTGTAAAAACAAGTAGGAAATCACCATTTTGGTTGATCATGGTCCCACAACCGTATGTGATTTAATTGACTAAGCTGTTGCAATACGTCCTTGGGTCTTGTGTTTGTGTGATGATTTTTTGAATCTCTTGCAGACTGGGGTGTGCAGTACGTCCGCAGGTGCCACAGATCCGGAGCCTGATGCTGCTGCTGAAGATCGGAGCGATCAAGATCCCCCAAAGGGACATCTAGAGGGTCTTACTCATCAGGTGAGCTGATGTTTGCCCGAGCGCTTTGAGATGGTAGTTGGTAGTGGGATAGGCTGCTGTCCTCGTTGGGTAGAATGTCTGCCTCGCCCTGATTTGATCTGTGTGTCATGCCTGTGTTTCAATGCTGGTAAGATTTCCAGAATCCAGCAACAGATGTTAATATTGTATAGATGTTGTTGGCCAACTTTTTTATAAACCGAACACTAGTAAGAAAAGGCCTATGCAGTATTGCTTAGTCTATACTTAACACTATACAGATTTTGCAACCTGATATGATCAACAGAGAATAAAACAGTGCAAGTGCCTGCCAGTAGCACCATGATCAACTTTGCATACTAGTAGCTGTATAGATGTTAATCTAGGCATAGAAGCTGAACCCATCTTCAGCAGTTATTCTAAACACAGATTTTGATGTGTGAACAATGCTTGCATTTTAGCTACTGCCACTTTGAGCTGATGTAGCTTGCAGTTATCAATTCCAGCTGGGTTTACATATTGCATTTCTGGAGCAATCGATTGGCATTTCTAAGTTTTTTTGTTATATAAAATGAACAAATGTTATGTTTAAAGTGTGAGCTGACTAGTAATCCTAGAGAGAACCAGCTCCATTTTTGCAAATGTTATGGTACATTATATGGTTTCTTTAGCTATGCGATGCCACACTTATATTTTAATTTTCTGTCTGGTGTAAATTTTGGTTTCGTTCTCAATTTCGGTGCCTCTGGTTGATGCAGGTGCACATGACTGTTCTGGACGACATGGTCTCCTTTTCGGCATGTGCAAGTGTCGGGTGGTGCTTGCCTACATGGTTTATGGCAAGCTGCAGTTCAGGTGGGCGCTCCAGCTCTCCCTTCTCATGCTATACATCAAGGTACACCCTTCCATCCGTACCTACACATACCAATGCCCGCTGGATAAATATCAAGAGTTGATAGCCGATCTGTAGCAAATATAGCTGTGTGTAAGGAGCAGCTGTGTGTAACTTCTTTGTTTGGTTCCTCTTTTACAGGAGATCCAGGCCTAAGAAAGTTGGAAGTGTGAAGACATGAAGAAAATTGCGAAGCCGTGAAGTGCTACTCAGCAAAGAGTTGTCTGTTCTATTTGACTGTAATATTGTAATATTGTAATAGCTGGTATACCTGGGTTGTAATAGTCTACAGAAATAGTAATACACTAATTTAGTGTTATTTGACGAATTTCACTTGTTCTCTTATTTGTTTGGAATATGTGATTATGAATGTGATTTGATAGTGTGTGAGATGTAACCTGACCAGTGCAACCCACTTGTGAAATAATATGACTAGTTCGTAACTATCTGATGTGTGGGATCAATATATGAGATTAACATGACTAGTGGGACCAACTCCAAAATATATTTTCCAAAAGTATATAATTAATAGTCTGTAAAAGGCCAAAGCCCAGAAATAAAAAGGCTGAAATATGGGGCTTGGCCCATGTAGCCCAATAGAATTCATAGGAAAAATAATAATAGAAATATCAAATTTGTTGGGCTAGGCCCATGTAGAAAATTGAATTGGACCGGGCTGAATCTTGTGCCACATCAGCTTGCCACGCTGGATGCCTACGTGGACTGGGAGGCTGCTAGTGACCAAAACGCCACAGTAGGAATATTTTGGTCATAAACGTCCACGACCTTCTCACAGAGAACGTCGCTATAGTCAGTTTACGACCCTCAGCTTTTGACCTTTTGTTTTTGGTCATAAAAAGGTCGCAAATGAAAAACTATGACCTTTCAGTGACCAATAGTGGAGGTCACAAGATAGCATATTTCTTGTAGTGTAAAGGCCCACGAGATTTTGTGGACCATAATGGGTCGGCCCAGCTAAAGGCCCACAAGATTTTGCGGACCATAATGTGCCGGCCCAGCTAAAGGCCCACGAGATTTCGCCGACCATAATGGGCCGGCCAAGCTGAAGGCCCACAAGATTTTGAGGACACTAGTGGGCCTGCCCATTAACAGGTTGCCATGTTTTGGGCCAAATATCGGCCCATATTTGATCCGGTCCATTAACAGCCTGCCACGTTCCGGGCCTAATAAAGGCCCATATGAGATCCGGCCCGTTAAAAGCCTACCACATTCTGGGCCAAAATATGGCCCAGTTTAGGTCCGACCCTTTAGGAGGCTTTGGGCGAAATTATGGCCCATATCAGATTCGGTCCGTCAACTGGACACTATGCTATTGGGCCCACTTGCTAAAGGCCTATTTAGTAATTCGGCATTTTATTAGTTTCAGCCTGTTAAAGTCCCATTTAACATTTCGGCCCCATATTTATTTCGGCATGTTAAAAGCCCATCATATAGTTGGGCCTAACTACAGCCCGGTTTGCATCCGGCCTGCTCACAGCCGATAATCTGATTGGGACAAACAAGGACCGAGACAATTTTGGCATGTTAAAAGCCCGTGATGTGATTGGCACAATCATGGGCCGGGGTCTATTTCGGCGTGCTGCTGGCCCGTGAGCTGTTCGGCACGTTTTAGGCCCAACCTACTTTTCAACCTCCTAAAAGCCCATTGAGTTTTCTTGCGAAAATAGGCCGGCGGTTTACTCGGCCTATTAAAGGCCCGAATCTACTAGTGGGCCAGTTTACATTTAGGGCTATCAACAGACTAAGATGACGGGGCCCATGATGCGGATCATACACAGTGATTTGCATGACGGCCTGATTATGTACCGTAATTTTACAATTTGGCTAGTTTACTGCGAAGACAAGATATATATACAGTAAAATAAATGCAGCATCGTGAATAAGAAAAAATCTAGACTATACAATAAAGAAATTACGGCATATTACATCCACTGGGCATCAAAGTTCGCCACTATGGTAATAAAGCACAAGCATACAGCAAATTACATACACTGGGCATCAATGATCGTCACCAGTGCAAATAAACACGCCGACAAAATAATATACAAAACCGACAACACTTCAATAGAGTTCAAGAAAGGTTAGCCCTGCTCGGGAGCTGCAGCAAAAGAAGCTAAGCAAGCTGATGAGACTGCGCTTGTTTGACACTTATATCCTCCTCACTCTGAAAGATAACAAGCAGACAGATGACAGGTTTTGCACATATAAGTATTAGTGCTGACAATTCATCACATTTCTTACTGATGAATAAAGTGACACAGTTTAAAATAGCATTAACACAATATGGTATTGTTCAGGTCAAGACATGGAAGGAAATGACATTGTGAAGGTGTTGGCAGCTTCACAACACCACTGGATTACAGATCAAGAACTCATAAGTATCAATGGTTAGTGTGCTGTCAATTTATCCCATTTCAGATTGGCAAATAAAGTGACGGTTTAAATAATAGTAGAATGATATGACATTGTTCATAGTTAAGACATTGCAGAATATGACATTGTGTTGTGGTGGGTAGGTTCACCACACCACTGGATTACGGATCAAGAACAGAAGCATACATGTAGTGCAAAAGAAGATCACTTGCTCTGTATAGATTAATTTACATGGTATGAAGAAGGAACTTGGTTGTACAACTGAAAACTTAAATTGAGAAGGACAAACTTTTGTGTATGAACTACATAATAAACTTTAAACATGCAATTTGATGCAAACACCAAAAATAAACATCTGTTGTAGTCATGCCTAACCAAATATACACAACAAAGTTTGAAGGCTTGAGAAGGACAAACTTACATTATTGGTGAAGACAGGCTCTATAAAGCACTTGTCCATGCTGATGGGGGGGGGGGCAATTCAAGAAGTTTACCATAGAATCTTCTTCATAAGCATTGCCTTTATTCTACATTTTGTTAAGAGTAAATATAGATGTGATAATATAAGAAAAAATGGAGAATATTTAAGATAAGATGAAGAGTGATGCTACATAACCAAGTAGCTATAAATGTAAGTACAACGATACAGGCAAAAGGTACAGCCAAGAGCAATAAAGAGCTAAACTTCTTCAGTACCATCGATGTTATCCAACCTTATGGTAAGAGTAAATATAGATCTAATGTATAGAAAATGGAGGGCAAAGGAAAATAAGCTGCAGAGTGATGGTACATGGACAACTACCTGTCAATATAAGTACACTGATAAAGGGCAGCAGGTACTTACAAGAACAATGCAGAGCTAAAAAATTTCATTGGCATTGGATATATTCTACACTAATGTAACCATTCATACAGATCAGATAATTTGGGGCGAACAATTGATAAGCAAGCTATCATGCATACTGCTGTCACATAATGAACCAGGTATTATGCAAGTATTATGATACAGGACAACATGTACTAACAAGAGGAAATCAACGAGTAGCATGTTTGCGATATCCTGTCGTTCTTTTCAAACCAGAATTCTTCTTCGAGCAGATTTCCTGCAAAAAAGATCTGTAAGGCACATGCGGAAAAGTAGAAGTTCAAATTGTCATGTGATTTTATAGACAGTACCTCATCCTGGGAACTAGACTAGTGCATAACAAGGTTTTTCCATTCAATGACTTCTAAATTTAGCATAGGAGACTTCACCGGAAATTCGTTTATAGACTTGCCATCAAAGTGTGATTTCCTCAGGTAACACCGATACTGTTGCAATGCTTCCTTGAAAAGCGCAAGCAAGCTTTGCTCGTCATGACTATCCAGATTGACCCTCGCTTACTTAGAACAATGTAATGTAAATCATTGATGTGTTCAATCAACAGGAAACAGGAAAATAATCACCATGAATAATAGCACTTACACGTAAGTGGGACAGGAAGATGTGAAAATGGTGTTTGTCTTCACTATAATCTTCCCATGATAGGAATATATGCACGTAGTACCTAACAACATTGAAAGCATTGTCTTTTTAAACTGGGAATAACTGGAATGGGGTTCCAATCTACAGGAATTGGCCATCTCTGCAATTGGGATAGGTCTTCGGACGGTGGAATTGATGTACTTTTTGCTGGAGTGGGATTTTTCTGTGGTACGGCTGGTGCTATGGCAACTGAAATCGGCATACCTTTTGCTGAAGTGCAGGTCCTCTGTGGTGTGGCTAGTGGTGTGGCTAGTGAAGTATGGGTACAGTCTGCTGGAGTCGGTCCTACGTTTTGTGTCACGGGTTTTACAGCCAATATAAGTGGGGTGTTATCTGATTCCTCCGCCTGAACCACGTTTTTTAAGGACTTTGCTCGTGCTCCTTCAGGTTCGGCAATCACCCTCTTCCTTTTTGATGCCTGATGCACAAGAAACAACATTTGAGTGGAAAAACATGGTATGATGACAGATGGAATGTGTATTGATAATGGATGGGCATGGCATCTCGACATATATGATGAGTAAACTAAGCAGATGGCGGTGCAACAAAGTAGAAGAAATGCAAGACAACATATGAAAGATACGTGCAATCAATAAAACCTTGCCAAATTAGAACATGCACCTTGATGGGTGAACAGGACATGCCATCTGCCTTTGACTCCTCGAGGTTAGAATATTCATTAGGATCAAATTCTGAACAAGAATCAACAGGTGGGGAGCGTATGAGTTTCATTACATCCAGAATGGCACTCAATGCCTTGGTGCCAATTTTGTAAGTCATTGCAGTGTTTAGTTTCAAGAGTGGACTGCTGCTAGTGCAACACAAAGCAGCTACACAAATCATAGTGTAGATATAACGGGAAAACCGTAAGCATCAGAGTAAAATCAGCAAAGTGGAACTTGCTAGAATATATGTGCTAGTATTGCCGGTACGGCTAGAAAGGCTTCGGATACCAGCTCTCTTCAACTGAAGGTGCGGTACTGTTAATATCAGTGTAACTCTCAAAGGCGACACAACTCCCCGCATTTCCTTGCTATTCTTATAGGATTCAAGTGGGCAGGCCACTACAAATCCTATTCCTATGTTTACAAAATCCTACGAATCAAAGAGGCCCGAAGAGTTCAATGTGTCCATCACAACCGACCGTATAAACCTCTACACTACAAATGTCCCTACTCATCTTCACTACAAGGAACATACTGTACTACTATCATACTCCCTCTGTTCCAAAATATAAGTCTTTGTAGAGATTTCCACTATGGATCACATACAGATGTATCCAAATACATTTTAGAGTGTAGATTCACTCATTTTGCTCCATATGTAGTCCATGGTGGAATCTATACAAAGACTTGTATTTAGGAACGGAGAGATTACTTATTAAAGAAGAATGGAAGAGGAACATGCAAAAGAAGAGCAGGCAGATTTTGGATAATAAAATGTTCGTTGCACAGTGCCCACACATGATGAACCAGAGCGCATTAAGAATGCAATTCCATACTGTCTCTCTATATGTGGTGCACGTGCTTTTCAAAAGTAAAGTAGGAACATTAGCTGACTAATTAAACATTATCTGTTTTAGTAATATCAGCATCATATCAGATTCATATTTGAGCAATAAGTTTGGAATTATGAGTGGCACATTGTTTAGCTTGATGGATTCAGGAGCAGTGCTAAGCAGGTATGATGATGGTACTGAATATAAAGGCATGTCTGCATGCAAGTCACGTGACTTTTGTCATTTGGGTTAGTCGACCATTTCAGGCGGTTGGATGAAGATCTTACGTCTCCTAACCCTTCTTCTTCCTCGTCTCTGATATTTCCATGCAGAACACCGCACGGGCCGCCAGCTGGACCATCGGCCCCCACCGCCTGTGTTCCTCCACCACCCCACCCACGGCCCACCTGCGTCGAGTTTTCTTCATTCGGTGAGGCTCCACCACCGCCCCCCACAACCAATGTCCCCACCCGAGCCCCTTCCTTCGTACCGGCGAACTCCGGCAAGCTCTGAAAAATCGACTTACCCAATTTTGAAATTTAGTCTACTGTGATTTACCTAGTGTGGAATATAAAAGGGGAAAACCATAAGCATTGCAAGTATAGTGTTGAGCATGCCATGGCGGATCTGAAGGTGCAAACCGGATAAAGGCAACTTCGCAACCAATGTTTGCGTTCAACTAGCAAGTAAGTGATGGACAAGAAATCAGAGTAAAGCAGTGGCGATCTATTTTCTTGCTGTGATAAATAAGTCGATCAGATACGAAAGAGTACCGCCTCTGGTGCGGCGCTGTGTATGCATCTGCTGAGAATTTGATGGTGCTGCAGTAGCGATGGCTGTCGGCGGTGTGGAAGCAGATCTAGGAGGGTAGACAGTGGCAGCGGGGCGCAGTGGACGGGACGGTCGTAGGAGTGGCGCCGACAAGGTGGACGACGACGGGGATGAAGCGAGAGGACGGGATGCAAGGATCCCAGTCCGAAGCCATGGATGAGAGAGGTCGATCGCTTGTAATGGACGACGGCGTTGGGGTATCAGCTCCGGCATTATGGAGGAGGACAGCGGTGGATGGGGTGGCTGACGGAGGAGGCTAGGGTGGAGAGGGTGTTTTGGCGCCCACGGAGTACGAATGGGGAAATGGAGGGAGAGAGGAAGGGGGGAACCATGTCTTCAGGGCGTGCTTGTCTCAAATGCGAGGAAATTTACAAACTTAGCCCCCGTTTCATTTCCTACATCATAGCAATATTGGTCGGTTGGGGATAGGACGGTAATCTTGCATACACCGAATATTTGCCGATGAGAGTTTGTTTTTGGCGTCCACCATGTATTAATCAGGGAGGGAGTCGATTTCGGTCGAGGAGACACTGTGTTTTGGCACCCACCGTGTATGAAACCAGGTGAGAGGCGGTTAAGTCACGTTTGAGTGAAATTACAAACCTACCCCTATCGAAACCTAAAGAAATCGAGCCGATAGGCTTTGCGTGGCAGGGATAGGTAGTAGTAATTTCCATCTCGCAGATTTTGGTTTCGGGCGGTAACTGCGACTTTCCCTGCTTCGTTCAAATTTTGCAGAGTGCACATTTACCGTGCCAACTCAATTCGAATCCCGTTTGTATTTTTTTAGCAGGATCCATTTTCGATTGGAATAAAATTCTATATACATCATTTTTATATATCGTTTCAAAAGCACAACAAAGAATTCTGCTCCTTTATATGTATAATATGATTTACAAATACAATGATCTCAAAATCATAAGGCTGAATTCAAAAAATTTAAACCAAATTATGTTCTACTAAAATGTATGGATCAGTAATATCTACATATTAAATAACATAGATGCGCGTGAATTCATATGAGTGTGCATGTTTGATAGATCAATTTTGGTTCGAGTATGGATTACATGTATCATCACCTCGAATTCAAATATTTGAATCCCTTTTATGTTGACTCCTTTCACGCCCATCTCTCTCGCATGCATGCTCCTTCATGTAGCTATCACTCTCTTTTCTCGAGCTCACCCACACGCTCACTTCATGTTTCTCCTATCCTCGCAAACATGGTGTCTCGACGTCTCCCTTGAGAAGTGTCACACTCTCCCTATCATTATGCATTACACGATTTTCATTATCTCTCACGTCTCTACCATTCTCTGGTATCACTAGGTACCTAACCTTTCTTTTTCACCGCCACACACACAGTCTCACTCGTCTTTCACTTTGTCTTTCTCTCTATGGTATTCTCTCTCACACCCTATATGTCTCTATATATGACTCATACCACTAAAATTACTCTCTCTCCTGCAGACACAACATTTGTTGCGGTCTCCTTTCCGTCTCCATCCCAGTATAAAACTGACATTGTTCATTTGTTTACCGACTAGACAAACTCCCCCCTCTCTCTCACACACACAACTCCTGCTTCCACTCCCCTTCCCAACTACCGTCTCTCTCTCACACACACAAAACTCTCGCTTTCGCACCCCCGACTTGTATTTCTCTCACACACTATCGCCTCATTTTAAGCTGATACCTCTTGCACACACACTCTTTTTGTCTTTGTCACACATGCACTCCGTTCTCCTCCTCTCTCCCTCTCCCTCTCACACACATGGGCTTTTTTCAACAACTAGCAAGATGCCCATGCGTTGCACGGAACATCAAGATGCATTTGTATGAGTAGTTTATCTTGTGGGAGAAAAGGATGAACGAGGGAAGGCCTTATTTGCAAATGTGGAGACGGGTGTGGGTATCTTTTTTGCAAAATTGCCATACTTCCCTTCCTATCCATCAGATATAGATCGGACGGCCTATATTGCAGGATAAAAAGCATAGTCGGTGATGATGGTGGGCCTGCCATCCTGCAATATAGGCCGTCTGATTTATATCTGATGGATAGGAAGGAAACTATGGCAATTTACCCGTACTCCTCTCCACATTTGCAGATAATGCCTTCCCTCGTTCATCCTTTTCTCCCACAAGATCTTGATGTTCCATGCAACGCACAGGCATCTTGCTAGTAAGAGTAGAAATTAGACATATACCACTTCTCGAATCTTGAAACCAACAATATTCCTCCCTTATCTCATCAAAACCGCCAAAGGAATATATTTTGAGTGAAACATAACATATTTTTAGTGATATACATATTTCAAAACTAGACTCTTTTTTCTATCAAATCGGTGAATATGTATTAATCTACTTCGATTGTGTGGCAACGCATTGGCACATTGCTAGTAGTTATTACCGTTGTATAAATTTTTGGACACCAGACAAACGGTGGTGTACATATACGAAGAGAAGAGGCGCATGCACGCAGTCAGTCTCTCGCTGTCTCGCACACATGAGAGTTACGTAAAGGCACCGTTAACAAATAAACCCTAAAACCCTAGGTGCACGATTGCTGCATGCGCGGGTATCGAGTACGTGGTAGAGCGCACCTTTGTAGGAATAGTCATCTCGCGTGATAATTTGATCCATAGGAGTTGATGGTCGGGACCACAGGTGAACGACCTGGAGGCGGTGGCTCGCCAGTTGCCACAGATCGAGTAGCCACGTTTAAAATATCATTTTTTTAGTGGGGTTAAGTGTTCCAATTTTCAATGGCACGTTATAAGTACTAAGTACTCCCTCTGTCCCATAATATAAGAACGTTTTTGACACTAGTGTAGTGTGAAAAACGTTCTTATATTATGGGATGGAGGGAGTAGTTTTTAGAACGATTGGTATGGAGCAAAAATGGAATTCATAACTACTACTACCTCCGTCTTGATTTATTGGGCCCTTGAGCCAAAACGCAAAGACCAAGAAAGCACACATATAGAGAAATTGGAAATAAATTACCTCTCTAATCACCCCTACTAAATAGGCCTATTTACTACCTCTGTGCATGCAATGGCTATTGCATGCATGTAGCCTGCATGCATATCCAATCGAGCAGCCACATGCGCTTGCTTCCATGGGGAGACTGTTGGAATCTAGGATGGAGGAAATAAAGTGATGTGCTTAAATGCAGCAGCCGAATAAAAATGGTACAACGTGTGATAGCTCACGGGACTAATAAACCAGGACGGAGGTAGTACCTCCTTGGCGTATGGTTGTATGGGTTTATGTTGCGAGATGTTGAACTTGGTAGTTCTAGGGCAAATACTATGGTTTAGATGTTGGTTTTCAGTAATAAAAATCAGAAGGGGAAACCCTTCTTTGATAAAAAAAACTACTACCTCCGTTCCGGTTTACTAGTCCCCTTCGTATTTTGGGTCAAAGTTTGTTCATGAATTTTACTTGTAAAATGTGAATGGAAAATGAGATTTTGTTATACCCAAACAAAAAAGGTCTGGAGGGAGTGATTGCTCTGACACGGACGCGACCTCTCATAGCGCAGACATTGAATCGGCGCGCCGGCCAAGAGGGACCCACTTGCTGCAGGCCCGGCTGAACACGCCTCCTCGTCGCATGAAACCGGCTTCAGACTACCCCGCCTGCCTCCATTGAATCCGCGCGTGTGCTGGCAACACGTCCTTCCGCGAGCTGGTCGGCATTTTAGAACACACAAAATGACCAAAATATAATAAATTACGCATGGTCTTGACTTGTTGTGCTCGCACTGGTAGCAGGAACTAGAGGTTTTTCTTTATTTATAACTCTCCTCTCGTTTTTTTGGCTTTGAAGTGAATCATGGTTGTGGACATTATCTATGAATGTGCAGATATCTGTGAACATGAGTTTGATGTGGAAGTTGAACTTGGAATGTCGGGCTTGCGCGTGAACTATACCATGTCCAATGCTTCGTCTGTTATTGTTTGGAAAGTAATTGTTGTTATTACATGACCCAAAAAATTATTTTGTGCCACATCAGTAGATGCACAGACATCACAACAGGCATGCTGACTGGATAAACATTTGAACCTAGCTATTATGAAGGAATTTTTGTATTGACAACAATTTTAGATAGCAAGAGACGCCTAGCCTGCTCTGCCTCTGCTAGCTTATTTCTAGCTTCTTCCATCTCTTCTTTGGCTTGGGTGAAGAGAGCATATGATTGCTCTTTTTGCTTCTTCAGGAACTCAGCTACATTCTCAAGGGCTGCTGCACGCTTTCTTTCAGCCTTCACTAGAGCCACGAGGACATGAACAGCTGACGACTCCACCTGGCTTGTGCGTAATCTAGCATCATCTGGGAATTTGCACCTTGTGTCTAATCCAGCATCATTAGGGAACTGGCACCTTGTGTGTAATCCATCCTCATTTTGGAAACATGATCTCGAGGTTGACCATACTTCCTTCCTCGCAGGAACTGCATCCTGACATGAAGTTACTTCTTTTTTAGACCAATACTCAGAGCAACCCAGATCCATTTAGTAGAAGCCAGGTAAACAGGACTCGGAGAAGTGAATTCAAAAGGAAAATAAAAATAAAAACATACTACAAGGTGAGAACACTCACTTCCTACATCAAGCTAAAACGAAAGCATTAGGACGATTAAGACTCCTCTTATTACACATCGAAGAACACAAGGCTAAGAGAAACAGAAACTACAACATATACACATAGAAGAACACGAGGCTAAATCAAAGTAATTGAAAGGGTGTTACTTACCAAAGTTCGTTTTACAGGTTCGGTGCAGCTCCTCTTTAACTTGCCACGCTCCTTGAAGATGTCCCCAATATCCCGTGTTTGGTCTTCATTGCTCCTATGCCTGTTCGCACTCGTGGTTTTAAAATCTCAATATGGCAAGAAAAATATACTACCAGTAATACTCGCATCTTGTGGGAAACATTAAAGCACTCGTCTGCCATGTTAGAGCATCTCCAACAGAATTGCAACGCGTGATGCTTTAAAAAAGCCTTTACAATGCTAAGATCGAGAAGTAGAGATAGAGAGTAGAGACTAGAGAGTAGAGGATAGTTCTTAGCATAGATAGATAAAAATAGATAATTCAACTACTCCTCGTCGTCCGACTCCTCCTTGGTGATGTCCTCCTCCGACGTCTGAATGTAGGCGTGAAGATACCGATCATCGTCGGATTCCCAGGGCGACGCTGATCCTAGCCTCATGTTGAATTGAGCGTCCGCTTTTCGTCTACGCTTGTCCTTGCGATAGGCGGCTCGCTCCGCCCTCCTCTTCTCCCTCTCCGCCCTCCTTTGCGCATAGAACTCACACTCGTTGATGATGTCCCGCGGGAAGCGTTGGCACCACAGTGCCATGGCATCCTCGTCCATCTCGGCGATGCCGAGACGGTGCTCCTGCCTCCGGTTGTCGCGACGATCCTCATCGGTGATAAGCTGCGGCAGAGGCACGAGCTCCTGCACCCGCTCCCGCGTCGACACGTTGGAGAAGTTCAATGTTCTATGAGGCCACCGGAGGTGCCATGCCGCCACGTCATATGCGCGGGCGACCTTGTTGGCAGTGTCGAAATTGTCGAGGCTGTGGCGCATCCCACAGAACCGGATCTCGGCGGAGAAGCTGCCGGAGGGGCGCGCGTGGATGCCGCGGTATCCCCAAGTTTCCCGGCGACTCGGCAGCATGGTGGCGTGGCAGCAGTGAGGCGAAAAAGAGCGGGGAGAGAGCAGTGGCCAGGCACAGAGCGGGGAGAGAGCGGTGGTAAGGCACAAAGCAGTGGGAGGGTGTTGGATTTTATAAAGCGCGTCGGATGCCGCGCGCCAAAACTAGCGCACGCCCGACTGCTTTTTCCCTCGCGCGCGTGATCCTTTCCCGACGTCCTTGCTATCTCCACTCTCTTCTCTCCTGTTATATTTATTTTATATTTAATATTTATCTCTACTTCTCTACTCTCTACTTTTTTCTTTAAGAGAGTTGGTGATGATGGTGTGCTTGCCATCCTACAATATAGGCCGTCCGATTTATATCCGACGGATAGGAAGGAAACTATGGCAATTTTGCAGAAAGATACCCACACCCCTCTCCAGATTTGCAAATAAGGCCGTCCCTCCTTCATCCTTTTCTCCCACAAGATAAACTACTCATACAAATGCATCTTGATGCGTGCAATGCATGGGCATCTTGCTAGTTCTAAAAAACTTTCCATCATTTGCCACACTATTGGTTGCAGATGAAGAACCTACCCAAGCACAGCGTGATACAGGAGCGACGCACAATTACAAGCTGATAATCTGTTGGACAATGGAGGCTATAACCAATTACTTTTATGGGAACAATGGCAACCAGGAAATTTGAAGGGTAGGTATGAACAAAATTGGAACTTCACATGTACTGCTAAGTGATTCAATACACACATTACCAATCGAGGAGGAGAACGATGGTCGCGGAGGCCTATGTGCATCATGCTCGGCAACGAGAGTCTGTTCATTGTCCATGACGGTGGTGCTTCTGCGCTTGGTGTCGGCTTCCGGGAAGCAGATCCGAGACCGTGGAAGACGGTGCCAGGGAAGAGGCTCCGTGTACGATGATGACGGTGAACCGGCTCCAGTGCAGCATGCGAGGTCGTCGATGAGGCAGATGCGCTGCGGTGGACGAGTGCGCCGATGTAGAAGGGGAGGAGCACGTAGGCTACTATGCCATGGAGAAGTCTATTTTGCGGTGGGGGATAGAAAATGGGGAGTATTCAGGTGTACTACTCTGGGTGCCGGGGTGGGGTTGGCTGGGTAGGGTGAACCTGAAGTTATGAAAACAGCCCCCTACCAAGTGTCATCCGTAGGCCTGTTCCGAAGGCTATGATGGTAACTTCCCACTGCTCGAATTAGGGCCGCGGGAGATTTTCCCGCCGACCTCAAAATTTTGTGACACTGAACTCCCCGTGTGGCGTGCTGGGTGGTTCGGCTAAGCAACTAGCGAGTAGTACTAGTAACTACTAGTACTCCCTCCATTTTTATTAACTCTGCATATTAGCGTTGACCGAAGTCAAACTTCCTAAAGTTTGACCAAGTTTATAGAAAAATATAAACATTTACCATAACAAATATGTATGATGTGAAAGTACATTTAATAATGAATCTAATGGTATTTATTTGTTATTGTATATGTTAATATTTTTTGTTATAAACTTTCTGAGAGTTTACAAAACTTGACTTTGACCAATGCTAATATGCGAACTTAAATAAAAATGGAGGGAGTACACATTTGTTTTCTTAGTTTGTAGTGAATTAATCATTTGTTGTAATTGTGAAATAAATATATTAGGCTACTGACTTCGAATGTAATGGTCTATACAATTCAATAGTTACAATCATTGTTGAATTCCAAGATGTATACGAGGTCTATAGTACTTCACAATATGCTCAAACTCACATA
Organism: Triticum dicoccoides; assembly: GCF_002162155.2. NCBI lineage: Eukaryota > Viridiplantae > Streptophyta > Magnoliopsida > Poales > Poaceae > Triticum > Triticum dicoccoides. The sequence goes on from NC_041385.1 coordinate 566,389,545, forward strand.
ATCCCAGTCAAATGAGAATCTAAATGCATTTCATAGTTATTACTTTGTAGGATGCAACAAAACCAACCATAACTCTACATCATCATTATAAAAGCAAAATTTTGAACACATCCCAATGTGTGAATGAAATGTGTGGAGAGAGCTTGCGAAGATGGAGCATATAGGGCGGGAAAGATTGTATGTATGTGGACGAGAGAGTAGGAGACAAACCTAATGAGACAGAGAGAGAGAGAGAGATAGAGAGAGAAAGAGAGAGGAAGAAGTTAGGTCCGTGAGAAATATGGAGACATGTAATATACATGAGATGCGTGTGCATCCAGATTCTGTACACGTGGAAGGAGAAGAGACAACAAGTTTGATGAGAGAGATGGAAAAACATGGACGAGAGGGGAAGGATCTCGTGGGTTGAGGGATTGATAATTTTGTGCGGGGGAGAGAGGGATTGGTAATTTTGTGCGGGAGAGAGGGGTGGGGGAAGGAGTCAGTCAGCCGTCGTCACATCATCCTGCTTCCAAATGGCCCCACATTCTCTAGCGTAGTGTGGTCGCCGATTCGATCTCCTCGATGCCCTCTTTAAAGATTGAGGTGTTGTTCTTGCTAGGGTGCAGAGAAGCACAAGCAAGAGTGGTTGCCATATAACCTTGGATGGGGATGAATTGTGTGCTCGGGGGAGGGTGTGTGTGTGTGTGTGTGTGTGTGTCAGATATTGAGAGAAAACAAACCTATGGAGATAAATGTGTGTGCATGTGATGGAAAGCTACATGCTAAACATGGTTTTCACAAAGAGATTGTGCGTGCGAGATAGAGAGCTATGTGCGGGCCTTGAGGTGGGAAGGGGCCGGGTGAGGGTGTCAAAATGTGTGAATTGATGCATGTGTTACATGCGATCGTGCGAGGGACGGACGTATCGAGAAGATGGTTGTTGTGTTACGGATGCCCCTCTCTCTCTCTCACACACACACACACAAGTAAAATAGAAGACCATTCTCTCATGTATACACAACGTATCTGCATATGTCTATGTCTCACTCATGCATGATCATTTGCACATTCACACCTCTCTATATCTCTATCACACACACACCGTCTCCACATCGCCCTTCCGTCACAACACACATATGGACACATACACACGTTCTCTCTCAGTCACACACACAAAATCAGTATTAGAAAAACTAGGGCGCACCTAAAATGTCCAAATCCAAATAAACATGAACTGGAGCTAAATTCAAATATATGGAAATATTGTAGTGTCAAGAACTTTTCTAGGAAAAAAAGGCTGAGTAATATTCGGGGATTGTTTTCACACACACAAAAAGGTTCGGTGGATGTCCTTCGAGTGCGACACGGTGACGCACCGTTTGATCGATCGCGTGGCCACGGTTCACACACTTGTACATGATTTCGTATCGTGGCTGTGGTAACTAATATAAGTGCTGCCTCAGTCTAATGTTTACGTGTACTAGTACAATTTTCTTTTAAGTTTGAACAACCCTATATAAAACTAAACTAAGCTCCCATAGGCGCACTCATCAACATGCCGCCGCCGCTGTTGCGCATGCCAGCACCCGCCTACTCTGGCCAACAATTTCTCGCCCATCACCGCCGTGTCACCGCCATCCCTGTGCCACGAAGCCGAAGGCTCGCCCGCTCATGTCGTCTGCAGTCCCCCCTCGCGATGCCACCGCGGTGCCAAGCACACAAGCAACTGGTGGAGCCGCGTCTATGCATGTAGCGTACAAAGAGGAGGACGAGCGCGTGCTCCAGCATGCCAGTGAGGAGGAACTAGAGTGTCATTGTCGTCTCCGCCCGCGCGGAGGAGGCGCGCAGGTGGCTATCGCGGCGGAAGCCGCTCGCTCCCGCGCCGAGCCCGCAAACCAGATGCGGATGCGGAATCTACCTTCGAGACCTCGAAGACCACGTGGATCCTACAATCTGAAGGAGCAATTTGGGTCAGTCGACTCTTGTGAGCCGTTGGATGCAACATGGATGTCTAGAAGGGCTTCTTCAACCTCCAAAATTGATGCACGGTTCATCTTCTCAGCCCGTCACACGCCTAACCGCCTGCCGCCGCCGCCCCACCCTCCCCTGAACCGCCTACCACCGCCATGCTCCCCCCACCCCCGCCATCTGTTTAACCCTGGGCATGATCCATTTTTTCTGGCGAACTCCATTCCACACCCAACACTCATAAGATAGATCATGGGCACCCTGCCACCCTAATATAGATACTGTGGTAGCTTCTATGCCGTCTTCTTCCTTTGGTCCGTCGAAATTCTTTCACAAATTGACTGACCCAAATTATACTACTAGTACAAACGTATTAAGTAAAGTAGGAACATGAAGATACGAGCAGTAGTACCAACTGCAAGAAGAACAGTAGTAAGACATAGTACTAGTACTATTGTACGTACTAAAGAGTTCAAATAACGAGAAAGAACATAAAGTTCAAATAACAGAAAGAACATAAACATAGTTCTTCTGGGGGCTCAGCACAACACACCCCTGAAAACAAACTAAGCAACTAGTCCGCTTGACACTGCAGTAGAACCAGCATGGGCGATGACACTGCCACCTTACTCGGAGTCCGAGTCCACATCCTCGACTTCATCCTCGTATCTCTTCCTCTTCCTCTTGGCCTACGCTTCTTTGCTTGAACCGTACACTGGGCTCTGCTTCTTCATCCAACCCTGGTAGACATTTAAACAAAGGTAGGCATCCATTGCTGCGTACAGGATGTGATCTTCATCTAATGTCTTCGACTCACATGCTCGATGAAGCTCGTGGTGAGATTTCTTCAGTTTAGCGTATGAAGGATCAATCATGGTTGCTGCTAGGGTCAGGATTGAAGGCTGAGAGGAGGACACCAGGCTTGCCTTCTGGAGATCGAAGGGCTGGCCTACAAGGAGGCCTATCCGACCCAGGACATCACTGTTGTTCCTAAAGTCTACAGTAACGAATTTCACTCTTTCGTCCTTGATGAAGTTCTTAAAATCCTGGCACTCAACATCGGCATGGCATATGTGGTAGATCAAGCACACGTTATGTATGCAAACCTGGATCACGACGGGCTTCTTCTTCTCTGCCTCCTTTAGAATCTTCTCTCTTTCCAGGACTGTGGTGTACTCAACATCTAGCCCAGTGTAACATCCAAAAATTTCAATTTGGAATGTTATACATAGATCATCATGTGCATATCATAGTTTATTGCATTTTGGTTGATCCTGGAAATTCTAAGCAACTCAAGGACCCACGAAGAGAGTTGGGGATTTTGTTTATTTTCATATTTGAATTTTCTCAAATATTGAAAAGAGGATCGTTTTGGTTTTAATTATTTTTCCTCTCCAAAAATATTTCCAATAAAATAAAAGACAGGGGATAAAATGACTTCTCCAAAATAAAAGAAGTATTGGAGGAAAAATATTAAAATCAAATTTGATTTTATTTGGATGTTTATTGCTATTTTATTTGAATTAGAAAAATATGCATGTTTTCAAATTTGCATTTTTAGGCCAGAAAAATGTTCACTTTGTTCTAAATATTTTATCTAGGCGGTGAAAATTGTTTTTGGCATTTTTAGGATTTTATTTTATTTTATTAGGATTTTTCTGTTTTGGCGGAATTATTTATATATAAAAAAGAAGTCCCGCGGACCGAACTGGGCCGAAGGCCCAGCCGGCCCACCAGCGCCGCCGCCTCGCCCAAGCATGGCCGAGCCGGACTCCCACCGGAGTCCAGACTGCCGCCGCCGCCGCCCGGGGATTGCCCCCTCCCCAAGTCGGACCCCTCCCCCGACCCCCTATATAAGCCGCCCCGCCCCGTCGCCTTTGCCGCCACCCACCGCCGCCCCGCCCCACACCCGCAGCCGCCGCCGTCGCCCCTCACCGCCGAGCCGAGCCCCGCAGAAGCCCCGCCAACGCCGCTGCCCCGCCGGACCTCGACGGAGGTAGTTGTCGTTGCCGCCGCTGTTTTGGTTTATTCTAAAATCGTTCGGTTTTAAAAAAAAACCTAGATCTATTTTTCTAAAATAGGTCGGTTTGGTATTTTTTGGTTTAGTTATTTAGCGAGCGTCCGCTCGTTCGTTCTTTTTAACGAACGTTCTTCGTCGGTTAGTCTCAGATAGCGGACGTTCGTTCGTTAGCCTGTTCGTCTCGTTTTATTTTCCAGGGTTTATCTGCGATTATTTTCGATCGCGATTTCTGCCGTGATCTTCGTTCTAGTATAACTTTTCGCTCGTTTATCCAAATTAGATGAAACCAACGCCTAGATCTTCGTCTCGAAGCCCTCTTTCTGTTTAACAAACTTGACATGATTTTGGTACTGTAAAATTTGACTTTAGTCCAGATTAGTAAACGATGCTTGTTTCGTTCGTAGTTTGAGTTTCTTTGCTCCGTTTGAGTTGATTCTTTTTGCAAACCGGAGTTCTTCAGTTGAACTTTCTGATTAGATCTTCTTATTTAAGTTTTACCCGTGCTTCTTGTTTGAGTGCTTATGTATGCTATTGTTTGTTTGCGATAGAATTCCCGGAGTGCGAAGCATGCTACTATGAGTCTATAGGTTTTGCGGATCACCAGCAAGGTTAGTAACACTTTGATCATATCCCTTTATTACCCAGTTTTATGCATTAGTTTCAATCCTCAAACATTGCATGGTTAGGATCTGATTAACATGTGGGTTTAGGAAGTAGATGATGAGGTAGAACCTATTGCCCTTTTTATTATCAAACCTTTGTGAGTTACTTCTACGTTATGCTCAGGATTGCTATGCTCGTAGACGTGGATTGGGTGAGTGTATCCATGATAGATGTGAGAATTGTTAATTAATGGTTAACTTAAGGTGGCTACTTAAATACACATTTGGGTGGATTGGTTGCGGGCACTTGGAGAATCCAGTGTTGTCCTAGGATATCCCGGAGTACCCGTGTGATCATCCTACAGTTCGCCACCCAGGCTCAAAGGGATCATAAGATTATTCCTGCTAGAAACTTCCGTGTGCAGCCACAAGCCATTATGGGCTCTGGCATAGTTGAGTATGTTGCGTGAGCTCTTGAAGAGGTAGACTAGCAGATGTAGGGGATGTAGGTGGTACTGTCTACTCGGAGAATAGAGTTAATGTTTCTGAAATACTGTGTCTCGGTCATCTGTTTCTCCAACACCATTTAGTGCGAGAAATCTAATAGAGGAGATCGAGTCTTGTGGGCAAAAGTGCGCAAACCTCTGCAGAGTGTACAAACTAATCATGGTTAGCCGTATCCCCGGTTATGGACATCTTGAGTATCTGGTTCTTGGATTATCATGTTGATCTCATCACTCTAAGTAAATTTTTGTTGGGTAATTGATATTGTTTAATTGGGATTGAGTTGGAGGACCCTTCTCAATGTTTAACAACCACCATGATAGTTAAATAAAATATATTCCTTTGTTGTAGGAAAAAAATGGCTTTATGCAAAAATAGTAACCATAGAGCTTTCCACCAGCCATATATGCATGTAGTGGTAGCATTTATTCTGTTCAGTACTCTATGTGTTACGTTGCCAGCATATTCCACGTGCTGACCCGTTTTGGGCTGCAACATGTCATGTTGCAGACTTTACAAATGATGAGTAAGGTGCCATAGGTCGTTGTCGTTCACTTAGCTATGTCGTTGGAGTTGATGGACTCACTTTATCTTCCAAGCTTTCTACTGTTATCTTATTTAGATGGCCTTAAGCCATATTATTGTAACAAGTTCTCTTTTGAGACATTCAATGTAATAAGTGTGTGGTTGAAACTCTGTTATAAATCCTCGAGTACTGTGCATGTCAGCATTACCGATCCAGGGATGACACTGATGCACAGAGACTTGACCGTTTGAGGTCTGGTCGCTACACCCAGCGACCCACTCATCCTTTGAACTGTTGAACATGCGTAGGAAGTGAGCAAGGCATGCTTTCACCGTCACGGATCCACGTGTGTAGATGACGATGAACTCATCGCCAGTGATGGCTGCTACGTCTTGAGCTTGCGTTGGTTTTCCTCGAAGAGGAGAGGGTGATGCAACAATAGTAGCGTAAGTATTTCCCTCAGTTTTTGAGAACCAAGGTATCAATCCAGTAGGAGGCTCCTCAGAAGTCCCACGCACCTACACAAACAAACTGAGAACTCGCAACCAACACGATAAAGGGGTTGTCAATCCCTTCACGGCCACTTGCAAAAGTGAGATCTAATAAAGATAGTAAGATAAGATAAATATATTTTTGGTATTTTATAATATAGATGCAGAAAATAAAGATGCAAATAAAAGTAGATTGAAAGCAAATATGATAAGAGATAGACCCGGGGGCCATAGGTTTCACTAGAGGCTTCTCTCAAGAGCATAAGTATTATGGTGGGTGAACAAATTACTGTCGAGCAATTGATAGAAAAGCGAATAATTATGACGTTATCTAGGCATGATCATGTATATAGGCATCACGTCCATAACAAGTAGACCGACTCCTGCCTGCATCTACTACTATTACTCCACACATTGACCGCTATCCAGCATGCATCTAGAGTATTAAGTTCATAAGAACAGAGTACCGCATTAAGCAAGGTGACATGATGTAGAGGGATAAACTCAAGAAATATGATATAAACCCCATCTTGTTATCCTCGATGGCAACAATACAATACGTGTCTTTCAACCCTTTCTGTCACTGGGTAAGAACACCGCAAGATTGAACCCAAAGCTAAGCACTTCTCCCATGGCAAGAAAGATCAATCTAGTAGGCCAAACCAAACTGATAATTCGAAGAGACTTGCAAAGATAACTCAATCATACATAAAAGAATTCAGAGAAGATTCAGTTATTATCCATAGATAAATCTGAACATAAACCCACAATTCATCGAATCTTGGCAAACACACCGCAAAAAGAGATTACATCGAATAGATCTCCACAAGAGAGGGGGAGAACATTGTATTGAGATCCAAAAAGAGAGTAGAAGCCATCTAGCTAATAACTATGGACCCGTAGGTCTATGGTAAACTACTCACAACTCATCGGAGAGGCAAGGATGTTGATGTAGAAGCCCTCCGTGGTCGATTCCCCCTCCGGCAGAGTGCCGACGAAGGCTCCAAGATGAGATCTTGCGGATACAGAAGGTTACGTTGGTGGAAATTGTGTTTCGTACTGCCCCTGGATGTTTTCGGGGTACGTAGGCTTATATAGGAGGAAGAAGTACGTCGGTGGCCGCCCGAGGGGCCCACAAGACAGGGGGCACGCCCTACAGGGGGGCGCCCTCCTATCTCGTGGGAGCCTCGGTTGCTTCTTGACTTGCACTCCAAGTCCTCTAGATCACGTTCGTTCCAAAAATCACGCTCCCGAAGGTTTCATTCCGTTTGGACTCCGTTTGATATTCCTTTTCTTCAAAATACTAAAATAGGCAAAAAAATAGCAATATGGGCTGGGCCTCAGGTTAGTAGGTTAGTCCCAAAAATGATATAAATGTGTAAAATAAAGCCCATAAACATTCAAAAAGGGGTAATATAATAGCATGGAACAACCAAAAATTATAGATACATTGGAGATGTATCAATGGCTCTAACCTGGTACTCAGCAGCGACCATGGAGATTTTGGAGGCCATGGATTTTAGAGGAGGGTTAGGAGAAGTTAAACTGGTGTAATGTGAAAGGACGGGATGACTGGGTGCGAACTATTGTAAAGTATTGTACTAGTACAAGACAGGGACGAGTAGGGCGTGTGAACGACATGGGGTTGTTGGCTTGCTCGGTGGATATACGGCTGCAAGCCCCCAAAGAGTTCTCGAGTACTATGCAGGACCCACTAGATGTCATGTCTACTAGACCCATATCGTAGGCCTGACGGTATAGCTTCTGCCTATTCGCACACCATGTCGACACGTTGATGTAACTTCACTTAATTCCGTCAACCGTCGCGCCTCCCACGAGCTTCGCCTCCCTCACGCGGTCGCGCCCTTTGAGACTTCGACCGGCTATAAATGAGCAATTTTTTGCCTACTCCGCATGCATGATACTTCCTCTGGTCCTTTTTACTTCCGTCAACCGTTTGCAAAGAGTTTGACCAAATTTATACTAAAAATATCAATATATACAATACTGATTATAATGAGTATAAGAACTATGTTTTATAATGAGTATAAAATGTTTATTTGACACTGCGAATGTTGATACATTTTTCTATAAGTTTGGTCAAAGTAGAGGTACATTGACTTCAGACAAAACTTAAATGCACAATGCAGACTAGTTCCTCCGTACAGGTGCGTGCCATGTCCTATCTAGTCATCACAACAAGGTTAGCTATTAGAGTACTACTACCTGTCTTCTAGTTTAAAGGGCTCGATTCAAAAATTTCACCTACTTTTAGCAAGATAGAGGTGGTGGAATAGTTTTTGTAGTCTGCAAAAGTACTCAACTAATGCTGTCGTTCTTCACAAAAAATGTGTTTACCAATGCATTATCGCCTTGCATACATGCATGAACACTAGTTACTCTAACCCCCTCTATTCTTTAATTCTTTGCCATATTATAGCTAACCTTAATCATCGCATGCAATTATTTAGTGCACCTTGAAATATGAACTTGTGTGGGGCATGTATGTTTTTAATGACTTGAGACTACACCTAGCTCGGCATGCAAGATGACTTATTATGCACCATTCCCCATACCCGCAGGAAGCCTGTTCATCTCCAAATGTTTTGCTCTCCATGTGTGAAAACAAATATGCCTGCTAGACTCTCCTTCTCTCTCCAACGGTCCCACCACTCCACCCCGTGTGAAAAAAATATGCATGCATGACTCTCCTCCCCCCGCGCTTGTCCAATCCGTTGTGACCAGCAATATTTCCACCCCTTCCCTACCCCGTAATTTACTCCAACAAATATGCCCACATAGCTGTTACGTTAATTACGCAACATATTTTACGGGACGCTGCTTCAGTTACTTAACTGCAGGTGCATTGGGTCACTGACATATGGGCCCAACAGGGGTCTGGCCCACATGTCAGTGACCCAACTGGACCTATAGTTAAGTCAGTGCAACTCAGTCCATATATTATGTAGGTGTGTCATTGCTCGCTATAAATACTGCGCCTCCCACGACATTCAGAAGAACGTTCACGTTCATCGCTATCTCCTCCCCCTTCCTCTCACGTCGACCACCATGGCATCGCCCCTCCCAAGCCCTAGGCGCCCCTCGCTACACCACGCGAACGGTCACGCATCGTCGTCCCGTTCCTCACCGCCACTAGTCGAGGAGGACGCATCGGCGTTCCACTTCTCGCCACGACGCATCAAGGTGGACGCGTCAGTGTCCCCAATCTCACCAGCACGCGCGTCGGAGGACACGTCGACTCCCCGCTACAAGGAGAACACCGCGCTGCCCGTCGAGCCCCCTAGCCTTGAGGAGCTTTGGAAAGAAATGGATGTCGCCTTGTGGGAGGCGTTGCCTCCGGCAGAGCACGCCAAAATAGAGGCGGAGAAGAAGGCCAAGGAAGAGAAGCGCGCCGTGGGGCAAGCTGCCTGGCAGGTCTATGTCGCGTCCGAAAGAGTCAGGAAATTGGCTCTTTGGCAGAAGGCTCGTGCAAGGGCCGTGAGAGTGGCGGAGGACGCCCGTGCCAAAGCCCTGAGTGCAGTCAGGCCCAAGCGCCTCATCTATGCTTGGCGGTACATGGACCAGGTGCACGCTTCAAGCGAGGAGGAGTACCTGTTGGCGCCGGATCACTACACCGGTGAGATCGCGCTCGCCCGTCGGCAAGCCGCCAATCAGCACCTCGCAAGTTGCGAGGCTAAGGAAGAGGCGTTGTGTTGGCGCGCTGGGAAACGACCGCGCACCAGGGCACTCGTGGCATGCTGCAATCGCTCCTGCGAGCGCCATGGCTTTTAGTAGGAGTATAATTTAGTTTCATAAGGTGATCTCATTAGTTTTGGGACGCAAATGATAAATCCTGAATCTTCGCGAATTATTAGCGTCCTTAATTAAGTATGTAAAAGGGAAAGTTTAGAAACCTTGTGTATCCGTACGCATTTTGTAAGTATGTGCATATAGCACAAACTTTACTATATACTATCGCACTACACGTCTCTCTCTATATAGATAGTCCTTACAAAATAAAGAGAGAGACATGTAGTGCGATATAGCATATATAGAGATAAGATAGTCCTTGGACATTATCCAGAACATGTTGGAGATATGCCCTAGAGGCAATCATGTATGATGATATTTTCTATGTGTTTATGAATAAATATAGTCCTTGGACATTATCAATGATGTGTATCAGCAAGTACGTGACTTGTTTGTGGGACTATGCATTGTATGGTGGCTGTCCTAAAAGGTCCCTAGTCGAAAGGGCTGTGTGGACGCGCAACCGACTAGACTAGCATATGACACAGTCGATGGCTTGGTCTCACTAGCCATGGAGCATTGGATGCTAACCGGATAATACGGACTTGGAAAGGTTTGGTTGGATTCGACGTAGTCGGATCCGAGTCGAGATAAGGTCCGAGTCGGACAGACCCAACTATGAGACACAGTGATATGTCATCTGTGAGTCTCTAGTACAACATACGTTCTTTGTCCTAAGACCTGAGCTGATGCATGTACTCGGGATGGTTACAGACTTGCTTTGGGCCGACCAAACGCTAGTCCGTGACTGGGTAGTTACAAAGGTAGGTTTCGGGTTGTCCAGTCCCATGCTGCGAGACATGGTCAAGCAAGATGGGATTTGCCCCTTCTATCAAGAGAGATATACTCTAGGCCCCTCGTGTGATCCGACCCGGATAAGCATGGCCATGCGACAAGGATTATGAGATAATCCAGATTGAGGTCGGTATCACTAGAACGAGAAAGAGGTCGGGCTAGCACAAGGATGACAATCTCGCCTTGAGCCCGACAACATATATCGTGTGGCAAAGGGAAAAAAAGTGTGACACGTTGTACAGGTTCACCTAACCAGCTTCATAGTCTTCTTGGTGGTCGGCATGCCTTGCTAGAGGCTGCTACCAACCGTGCAGGTCGAAGGTGATCCGAACTGTGACCAAGCCGACTTGAACATAAGGGGTCGCGCGCTTAAGGGAAGGAACCTACGAGGTCGGTTCATAGGACACTGGTCGGATGTGATCCGAACTGGACTAGGAACATGACCGAGTAGACTTTGGGCTTTAGGGTCCGTGCGAGGCCCAAGTGTTGAGCCTGTGATAGACGCCTATATAAAGTGGAGGTGCGGCACACTCATGCGGATGATCGCTTCGGCGCTGCAACTAGGGTTTGCATGAGTTGCGAATGGCCACCTCCACTCGTTGCCGACTGTGTGATCGGAACTAGCAATCCGCCGCACGGTGTTCCTCCTGCACACACGGATACCGTTAGAGGCGGTGCACTTGCGCCGCTCCAGCAAACTTGTACGTAGGGATCAGACAACCGGTTGTTCGAGGGAGATCGGACGAGGAGGAGACGATCCACGCGGAAGTGCTGCCCCAACTCTTCTTCCGCTGCACGGCACTGCGCGTCTACTGGTAACGAACTATGATCCATCTCCCGTAGCATGTTCTTAGTTGTTTTGCGCATAGGAAAATTTAATTTGCAGTCGACGCACCCTACCGTAGATCCCAACAGTGGTATTAGAGCCTCTGTTATAGGATTTGGATTCAAATCGTATGCATATTAGATATGTGGAGGCGGCAGATGAGATATGTTGTCGTTGATAAGATCGGCTATGTGCACTGTTGATGTGATCAATTGCACATGGGGATCGTTGAGGCTATGTTTTCTGTCAATCGGGATCGATGAGGTCGTGACACGATCTACCCCTACCGGTCGGTCATCTGCCATCGGGGTTAACAGTGAAACGTAAATCCGATTCAGATTCGTGATGATCGATATGATCGGTCAAATCAGAAAATTCGGCGTGAACGGAGTTCAGATGCGATCAGTGATTTCCAAAAACATCGGGCGTTGCCCGCACCCGCGAGGGGCATTTCCCCTTCGAACCCCACCCGCAAACCAGCTAGCGGGACCGCCGTGTATTTCGTACCCGACACACAAATCGGTAGAATGCGATTCTATGCATAACTTTGTTTTGCAGGTTTGATGTGAATAGTATGGCTCATGTGTATGTGATGCATGTGTGTAATTTAAACGTGGCCTACGTGTCATGTTTGTCAGTCAGCAGGAGCCAATGTGCTGTCATTATATTGTATAACGACCTACGTGTCGACTTGTGACTCTATGTAAAATTCATTACTAGTTGTAGTAGTTGGATAATAGAGATCAGGTTGGTGGCTTGGCGTCCCGGCATGACAAACAAGATGGAGTTTGTAGCTGGTCATCGGAGTCGGAGCCGACCTAGAAGAACGTCCATGAAGGAGCCATACTATTTCACAATATATGTCTATATGTGATTGTTATGCTTCTTTGTTTCTATGCATGTTAGAATGGTAGAATGATCCCTCATGAATATCAAGCGAATTGCCATCCCCGATGTTGCACCTTCGCACGTCAAGTACGTCTAGTAGTGGGATCATAAAATTGAGGTGCTCCTGAGTGTCCTTGAACTAAAGGGTTCATGTCGGACATGGACATGCACTGCGTCCGGTTAACTTGACAAGGCTATCAAAACGGTTTTGGGCCTTGTGGCAAAGAAGGTTGGGAGCCAGGGTATGAGATACCTTACCGATCGACAGGAGTCGTATAGATATATGATTAGCATGGAGTTGCTTACCGGATAGGTATGTTGGCTAGCAGTGATGCTAAAGCTCACTAGTCGCATGCGCTAGTCGGATCCTGAATCACTGAGAGTTTGCGGAGGGATGCCAACTTCAGTGGGAGTATTTCTGTTTAGGATTGAATTACTCTACATAAACACATTGCTTAGTGATTGCATATTTTCTGTTGTAGATCAATGGCACCACCTGCTCAACCCAACTTTGCATTGAAATCAATTCTGGAAAAGGATAAACTGAATGGAACAAATTTTACCACCTGGTATAGAAATCTGAGAATTGTTCTCAAGCACGATAAAAAGGAACCTGTTCTAGAGGATCCACTTCCAGAGGAACCTGCCGATAATGCTAATGCCACAACTAAGAATGCCTACCAGAAACTCGTTGATAAATCAACGGAGATCAGCTGTCTGATGCTGGCTTGTATGGAGCCCGATTTGCAACAACATTTCGAAAATGTTGAGGCTTACGATATGATCGAGAGTCTCAAGAGCATGTTTCAGACACAGGCTAGGACCGAAAGGTTCAACGTCTGGCGATCCTTGATGGATTGCAAGCTGAAGGAAGGTGATCCACTGAGCCCACATGTGACCAAGATGATCGGATATGTACAAGCTTTGGATCATTTGGGCTTCCCGCTCTTGGATGAGCTGGCTACTGATGCTGTTCTGGGTTCTCTTCCGCCCAGCTATGGGATGTTCATCTCGCACTATCATATGCATGGCATGGATAAGAAGCTCACTGAATTGCATGGGATGCTCAAAGTGGCAGAGCAGGATATTAAGAAAGGCACGCATCAAGTGTTGATGGTGCAGAAATTGGCTAAGTTCAAGAAGAGTTGGTCCAAGAAAAAGGCTAAGGCAAAGGGCAAGAAGACGGTAACCTCCGCTGCTGCGCCGAAGTCTGGACCGGGCACGAAGACCGTTTGCTATCACTGCAAGGAGACCGGTCACTGGAAGAGGAACTGTAGCAAGTGGCTTGCAGAGCATGGCAAGAAGGCCGGGAATGCTGCTTTAGGCAAAGGTAAACTTGTTGCATATGTTATAGACATTTACCTTGCTGACATACCTAGTAGCTCTTGGGTATTGGATACCAGATCGGTTGTTCATATTTGCAACTCGATGCAGGGGCTGGTAAGAACTAGGCGTGTGGCACAAGGGGAGATTGACATTAGGGTCGGTAACAAAGCAAGAGTTGTTGTGTTGGAGGTCGGCACGATGCAGCTCCATCTTCCTTCCGGATTCATAATGGAATTGAATAATTGTTATTACATTCCCGCACTTAGTTGGAACATTATTTCTGCCTCATGTTTGACGAGTCAAGGTTATGAATTCAATTTAAAGGACAATGGTTGTTCGATATTTTTGAATGGTAGGTTCCACGGCTATGCACCCATTATTGATGGGCTATTTATATTGAATCTAGAACAGGAACCGGTCTATAACTTGAATGTCAAGAGGCAGAAGCCTAATGAGATAAATCCGACATACCTCTGGCATTGCCAGCTTGGACACATTATTCTGAAACGCATGAAGAAGCTCCATGATGATGGGCTCCTAACTTCGTCCGACTTCGGGTCGTTCGAGACATGTGAATCATGCTTGCTCGGCAAGATGACTAAGTCTCCTTTCACAAAGAGTTGCAAGAGGGCGTCCGAGCTATTGGAACTTATACATAGTGATGTGTGTGGTCCAATGAGCACAACTGCCAGAGGTGGCTATCAGTACTTCATGACTTTTACCGACGACTTGAGTAGATATGGATATATCTATTTGATGAGGCACAAGTCAGAAACTTTTGAAAAGTTCAAAGAGTTTTATAACAAGGTTGAGAATCAGCTCGGCAAGACTATAAAACTTCTGCGATCTGATCGTGGAGGTGAGTACATGAGCCAGGAGTTTGATGATCATCTGAAAAGTCGAGGTACAGTACCTCAGCTCACACCTCCAGGTACGCCACAGAGAAACGACGTGTCAGAATGGAGGAATAGGACCTTGTTGGACATGGTCCGGTCTATGATGAGCAAATCAGATTTACCCTTGTCATTTTGGGGACACGCCCTAGAAACAGCAGCTTTCACACTTAACAGGGTACCATCAAAATCCGTAGACAAGACACCACATGAGATGTGGACCGGGAAGAGTCCCAATTTGTCTTCTCTAAAGATTTGGGGTTGTGAAGCATTTGTCAAGTGACTTATGTCAGACAAGCTTACACCTAAATCGGATAAATGCATATTCGTGGGATATCCGAGGGAAACCTTGGGATATAGCTTCTACAACCGGTAAGAGAACAAAGTGTTTGTTGCTTGGAACGTGGTTTTCCTTGAGAAAGAGTTTCTCAGTCAGGAGGCCAGTGGGAGGACGGTCCGACTCGAAGAAATTGGAGGACCACTCGGGGATGGCTTGGCTGGTGATGAGATCATACCGGGGTCAGTCAGGGAACCCGTAGTGGAAGCGGCACCGGAACCACGGAGGTCGGAAAGATTGCATAGAGTGCGCGATGTATTGTTGCTATAAAGCGACGAGCCGACCACATATGCGGAAGCGATGGTGAGCCCAGATTCCGAGGCATGGCTGGAGGCCATGAGATCCGAGTTAAAGTCCATGGATGAGAATCAAGTCTGGGACTTGGTTGATCCGCCGCCTGGCGTAACAGCCATTGGTTGCAAATGGGTCTTTAAGAAGAAAACCGACATGGATGGAAATGTTCAGATCCACAAAGCTCGGCTTGTCGCTAAAGGTTATGGACAAGTTCAAGGAATTGACTACGACGAGACTTACTCGCCGGTAGCGATGCTGAAATTGGTGAGGACCATACTAGCTATAGCTGCATATTTTGATTACGAGATATGGCAGATGGATGTCAAAATGGCTTTTCTTCACGGAAATTTAACCGAGGAAATGTATATGATACAACCCGAGGGTTTTGTCGATCCGACTAGCACTAGTAAGGTATGCAAGCTCAAGAGATCCATTTATGGGTTGAAGCAAGCATCTCGGAGTTGGAACATTCGTTTTGATGAGGTCGTCACTGATCTCGGTTTCAGCAAAAGCAAAGAGGACTCTTGTTTATACAAGAAGTTAAGTGGGAGCTCGATAGTGTTTTTGATCTTGTATGTGGATGACATATTGTTGATCGGGAACAATGTTTCGATGCTAAACTCGGTCATGGAATCATTGAATAGCAAGTTTTCGATGAAAGACCTTGGTGAGGCAGTGTATATTTTAGGCATTAAGATCTATAGAGATAGATCAAGGAGGCTGCTCGGCTTAAGCCAGAGCATGTACATAGATAAAGTGTTGAAGCGGTTCAACATGAGTGAGGCGAAGAAAGGGTTCTTGCCACTCTCACATGGTATAAGGCTAAGCGAGACTCAGAGTCCTTCGACATCTGATGAGTGAAGCAGGATGAGTAGGATTCCGTATGCCTTGGCAATCGAATCCATCATTTATGCCATGATATGTACAAGGCATGATGTTGCTTTTGCAATAAGCCTAACAAGTAGATACCAGGCCAACCCAGGTGAGAGTCACTGGGCAGCGGTAAAGACTATTTTGAAGTACCTAAACAGGACTAAAGAGATGTTCCTAGTTTATGGAGGTGAGGAAGAGCTCGTCGTAAGGGGTTACGTCGATGCTAGTTTCCAAACCGACGGAGATGATTGTCGATCACAGTCCAGATTCATGTACGTCCTGAACGGAGGGGTAGTGCACTGGATGAGTTCCAAGCAGGATACGGTGGCCGATTCTACCACAGAAGCCGAATACGTTGTGGCTTGTGAAGCTGCAAAGGAAGGTGTTTGGATCCGGCATTTTCTGGATGATCTTGGTATTTTCCCAGCCTTGGTGAAACCGTTGGACCTTTATTGTGATAATTCTGGTGCCATCGCACAAGCCAAGGAGCCGAGGAATCACCACAAGGTCAGACACATAGACCGGAAATATCTCCTGATACGAAAAATCGTAAAGAATGGTGATGTAGAGTTATGCAAGATTCACACGGATGTCAATGTTGCAGATCCGTTGACTAAGCCGCTTCCACAACCCAAGAATGAGGGGCACGTTAGAGTTATGGGCATTTGATGTCTATTTGATTGACTCTAGTGCAAGTGGGAGACTGTTAGAGATATGCCCTAGAGGCAATCATGTATGATGATATTTCCTATGTGTTTATGAATAAAGATAGTCCTTGGACATTATCAATGATGTGTATCAGCAAGTACGTGACTTGTTTGTGGGACTATGCATTGTATGATGACTGTCCTAAAAGGTCCCTAGTCGAAAGGGCTGTGTGGACGCGCAGCCGACTAGACTAGCATATGACACGGTCGATGGCTTGGTCTCACTAGCCATGGAGCATTGGATGCTAACCGGATAATATGGACTTGGAAAGGTCTGGTCGGATTCGACGTAGTCGGATCCGAGTCGAGATAAGGTCCGAGTCGGACAGACCCAACTATGAGACATAGCGATATGTCATCTGTGAGTCTCTAGTACAACATATGTTCTTTGTCCTAAGACCCGAGCTGACGCATGTACTCGGGATGGTGAAAGACTTGCTTTGGGCCGACCAAACGCTACTCCGTGACTGGGTAGTTACAAAGGTAGGTTTCGGGTTTGTCCAGTCCCATGCTGCGAGACATGGTCGAGCAAGATGGGATTTGCCCCTTCTATCAGAAGAGATATACTCTGGGCCCCTCGTGTGATCCGACCCGGATAAGCATGGCCATGCGACAAGGATTATGAGATAATCCGGATTGAGGTCGGTATCACTGGAATGAGAAAGAGGTCAGGCTCGCACAAGGATGGCAATCTCGCCTTGAGCCCGACAACATATATCGTGTGGCAAAGGGAACAAAAGTGTGACACGTTGTACAGGTTCGCCTAACCAGCTTCATGTCTGCTTGGTGGTCGGCATATCTTGCTAGAGGCCGCTACCAATCGTGCAGGTCGGAGGTGATTCAAACTATGACCAAGCCGACTTGAACCTAAGGGGTCGCACGCTTAAGGGAAGGAACCTACGAGGTCGGTTCATAGGACACTGGTCGGATGTGATCCGAACTGGACTAGGAACATGATCGAGTAGACTTTGGGCTTTAGGGTCCATGCGAGGCCCAAGTGTTGAGCCTGCGACGGACGCCTATATAAAGTGGAGGTGCGGCACAGTCATGTGGTTGATCGCTTTGGCGCTACAACTAGGGTTTGCATGAGTTGCGAATAGCCACCTCCACTTGTTGCCGACTGTGTGATCGGACCTAGCAGTACGCCGCATGGTGTTCCTCCTGCATGTGCGGATACCGTTAGAGGTGGTGCACTTGCGCCGCTCCAGCGAACTTGTACATAGGGATCGGACAATCGGCTGTTCAAGGGAGATCGGACGAGGAGGAGATGATCCACGCGGACGCGCTGCCCCAACTCTTCTTCCGCTGCATGGCACTGCGCGTCTAGTGGTAATGAACTGTGATCCATCTCCCGTAGCATGTTCTTGGTCGTTCTGCGCGTAGGAAAATTTAATTTGCATTCGACGCACCCTACCGTAGATCCCAATAGCATCAACCCCCTTGACTGCGATCCGATCCCCGTCACCCTCAACTACATTAACGGTATGTACTGGATCGGCATGAACACGTCTTGGATGGTGCTCCTCGACGGTCATAGCAGCTGGATGCTCTTGGAGGTCTACACTCGGCGATTGATCCCCCTTCCTTTGATTAACACTGCACTGCTTTGGCACTGCGGCCCAGAATACTCGGAATCTTACAGTAGCCAACATGATACCAAGTTTGATTTGCTCAAGGTTATAATCTCCCAAGTGCCCACAAGATCTATGAATTATAAAGACTTCAGGTTAAAATATTCATGCTCATAACATGTTGGTCTTAAGATTGACTACATTAAGAGCCCTTTTTATTTGACTCCAACTTGATATGATGTTGTAGGCCGCCTGGTGTCCCTACCCTTCCTAATCCCAGAACCTTTCAAAGAAAAGCGGCATGGCAGTTACAGGTGGTTCCTGGCTCGATTAGACGACGGCGAACGATTGATGATCGTTCGCATGTACCGGGCGTGTTGTTTCACGAAATACAATCACAGTCACTGCAAGGTCTTTTAGTAGGATCCCAACTTCTCTGGGCCTTCAAGAATTTTTGACTGGAGGTTGGTAAGTAGCCTTGGTACATGCTCTTTTTTTGTCGGACTGGATTATCCGATTAACCAGGAGATAACCGATAGCAAGGATCATGATGGTAGCACAGTTTCGTTCATCAGGCAAAACTGTGTGTACACAGCATACCATGCGTCTGTGCATGCACCATACCCTGATATGTGCCGCCATGCTCTGCAGCCCAAAGTAGTAGAGAGGTCGCAAGTATCAGACTTCGACCTGCTGGCTAGAGTTTCCCCCATCAGGAACCCATCTAGTTCAAGCCGCCAGTCAATCTCCACAGCTTAATAAATAGTAACGTCTAACTGAGCCAGTTAGTTAGATGCATACACTTGGTGTAGTAGGATCTTTATTAGTTTGATGCATACACTTGTTCTTTTTTGGTAGCCCTTTTGTAATGATGGCTGATGTTTGGTTTGGAAGAGAGAGCTGCGTCTTTACTCTTCTGGCCTGCTTACTGCTTCTGTTGCACCCCCAGCCCTGGTTGCTGCTGCTGCTATTTTCAATGTACAATTAGTAGTATATTCCGTCTGTTGGTTGAATAAATGTGTTGTTAGAACAACAAACACAATGTTTTGGAAGTCGTTGCATGGTCCGATCCTTTAGTGCCCCGTAATGTACATAGAGCACACTATTTTTGGTACGGAACACATTTTCCACTTGTTGATAATATGCAGCCCACTGATGAAGGCCCAATAGAGGAGCCCATAATTAACTGGAAGGGAGGCTCCGACATGAATCCGGCCCAGGTACATGCTCATGGTCCCCTAAACATAAATAAGTAAATAAATAAAGAAAGCTAAATGCTCATGCACCAGTTATTTAAATTCACGATTTAACAGGAGGATATTATTTCCTATGATAGTGTTGTTACATTCAATCGATATTATTCGTAGGAAAAGATAGCGACCAGTTTCTTTCTCCAAGCATTTTCTTTCTGCAACCAGCGGACCCATGCAAATCGTAGTCAATGTCGTAAATAGTTCCAGTCCATTTTTATTTTTCAATAAGAATGTCCAACCCAGCCCAGCACATTGGCGACAACATTTTATCCTCTGCCTTGGTGCACTCGCCGCGGCGCCGCCGTCCGACCCTGTCAACCTAGTGAATGGGGAGAGGACTATAGTTGTGAGTATGACAGTACGGACCCACCAGGTCCACTCCCGAACACAAGCAAGCGCCTCTTTTACTACTCAGATGCACCCCTCGTTTTTTACTCTAATTCACTCTGCTGATATCTGGGACCCACATCATTTTCAACGTATAGTCAATTAACGACAGAATTGCACAACTTTTTTTTGAGTAGTAATTCGGAGGAGTAGGCTATAAACTGGGTTGTGCGGTCTCTGTGGCCCGTCTAACAACCTGACCAGCCCAACAGTTTTTTCTTTGGGAAAATAGGTAGCCCAGTATTTATTTTTTAAGAATACCCAAGCTAGGCCTATTTGTTTTCTGTGACTTACTGGGCTGCAAATCTTTCAAGACGAGGGATGCATTCCGGCCTAGCCAAAGAGTATGGTCAGTGTTTGTTAAAAAGTAATATCAAAGGGGTTGAAAATTCCAAAAAATAGCAAATGGGATATTAGTTTCTTTTTTTGTTTTTGTTCTTCATTGATATTTTATACTCCCTCCGACCCAAATTTTTTGTCTTAGATTAGTCTAGATACGGATGTATCTAATACCAAAACTTGACTTGATATATCCGTATTTAGACAAATCTAAGACAAGAATTTTGGGACGGAGGGAGTATTTCATTGATTTAACATGACATAGTACTAATTTATTTTTCAATTTGTTTTAGTATGGCTACTAATTTTTGGATTAAGAATATTTTGTTCCCCAACAAAAAATTGCGAATTTTCAAAATTTGACACATATTTAGTTAATTTTTTGACCCTGGTACTGACCAAAAAATGGACAGCAATTCTAAAAACGGAAAATGGGCTGCAATAAATTCCATATAAATTAGAAAATGAGTAAAAATTATAAAAATAATAGCAAAGGGCTGTACACGCTAAAAATTTCGAGACTGACTTTTTTACGCAAGGCTTTGTCAGTCAACACACGATTCTAGGAGCAGTGACTGTTGGATGTCCATCCAACGGCCGACGTGCTTCTTCAATCTCTGATCTTCCGGCTCCAGCCGCCTAAACTAGCACCGACGGGACTGCCTGCTCCCTCCTCTTGTGGCTTGTTGTGATGCCGTGCAGGCTTCATCGGCCCACCCTACTCCCTCCGCTGGCCTGGCCGCACGCAATCAACTACCTCCTTATTACACACAAAAAAGATTCCTCCCACTGACATCTGGGGCGCACCGGTTGGGAGGCTAACCTGTGGGCCTACTAAGTTGACGCGTACGCAGGGCTTGTCAACTTAGTCAACAAACGATTCTAGCAGCAGTAACCGTTGGATTTGAATTGAACGGTCCTACTGCTTCTTCAATCGCTGCTCTTCTTGCACCAGCCGCCCAAACCAGCGTAGGTGAGACCGCCTGCTCCTGCCTCCAATGGTCGGCTGTGCTGCCGTAGAGGCATCACCGCCCCTACTACTCCCACCGCTAACCAGGCCCTGTAGCGATGGCAGCCTCACACCACAGCCGAACCAGTGAACCCTTGTACTCCTCTCCGCGTGGGCATCCACTGCCGCATCTTCCCCGGCTCTGCGTCGTCCCCTTCCTAGGCCTTGCCGTCGTCCACCGCCCTAGTGCTTTCGGCGTGGCATGGTGGAATGACTTCCATCGGAAGAGTACTGTATGTGGAGGGGCTGACAGCCGGGACCATGGCTGTAGCAAGGAAGTGCCTCCTTATTATGCGGAAAATAATGATTGCTCCACCTGACAGCGGGGACCCACCGGACGGGCCACTGTATTTCACAAAAAAAAATGTTTCCCCCCTGACTGATGGGACCCACCAGCTACATCTTCGCATGCAAGGATGTGCGTCCATATTACGAAAAAAAACAATTCGCCCCGTGATTGCTGGGACCCACCAGCTACATCTTCGCACGCAAGGAAGTGCCTGACAGACGGGACCCACCTGGTCGAAGCGTATGTAGCGTTGTCATTCTGGTCGCGAACATGTACGTACATACTGGTCGATGTAGATGTGCACGTGTCATAGTAGAGGCACGCACGTAGCATGTACACGTACGTATAGCGACCAGGGTGTCAGAGTAAATGACCACGGGTATCCTAACTGGCTCCCATTGGCCCTTAGAAAAAACGACGGGCCGACCGGGCCTTGAAGCACCCAAGACACGGGGCCACCTACTTCCGGCCGGCTATCTCACAGGCCGGCTTCCGGAAGGCGGCCCGACCCTAAACTCTCTTGGAGGACGCCACGATAGGGCCGACTCCAAGAAGCCGGCCACGGAAAGGCCGACTCCAAGAAGCCGGCCCAAGAGAATTGACTCCAAGGGGCCGGCCCAGGGAGGCGTCCAGGCGCCATGCCCTAAAAGTCTGCACCCCCCATAACGATGATGGGACGGGGCGTGGCAACAATGGATCCTGCCCCCCCGAATCCTGGAGCACGCATGGCTACAGTACGCTGTACGGGACAACCATCACCCGTCCGGCGTGGCACTGTTTCCATGCTGATCATGACGCCCTCCACGACGGGCTGCCAGTACGGCCTGTGGGCGGCGGGTCCCTTCGATCAGAGAGACGCCTGAAGGCGGCCTGGCCTCCCCAGCCGGCCTGAGGCATGGCCGGCTTCCTATAGCTAGCTTGCTCCCCTCCTCGGGACGCGCGCACCATTAAGGAGACAAGACGAGGTAAGGCTACAGTGAGAGCCCGCAAGGCGGCGGTACTGTAGCCATGCTTACCTCGACAATGCCCTTGTCATCAGAGGCAAGGCAACAGTAACCAGCCCCCGACAGGACCTCCAAGCGGTGGGGCCATCCTGTCGACCAATGGGCCGGCAACTGGCGGGACCCACCAGTCAGCGGGCCCCAGCAGCCGGCGGAGAAGCCGGCGGCCATAGACTCTGACGGCTGGGGCATGCGCCCAGCCGGATTACCATTGTACCCCTGGGGGTAGGCCTATATAAACCCCCCGGGACACCCATGCAAAGGTTGATCTCAGATAGTTTTAGACACCACTAATGGGAGAGGAGAGAGCTAGCCTTGCCCTTCTTCCTCATTCCACCGAACAGCTCAAGGAGCCCGTTGTAGCTTCTTGTTCATCTAGTGATCATGCGGAGACCCCGCAGAGCAGGAGTAGGGGTATTATCTCCACGGAGAGCCCCCAACCTGGGTAAGATCCGCCGGCGTGCATGTCTTCGCCTTATCCCGTTTCCAGGCACCGGTGATGTTTTACTGGCTCCCACACAGATAAGCCATCCGTTGGCATATGTCGCACCTACCACCCGACATTTGGCGCCCACCATGGGGCCAGGTGCACCGTCGTCCGGAGACCTGCTCTAGACGGGAACCCTTTTCCTCCCCAGCGATCGTAGCCAGCCCGGCACGCCCGATGACGCTTGCCCCAACACGCTGCAAAGCGTCGACGACGCCTGCGCGGCGAGCTGCCTCGCCGATCTTCTTGGCGAGGCTCGCATCTCCGACGAGCCCGCATCCGACGCGGGCACAGGCTGCCCCGAGAGCCGCCTTGTCAGCCTCCTCGACCAACTCCACATCTCCGGCGAGCCTACCGCGGACTTGGAGTCGGTCGGCTCCATCGACCCGATGCTTGTCGACTCCGACACGGCGTCGCTCGATGCCTTCCCCACCAACGTGATCATCTTCGACGACCCTCTCCCTCGGGCCGATAGTGGCGGCAGCACCGTCACCGAAGTGCTAGTCATCAGCCACGACGTCACCTCCGACGAGAACGCCCGCGACGCCCTGTAGGCAACACTGCACGATCTGTCCGCCCCATCCCGGCGGACGCTGACGCCGAGACGCTGGAGGCACGGCGTCTTGCTCTCCTTGCAGAGGGCCAGAGGATAGCCTCCATGAGACGCCTCACTGAAGCCCACTAGCGCAAAGTCGACCGCGCCGCCTTCGGCACGCCGCCTCCAGAAGGGCCGAGCTGAGCCAGCATCGTCAAGAAACGCGGCACGGCATCGCCAGCATGCTGGGAGGAGACCGCCCAGTCTACGCCACGCCCCTCGAGAATCTACGCGCCGCCCAGTCGATCGTAGACGAGCTAAATGGACTGGGGGCCGACGAGCTCCCCTACATGATCAGACGCATCCAGCAGCTAATCGACGCGGCCGCAAAGCGGCACAAAGCCGGCGTTCGAGCTGGAAGCCCCCCTCGCAGAGAGCACGGCGTGACGTCGCGTACGCCGACTGCAGGTGGTGCCCGTGCGAGACAAGAGAAGGAGCCGGCTGCTAGCCGCAGCCGGACTCGAATCACCATCGAGCGCGACGCAGAAGGCCACCCTCGAGGTGTGGAACAACGACGCGACCCGCCTCCTCCTCCGCCTCGGGGGAGAGATATCCCACCCCACCGCCTGTCGCGCATCCGACTCTCAGCGGCCGACTGGGTCGCTGCGAAGGAGTCGGCGAGAACGATGCCCGCCATCGGATCAACCGCCTTGCGCGATCCCTGGCCCTGGAAGAAGAAGATGATGTCGACCCGCCTTGTTTTGGCCCCAGCATCCGCGATGATCCCTTCCCCAAAGGGTTCTCGGTCCCAAGAGACACGCCCAAGTTCAACGGCTCCGTGAAGCCGGAAGATTGGTTGATCGACTACTCCACCACAGTCCGCATAGCAAACGGCAACAGGAGCATTGCCGTGAAATATGTCCCCCTGATGCTCCAAGGCACGGCGCACACCTGGATCAATAGCCTTAAGGCTTACAGCATCAACAGCTGGCTGGACTTCACAGAAGCCTTCATACACAACTTCACCAGCACCTACAAATGGGCTCCCAAGCCCCGACAGCTCTCCTTGTGCGTGCAAGGGCCCAATGAATCAACCCGCGACTACCTCACGCGTTGGGTCGAGCTCCGCAACTCCTGCGAAGGGGTGTACGAGGTTCAAGCCATAGAGTACTTCACCGTCGGGTGCAGAGAGGGCACCCTCCTCAAGCACCGACTCCTCTGCGATGAGCCGGCTACCCTCGACGAGTTGCTGGTCATAGCAGACAAGTACGCCACGGCCGACTCCTCAATGAAGACTGAGCTCCGGGTAGACGCCTCTGGAAAAGTGCTGGCGCCGGCTCCCAAGACACCGGCTGGAGAATCAAGCCGACGCCTGTATCAAAGTGACCACAAGCGCAAGGCCCCTATGCCGCCTTCCACTAGCTGGCAGGTGGCCACAGTCGAAGACGAGCAACCTGAGGGGCGGCCGGCACCCAAGAAGCAGAAGGGTGGCAGGCCGGCTTGGCAGCCGACTTTCTCCTAGGAGCAAACCCTCGATGCCCCATGCAAGTTCCACAGCGGCGTGAAGCCGTCCAACCACACAACTCGGAAGTGCCATTGGCTCACCCGAATCTCCAAGGGTGAAGGGTTGTTGCCGCCTCCGCCTGCAGGCCAGCCGCCTCCTGCCCCACAGCAGCCGGCCGCTCGGCCAGCAGTCAGAGCTATCCAAGATGAGTTCGCTGACGAGCATGCCGCCTACGTCGTCTTTACAAGCCAGACGGAAGATCGGCGCAGCCGGCGCCGACAATAGCAAGAAGTCAACGCGGTCGCCTCCAACAACCCCGAGTTTATGCACTGGTCGAAGAAGCCCATCAGCTGGAGCCAGGCCGATCACCCAGAGGTGATGCCATCTCCTGGCTCCTATGCATTGGTTTTGGACGCCACCCTCGCAACAGAAAGGCGAGCTGCCCGTTTCTCCCGCGTGCTAATAGATGGCGGGAGCAGCATCAACATACTGTACCACGATACCATGGAGAAGCTCAACATCAAACTGAAGCAACTCATGCCAAGCCGGACAGTGTTCCACGGCATCGTACCCGGCCTATCCTGCTCACCAATCGGCAAGATCAAGATGGATGTCCTCTTTGGGGGCAAAGATCATTTCCACAGAGAGGCAATATGGTTTGAGGTAGTGGATATGGAGAGCCCATACCACGCATTGCTTGGCCGACCTGCATTGGCCAAGTTTATGGCCGTGCCCACTACGCCTACCTCAAGATGAAGAGGCCGAGTTCCAAGGGCATCATCACCATAGCCAGAGACTACAAGAAGTCTTTTGAGTGTACAGCCGCTAGCAGCCGGCTGGCCGAGTCCCTTGTGATTGCTGAAGAGAGAAAGATGCTGGATCGAGTTGTGGCCATGGCTGGCAAGCAGCCGGCCCTGGCCCCTGACCCCAAGGAATGTGAAGCTCAAGGTTCTTTCCAGCCGGCCAAAGAGATGAAGAATATACCTCTGGACCGGAGCACCCGGAGAGGTACGCTGTCATGGGCACCGGCCTCGACAGCAAATAGGAAAGCGAGCTCGTCGATTTCCTCCGTGAGAATTGGGACATCTTCGCATGGTCTCCCAAAGACATGCCGGGTGTCCTGACGGATTTCGCCGAGCACAAGCTACACGTCCGATCAGACGCCAAGCCGGTCAGGCAACCATTGCGCCACCTGTCAGAAGAGGAGAGAAGAGTAGTCGGAGAAGAAATAGCCCGGCTTCTGGCAGCCGGCTTCATTATGGAAGTGTTCTTTCCAGAATGGCTTGCCAACCCGGTCTTGGTGTTGAAGAAGAACAAGGAGTGGCGCATGTGCATTGACTACACCAGCCTTAACAAAGCCTACCCTAAAGATCCTTTTGCTCTGCCAAGGATTGATCAAGTGATAGACTCCATAGCCGGATGCGAGTTGTTGATTTTTTTGGATGCTTACTCAGGCTACCACCAGATAAAATTGGACCCAGCTGACCGCCTGAAGACCGCCTTCATCACCCCATTCGGAGCCTTATGTTACCTGACTATGACATTTGGCTTGAGAAATGCCGGTGCCACTTTTTAGCGTTGCATGCAGAAATGCCTCCTCAAGCAACTCGGCAGAAATGCCCACGTCTACGTAGACGATGTTGCGGTGAAGACGGAGAAACGCGGCACCTTGCTAGAAGACCTCAAGGAGACCTTTGAGAATTTGCGCCGGTTTCAGATCAAGCTCAACCCGGAGAAATGCGTGTTCGGGGTACCAGCCGACCAGCTTCTAGGCTTCCTGGTCTCCGAACGCGGCATCGAATGCAACCCAGTGAAGATCAAGGCCGTAGAGAGAATGAAGATTCCCACCAAGCTGCGAGATGTCCAAAAGTTCACCGGATGCCTGGCATCTTTGAACCACTTCATTAGCCGGCTCGGAGAGAAGGCTCTCCCCGTCTACCGACTCATGAAGAAGTCCACTCACTTCGAGTGGAATGACCAGGTGGACCAAGCTTTCCACGAGCTGAAGAAGATGCTGTCCACGCCGCCTGTCTTGGCGGCCCCAACTGAGAAAGAGCCCATGTTCCTCTACATTGCCGCCACTAGCCGGGTGGTCAGCACAGTTATTGTGGTCCAGCATGCAGAAGAGGGCCAAGCTCAGCTAGTCCAGAGGCCGGTATATTATTTGAGCGAAGTACTATCCACCTCAAAGCAGAACTACCCGCACTATCAGAAGATGTGCTATGGTGTGTACTTCGCCTCCAAGAAACTCAAGCCCTACTTTCAAGAGCATCCCATCACGGCCGTATGCACTGCCCCGCTTGCCGAGATTATAGGCAGCCAGGATGCATCTGGCCGAGTGGTGAAATGGGCTATTGCGCTGGCTCCTTACACGATCTACTATCAGCCTTGCACTGCCATCAAGTCCCAAGCATTGGCCGACTTCCTCGTCGACTGGGCCGAGACCCAGTACCTACCACCGGCCCCCGATTCCACTCATTGGCGGATGCACTTTGACGGATCCAAGATGCGCACCGGCTTGGGAGCCGTCATCGTCCTCACCTCTCCCAAAGGCGACAAACTCAGATACAAATTGCAAATCCATTTTGCCGCCTCCAACAATGTGGCCGAGTACGAGGCGCTCATACACAGGCTCCAGCTAGCCAAGGAACTCGGCATACGCCGAATCCTGTGCTATGGCGACTCGGACTTGGTGGTCCAGCAATCATCTGGCGACTGGGACGCCAAGGACGCAAACATGGCAGGCTACCGCTTCCTTGTTCAGCAGATCAGCGGATACTTTGAGGGGTGCGAGTTCCTCCATGTGCCACGGGCCGACAACGAGCAAGAAGATGCCCTGGCACAAAAAGGCTCCACCCGACGAGCTATACCAACCGGCGTCGCCCTTTAACGCCTCCTCAAGCCGTCTATCAAGCCGTCTACGGAATCCAGTTCCATCTTCGTGCCGCCTGACCCCGACGCAGTCGGATCTGACTTCGAGAACCAAGCAGGCGGCTCGGGGACTTCGACAGCCGGCTCGGGGACTCCGACAGCCGGCTCGGGGACTCCGACAGCCGGCTCGAGGACTGCCATAGTTGAACCCGGCCCGGGGACTGCTGCAGCCAGCCCAGGGACTGCACCAACACAGCAGGCGGCGGCCGACTCCAACTCCTCACAACCCAGCCCACCCACCCTGGTTGCAGTAGCCATTTTGGCGATAGAAGAAGTCACAGCTCCATCATGGGCCCAGCCCATCCTCCACTTCCTGATAAACGGAGAGCTGCCGACTGACGAGATCTCGGCAAGACAAGTCCAACACCGAGCCGGAGCATACACAATAATGAATCGAGAGCTTGTTAGGCGTAGTGTTACTGCAGTCTTCCAGCACTGCGTCGAGCGAGAGAAAGGCATAGCAATCCTCGAAGACATCCACCAAGGCGAATGCAACCACCATGCCGCCTCAAGGGCACTCGTTGCCAAAGCTTTCCGCCATGGATTCTTTTGGCCCACTGCGTTGGAGGATGCCAAGGAATTAGTCAAACACTACAAAGGGTGCCAAATCTTCGGCTCTAAGCAACACATGCCGGCTTCTGCACTCAAAACCATCCCCCTCACTTGGCCTTTTGCCGTCTGGGGGCTGGACATGGTCGTCCCATTCAAGACGGCGCGCGGCAGCATGACACATCTGCTTGTCGCTGTGGACAAATTTACCAAGTGGATTGAAGCAAAGCCGATCAAGAAACTGAATGGGCCGACTGCCGTGACATTCATTGCAGACATTACAACCCGGTATGGAGTACCACACAACATCATCACCGACAATGGCACGAATTTTGCCAAGGGAGCACTGGCATGTTTCTGCGTGACACAGGGCATCTGACTGGACTTAGCGTCCGTTACCCACCCGCAGTCAAACGACCAAGTCGAGCGAGCAACGGCCTCATCCTCGCCGGCATCAAGCCCCGACTGGTCGTGCCGCTGGAGCATTCGGCCGGCTGCTGGCTCGACGAGCTGCCGGCCGTCCTTGGGAGTCTGCGCACTACCCTGAACAAGTCAACCGGCTTCACCCCTTTTTTCCTTGTATATGGTGCCGAGGCTATCATCCCAATTGACATCGAGTTCGACTCCCCTCGGGTCACCATGTACACGGAGGCGGAGGCCAAGGAAGCACGAGAAGACGGCGTCGACTTGCTGGAAGAAAGCCGGCTGTTAACCCTCAGCCGGTCCGCTATCTACCAGCAGGATCTACGCCGTTACCACAGTCGGAGGGTCAAGTCAAGATCTTTCCAAGAGGGTGACCTTGTGCTCCGGCTGATCTAGCGAACAGCCGGCCAACACAAGCTCTCGGCCCCTTGGGAAGGCCCCTTCGTCATCAGCCAGGCTCTAGGCAACGACTCCTACTACCTGATCGACGCGCAGAAGCCGAAGGCACGCAAGAGAGACGATTCCGGCAAGGAGTCGGAGCGACCATGGAACGCCAATCTTCTCCGAAGATTTTACAGTTAAAATGCAGTATGTACCACCCTACCTTTTGTATTAAGTATGAGACAACGGGCTCCCCGAGAAGTTCTCGGGGACTACCCTCTTTTATCTATGAATGCCGAGTATCATACCCATGGTTATGTCACTACATTTGTTTTTTCGTTCGGCACCGGGTTTGACTAGTCGGCCCGGGGACTTGCCGCCTTGAGTTATGTCCAAGTTCTACCTGCAGTCAGACAAGTAATGTGCCGGCACCCAAGCCCTCTCTTGTGAAAGTCGCAGTTTGAAGAATTGGCTGTCCGACTAGCAAGAGCCAAAGGCAGAAAAGGGGCCCACATGAAAAACGGCTAAGGACTAACGAACTTACATAATACAAGCCGGCTTCCCCCCGCACCAACCGGCTGTCGAAGCAGCCGACTGGCCAGCTTCCCTTCTTACTCTGCTACAATCTAAGAAAGCTTGATTACTTGCCCTCCTAGACGGCCAATTACTTACCCGGCCATAGACTGCAGACTAGCTGTCCAGCTGGGAAAGGCGGCGACCAAAGGAGGGCGGCAAAGGAAACCAACCCAAAGATAAAAAAGCAAGTAGGAATGGAAGCCAAGCACATGCATAATTATATTTACACAAAAGGCCTTCAAGAGGCCGGCATTCGACAAAGTTTGAATACACCCCCAGTGGGTGGAATTGCGCAAAGTTAATAAAAGCTGTTCAAGAGTGACAAGCAGGAAAGTAAAAACAGCGAGTCAAGCCAAGGGAGCATCTGGGGCGTCGGGTAGATCGGTGGAGATGGCAGTGTCGGCTGGAGGAGTGGCCGGCTTGCGAATCTCGGCCTGATCGTCACCTGCGCAGGCGGTGCATTAGCACGTGCCTCGTTGCTGGAGGCACGATCAGGCTGAAGCTGGCTGGCTGGTTCACCATCTGGCACAACGTCTTCGCCGTCTTCCTCCTCCTCCTCCTCTTCGCCCTCGTCGCTAGAGTCGATCTCCTCCGCCGAATCTTCACCTTCGGTTGGGTTCAGCCTGAACCATTCCTCCGGCTACGCGACGCCGTCTTCGTTTACCTCAGGAGCAAAGGCGTTGGTGTCGGTGAAGTCGGCAATTGCCGAGGCGTGCTGGATGATAGCCGGCCGCACCGCCTCCAGCTCCTCGTCAGCCTCCTGCCGCCAGGTGCGCAGCTGGTTCAAGTTCAGCCTGGGATACCAAGCCCGGACGAACTCCAGCGCCCGTCGAGCACCGGACCGCGCTGCTGAAGCCTTCCACGCCTCGAAGCGGCCGACTGCCACCTCCAGCCAATCGGCAGTATGGCTGGGGGTGCGGGGAATCACCTCGCCAGGCCAGAGGCGGTCAGTACCTGCGCTCCAGCATGTTGAAGCCGGTGGAGCATGCGCTAGGCCGGCAGGAGGCGGGCTTGGATCGCTAGAAGCTGCTCCTCAATCGACCGGTCGGCGTCTGGTGCGACCTCAACCCCAGCTTGCCGCTGGTCCTCACGGTGAGTGAGGGAGTCCTGGACTAGGGGGTGTCCGGATAGCCAAACTATCATCGTCGGCCGGACTCCAAGACTATGAAGATACAAGATTGAAGACTTCTCCCGTGTCTGGAAGGGACTTTCCTTGGCGTGGAAGGAAAGCTTGGCGACACGAATATGTAGATCTCCTACTATTGTAACCGACTCTATGTAACCCTAGCCCTCTCCGGTGTCTATATAAACCGGATGGCTTTAGTCCGTAGGACGAACAACAATCATACCATAGGCTAGCTTCTAGGCTTTAGCCTCCTTGATCTCGTGGTAGATCTACTCTTGTAATACCCACATCATCAATATCAATCAAGCATGACGTAGGGTTTTACCTCCATCAAGAGGGCCCGAACCTGGGTAAAACATCGTGTCCCTTGTCTCCTGTTACCATCCGCCTAGACGCACAGTTCGGGACCCCCTACCCGAGATCCGCCGGTTTTGACACCGACATTGGTGCTTTCAATGAGAGTTCCTCTGTGCCGTCGCAATCAGGAGGGATGCCTCCCGTCTGTAAAGACGGCGCCGTCGTCAAGGGAGCTTTGGCCCCCGGCCAAACTATCCGGCTAGGCGGTTTTCTTATGACCGCCTGTTCGGCCGCCGCTCCGACAATGACCTCTCGAGTCATCAAAAGTGATCTTCACGTCAACTCGGAATTCGCCGAGCAGCTAGATCCGATGGAGCTCTCCTCCGTAAATGAGCACTTGGATCGCATCGCCGCCCTGGGAGTCACCACGGACTACGATCAGATTGGGCTTAAAACT
Source organism: Triticum dicoccoides (assembly GCF_002162155.2). Lineage (NCBI taxonomy): Eukaryota > Viridiplantae > Streptophyta > Magnoliopsida > Poales > Poaceae > Triticum > Triticum dicoccoides. The sequence goes on from NC_041385.1 coordinate 566,421,502, forward strand.
GATCTGACAGAAATTAACTCTCCCCAGGCTACCCACCACGTTGTCGTGGTAGAGGAACAACGCGGCGATTCTTCCCCTATGTTAAAGACCAGTTGTGTCTGGATTCCCGATCCCTTCATGCCGGCTTCCCGCGGAGGGACGGATGTCAATCAAGTACTGAACCTAAAGTCAGGCATCGGACCAGATTTGTTGGACAACATCCAGCAATCCAAGCTTCCAAATCCGGAAACTTCTCGGCCTTTGAGCCTCAGATCGGGCGGGGTTCCGAATTTAATTCCGCCCGCCCACCCAAACATAAGCGATCTATCTCAAATACGGCAAGAGCCCGATGAAACAGTACATCACTACTGGGCCAGATTCCTCCTGGTCATGGACAGGATAAAATACTGCCATGAGGAAAGCGCAATCTCAATTTTCTGCAACAATTGCACGGACAAGGGAATCATGAACGCGATAAGTCATCGCGAAGTTACACGCTTCACCGATCTGGCGACCATAGTAAAAAAATACTGTGCGATGGAGTGTGCCTGGAAAACTGAAACCAGGTTTTGGGACAATCCGGCCCTGAATACAACCCTAGTTCGAAATAAAAGGGTGCGTCAAACTCAAGCACCTGGGTTAAAAACCAAAAAGCAAAAAACCCCTAAAGGGCACGGAACCGTACTAGAGGGATGGCTCAACGGACCCTGTAAAATCCATAGTACGGAGGGCGCCACTCCAACACATAGCCTTCGAGCATGTTGGATATTACGGCAGGTGGACAAAAGTGGTGAAGGCTTTCTAGCCCCGGGCAACCAGCCCAACAGTACCAGTACGGTATTGACAGTCTTCGAGACTTTCGCATCAAAAAATATGCGGAAACGAACAATCCGCAGCCTCGCCGAAGTCTACCAAGTAGCAACAACAAATACATGGAGCGACACGGCTATCACCTTCAATGCCAGCGATGAACCTAAACTCCGAACAGCTCGAGCACCAGCCGCATTGGTCCTCAGTCCGATAGTGGACGACTTTTGTCTTACCGAGGTACTCATGGATGGCGGTAGCGGATTAAACCTCATCTACGAGGAAACCCTCCAAAAAATGGAAATTGACTGGAGCCACATTGAGCGAAGCAGCACAACCTTCAGAGGAATAATCCATAGTCGAGAAGTACGCTGCACAGGAAAAATCACACTAGACGTAGTGTTCGGCTCGCCGGACAATTACAGGTCCGAAGAGGTCACGTTCCAAGTGGACCCATTCGGCAGCGGATATCACGCCTTGTTAGGGCGAGAGGCATTCACAATCTTCCAAGCTATACCCCATTACGGGTACATGAAGCTCAAAATGCCCGGGCCCAATGGAATAATCACTCTTGTCAGTGATCCAGATATAGCACTCCACGCTGAAAATAAGACATCCGCACTGGCCCTAGAGGCACTATCCGAAGCCCTAGCGGCAGAGGAACTCACTGCGCTGCGCTCAACAGTGGATAGGGACGATGTGATACTCGATAAGAGGTCTAAGTCCACCTCTTTTAAACCAGCAGACGAAATAGTCAAATTCCAGGTCCATCCAACGGACCCTACAAAGATGGCCTCCATTGGGGCACAATTACATCCTGATGTAGAAGCCGCACTACGAGAATTCCTTCGGGAAAATTGGGACATTTTTGCCTGGCACCCTTCAGACATGCCAGGAATCCCATGCAGGCTGGCAGAACACAGCCTAAATATCCTAAAAGGATTCAAGCCAGTCAAACAGGCTCTTCGGCGATTTTCCGAACCCAAAAGACAGGCAATGGGAGAGGAGCTAGCCAAACTCTTAGAAGCCGGATTCATCAGAGATATAAAACATCCGGATTGGCTAGCCAACCTGGTAATGGTACCAAAAAAGGACAAATCCTGGCACCTTTTTGTCGATTCAAAGACCTTAACAAGGCCTGTCCAAAGGACCCTTTCCCTCTCCCTCGCATCGACCAAATCATCGACACCACCGCAGGGCACGATTCATTGTGCTTCCTCGACGCATACTCCGGATACCATCAAATCAAGATGGCGGAAAAAGACCAGGCCGCAACGGCATTCATTACTCCGTACGGACCATTCTGCTTCAGCACAATGCCCTTCGGACTCAAAAACGCCGGCGCAACATATCAGCGCATGATTCAAACATGTCTGGCCACCCAGATAGGCAAAACAATGGAGGCGTACGTAGACGATGTGGTCGTTAAGACCAAACACGTCGAAACTCTAATAGACGATTTGAGGCTTGCATTCTACAACCTCCGAGCATACGACATTAAGCTCAACCCGGAAAAATGTGTTTTCGGCATACCAGCCGGAAAGCTCTTGGGCTTCATTGTATCCGGTAGAGGAATTGAAGTAAAGCCAGCCAAGATCCGGGCTCTGTCACAATTGGATATCCCAAAAGACCTCAAACAAATACAAAAATTGACGGGATGCATGGCGGCTCTAAGCCGCTTCATCTCCCGTTTGGGAGAAAAGGCGCTGCCCCTCTATCGCCTCCTCCGGCGCACCGAACACTTTGAATGGACGGATGCTGCCATGGCCGGACTCGAAGAAATTAAGGCCATATTGACAACAAATCCGGTCCTAGCCGCGCCCAACTTGGGCGAACCTATGTTATTATATATCGCGGCAACACATCAAGTTGTCAGCGCCGTACTCGTCGTCGAACGAGAAACAGAAGGGCAAAAATTCCCTCTTCAAAAACCAGTGTACTACGTATCCACTGTCTTAACTCCATGCAAGTCCTGGTACCCACATTATCAAAAGATAGCGTACGCGGTGTTCATGGCATCCCGGAAGCTGCGACACTACTTTCAAGAGTGTTCCATAATGGTGGCCTCTGAAGTACCTCTCAACGATATTACAAATAATCGCGACGCGACGGGCAGGATTGCCAAATGGGCCATTGAGCTCTTACCGTTTGACATAACCTACAAACCACGGCGAGCTATCAAGTCGCAAGTTTTGGCTGACTTCATCGCTGAATGGACCAAAGCCGAACTCCCTAAAGAGTACGACGCATATTCCAATTGGATCATGCATTTCGACGGCTCCAAAATGTTGGCTGGCTTGGGGGCTGGCATCGTCTTGACGTCCCCAACCGGAGACACAGTCTAATACGTACTTCAAATAATGTACACGGACTCCAACAATGCAGCCGAATACGAGGCCCTTCTACATGGCCTCCGGATGGCAATCTCCATGGGTATTCAACGCCTAGAGGTGCGCGGGGATTCAAACCTCAAAATATCCCAAGTAAATGGAGACTTTGACGCCAACGATCCGAAAATGGCAGCCTACCATAACACCGTCCTAAAAATGTCAGCACGGTTCGAAGGACTTGAATTCCACCATGTAGCCCGGGATAATAACCAGGCAGTAGACGTGTTGGCACGCATCGGCGCAAAACCCGACACCGTCCCTCCAAACATCTTCCTGGAATGGCTCTTTAAGCCATCCGTATTATGGGAAGAGGAGCCCGGAAATAACAACCCGGAACCAACTGCACCACCCAACACAGAACATTCTGACACAATTGGTGGCTCAGCCAATGAAATAACACCTTCAGCCCACGAAATAATGGCAGTAATTGCCCCATGGACGGAACCATTCCTAGCCTACTTAATCAGGCAGGAACTTCCCGAAGACCAAAATGAGGCCTGCTGCATAGTTCGGCGATCTAAAGCCTACAAGGTCCATGAGGCAGAACTTTATAAGAAAAGTACAACCGGAGTCCTTCAAAGGTGTATCTCCGAAGAGGAAGGGCGAAATCTCCTGGCTGAAATTCACGTCGGACTCGGCGGGCACCACGCTGCAGCCCGCGCCCTTGTAGGCAAGGCCTTCCATACAGGATTTTATTGGCCGACAACCCGGGCAGATGCTCAGGACTTAGTCCAACGATGTGTTGATTGCCAGCTCTTTGCTAATCAAAGCCACATGCCACCCATCGCCCTCAAAACTATACCCATCACTTGGCCGTTCGCGGTCTGGGGGCTTGACATGGTTGGACCCCTTAAAGGGGGAACCCACAAGCACAAATACTTATTGGTCATGGTGGACAAATTCACCAAATGGATAGAGGCCAAGCGGGTTAAAACGGCAGAATCCGGACCTGTGATAGGCTTCATATCCGGGGTAGTACATCGTTTTGGCGTCCCCCACAGCATCATCACTGATAACGGCACGAATTTCACGGCCGACAAGGTTAAACTTTGGTGCAAAAACATGGGCATCAACCTCGACTACGCTTCAGTCTACCACCTTCAAACTAACGATCAAGTGGAACGAGCAAATGGTCTAATCATGAGCGGCATTAAACCCAGATTAGTGTGGTCCCTCACAGAATCTAACACACACTGGGTAGAGGAGCTCGACTCCGTACTCTGGGGGCTGCAGACCACGCCAAACCGCACTACCAGATTCACACCATTTTTATGGTATACGGCGCCGAGGCAGTTTTGCCCTCCGATATAATTCATGACTCACCTCGCGTGCGCATATACGAAGAAAGAGAAGCCGAGTTGGATCGGCAGGACACTTTGGACGCCTTAGAGGAGGAGCGCGACGTGGCAAAATCCCGTTCCGCATTCTATCAGCAACAGGCTCAAAGATATCAAAGCAGAGAAGTACGGGCCAAAACTTACAACGTTGGCGAGCTAGTTCTACGCGTGCCGGACAAGAAAAAGGACAAACTTAAGCCCAAGTGGGAAGGTCCCTTCATCATCGACCAAGTCCTTACCGGCGGTGCATACCATCTATGCAACGCATCTAACAACCGACTCGAGCCAAACCCATGGAACGCAGCCCGTCTCCGAAGATTCTACGCCTAGCGCCGGACTCATAGTTCGTCTCCTTCCTCCGTCCACCTTTCATATTTTTCGCTATCTTTGTTTTCACTCCTTTTCCTCCCTCTTTCAGTACAAGCCTCTTGAGGGCTGATCTGCACTTTGTTCGCACTCACTCGATGTGCTACTCGCACTCGTTATACCTGGGGGCTTCTTTAACAGAAGCTTATCTATATGGGCTTCATGCCCAACACATGTGTCATACTTCCGCATGTACCTTTTACTCACCATTATATGCATCGATATGACTTAAGTTTTGGCCAAGCCGGGTTGCCTGGCTCCTGTGCTTACCCCTACGTTCCCGTTTGTTCGGCTAGGAGGTAAAGGGAGCACCTCTGCGATTGTTACTGACGGGTCAGCCGGATGTGTACCTCAGACTGGGTGAAGCCGAAGGCTAGCGTTCTTAAGGGAATATTCGGTCGGTGACCTGAAAGATGATTTATTACTTATTTATTTATCTGCCCCCAGATGCTTTTTCTGCTCTTTTCACAGTCCGGTCATGCACTTTAGGGCATGCCTCCTAGGGAAAGGAACCCCTAATGGAACTATTCTCCCTGGAAGATGTTTCTTACTAACCATGTAATATAACATAGCTAGTTGGGCACTTGTCTGATAAAGCACTTATGACCCCTACGCCTTGTCTCCATGCATGCCCCGGTTTTTTTATAATCGTAAGGGTATTCGGACACACTCCGGACTGTTGGTCCCAAGGTTGAAGCAAAAAGGTCCGCAAAGACAAACGATCTACAATCCGACTAGAAGGCATTTTACATGTCATTTTAAATTACATCGTCAAACTGACTGATTGTACTCCTCTTCAATCCCATCTAGCAGGCTGTCTAATTTACAGTCCTTTTGGGAATATTTCGCGGCCAACTCTACTTGGCCGTACATCAGGCTCACAGGGATCTCCTTCCCATATGGCCCCGCAGGTCCGACCTTGGCCATGTGGTTTGGATCAGACTTCGGGTACCGCGTCTTCACCATGGCCCAGGCCTCCCTGGCGCCTTGACGGCAGGCTGATATCTTCCACAGACGGAGACGCCGCCGTACTCCCTGAAGCTTCTTAGAAAGCCCTCCAAGACCCTCGAGTAGGGAGATGGCAGGCCATAAGGCCTGAACGACGCTGCTCATCGCCTGCCGAACACGTTCGTGCAGTTGCAGCAACTCGGGAAGAGGGTCTCCCGTGGAACCAGGCATCTCCTCCGCCGGACGACCCATGAGCACACCTACAGATACATTTCTGTCAATCGACTTCCTCGCCGAACTCTTCTTTTCAAAAGAGTTTGCTCAAGCACTTACTATAAATGCTGCGACGAAGTCGCCGATTCTCCTTTATGGAGTTAGACAGCTGGATCCGAACATCTTTTAGTTCTTCGCCCAGCTGGGTGTTGGCATCTTGGAGTTTGTTCCTCTCCTGCTGCACCCTCATAAGCACCTTCTCGCCGGCCTTCAGCTGGCACAACAGATGTTGCTTGTCCGGATCTAGTCCGGCAACCTCTGCAATATTATTGTCAGACTATACACACGCCACACTTCATAAACTATTTCTCTTTTCAAAATATGAATTACCAGAGGGGGTCTCTGTGGCTCCCCCGGCAGCGGCTAGTGCGGCCTCAAGTTGGGCCTTGCATTCTTGAAGCTCCTGGGACAGGTGGGTATTCTTCTCTGTTAGATCCTGCATAACAAATGATCCTTAAATCAATTAGTTTAACTATTTTAAGTCTCGGGGGCTACTGGCATATATAACTATTAAAATTCCTCACCCGTATGTCTTTTACATACTGCTCCGTGGCTCTGGTTAAACCATCTGGAGCAGCACGGAGGTGCGCGTGTCCCGCATTAAAGGCATTCAGCGCCTCTGGGGAGAAACACGCGTCACGAAGAACTGTCCGACGGCGCCTGTGATTCATGGCGCTCTCCACCTCAGACCTGGTGGCGGACAACCTGTCGACATCCTCCATTGGAGGAGCATCCGGCTCGCGCCTTGCGCTCGCCTCCCTCTCCGGACCAGGCGTTGGAGCTTGGCTGGCGGAGGCTTGGTTGGCAACCTCTCCGGACTTAGTCCGGCGAGCGCTCTTTCTCCTGCAAGAATCACGAGCATTAATATACCTCCCAGGAGTCTTTCCCTTAAAGGACAATGGTGCGCCATACCTTTGTGGCGACGTTTCGATTCGCGCCGCACTCCTCTTCCGCCTGCTGGGCCGCACTAACCTTGGTTGGTCGGTCGCCGCGGGCTCGGCTTCCCGCCAAAAAGGCACCTCCTGCGAGGCACCGTCGGTACACGGTGGTCAGAAATAAGCATTAAAAAGGTAACGGTGTCAGGACTTCGGTCGTACTCACCTGGGAAGCCGGGGATAAAACGGGGTAGTCAGCCATAATGGCGACTAGAGCATTGTCTATGCTGAGCTGGTGGAACACCCCGTCAATCAGTTCCACCGTTATGTCCGGATCCTCTCCGGTGGCCGGATCAAGGGATCTTCCTGGATCCTCGGGTTGTGGAGTTGGGCTTTCTATGCCCTCCACATCCCGGCGCAGTTCCTGCGTCGAAATCATAAAGTAAGACACTTATCTTTGAAAGCCCGGATCAGATATATAAACATCCGCTTACCCAGCTCCGAGGGTTATTCATGGAGAATCCATTCAATGGACTCGTGCGGAGGAAGTCCTCCTTCTCCCCCTTTGTACAAGCCGGACAGGATCTTCACCAGATCGCGGCCGATCCCGGCCCCTTGCGGCCATGACGGGTGGCGTCATTCTCCCCGTTGAAATCCCACATGGGGTAGCCCCTATATTGGAGCGGCTGCACCCCTCGCATAATGCATGTGGCCATGACTCCAATCATGGTTAATCCGGAATGGGCCAGTAACCGTATCCGGCCCATCAGATAATGGACGCTCCTATCATCTTCCAGTTGAGGGCTCTGCGGGCGCCAACTCAGGCGTTTCTTCAAAGGAGCGTTGCTAAACTCCGGGAGGCCAATCCGAACTGGATCCGGCAGCGGGGCATCTTCCATATAGAACCACTCCGAAGGCCAGTCTTCGGACGCCTTCTTCGGGGTTCCGGATAGATATTCGGTCCCGGCGATGCGGCATATTTCGGCTCCGCCCACTTGATATACCGACCCCTTGTGAGAACGGGGTACGAGGCAAAACAGTCTCTTCCACAGCGCAAAATGGGGATCGATGCCCAAGAACAGCTTGCAAACAGCTACAAAGCCCGCGATGTGCAAAATGGAGGCAGGTGTGAGGTGGTGAAGTTGGAGTGCGTAGAACTCCAGGAGCCCCCGGAGAAACGGAAGTATGGGAAATCCGAGTCCCCTTATTAAGTAAGGGACGAAGCATACCCGCTCTCCTTTGGAGGGATTGGGGACGCTCTCCGCCTGCTTCCCACCCTTGTAGGTGGCCAGTTCGGCTTGAACCGGAACCATAAAGGCTGGGGGAAGGTATCCCTCTGCTTGGAGTGTCACTAACTCTCTATGCGGGACTGAGCATCTCCTCCAATCTCCTGGCTGAGGACTGGGAGCGCGAGAAGAGGAGCCGCGTCAACTATCCATGTTGGAATGGATTCTTGTCAGATGCGCTTCGATGAGTACTTGCGGAAGGAGGATGGTGTGATTCGGATCTGGATCCACGCCTCTCTTATAGGCGGCTTATTCGCGCAGCTAGGGGGGTAAAACGTAAAAATACCCTGGCTTTTCGCATTCATGCAACACGTGGAAGAGGGCCATTATTGGACGTGGAAGCCAAGGAGCGCAACATTTATGAAGAAACCGGACACTATTCGGCTAACACATGGAACATGGAGGAGAACCCGCCTTGCAAACGCCGAAGACAACATACGCGCCGGACTCGTCGTCATTGAAGCCTGGTTCGGGGGCTACTGAGGGAGTCCTGGACTAGGGGGTGTCCGGATAGCCGAACTATCATCATCGGCTGGACTCCAAGACTATGAAGATACAAGATTGAAGACTTCGTCCCGTGTCCGGATGGGACTTTCCTTGGCGTGGAAGGCAAGCTTGGCGACACGAATATGTAGATCTCCTACTATTGTAACCGACTCTATGTAACCCTAGCCCTCTCCGGTGTCTATATAAACCGGATGGCTTTAGTCCGTAGGACGAACGACAATCATACCATAGGCTAGCTTCTAGGGTTTAGCCTCCTTGATCTCGTGGTAGATCTACTCTTGTAATACCCACATCATCAATATCAATCAAGCAGGACGTAGGGTTTTACCTCCATCAAGAGGGCCCGAACCTGGGTAAAACATCGTGTCCCTTGTCTCCTGTTACCATCCGCCTAGATGCACAGTTCGGGACCCCCTACCCGAGATCCGCTGGTTTTGACACCGACAGTGAGCCTCGATGGCTTGGTTGGCGGCGACGGAGTAGCCGAGGAAATATTCTTAACAAAGAAGAAGGAAACAGAGCAAGTCAGAAGATAAACCGAATTACAAGGACAGGCAAAGAGGTGAAGAAGAAGGTGGCCCACCGTCAATCAAATCCTCCACCCAGTCGTAGCCTTCGCTCAGATCCTGCCTCGCCTCGGCCTAGCTCGCTGCCTCGGTCTCATACTCGGCTTTGAGGGTGGCCTCGCTGTCCTGCGCCGCCTTCAGGGCCGCCTTGTGGCTCTCCTCTTGGTCGGCCAGTTTCTTGGCCAGACGATCACGCTCCTGAACCAAGGCATTGAACTCGCCATCCCTGGCGCGAAGGGCGGTCTGGGCCACACCCAGCTGCTGCCTCAAGTCGGCATTGGCTCCTGCCAATATCAAGAAGAAGAAATTAAGAAAGAAGTCGGCAAGAAATATCCGACCTGACTGCTCAGCAGTCGGCCCGAATCTCGGGGACTACACCCAGTGGGTGCGCTGACGCGCCCCCACATGAGATAAAATGACAAAGCACTCATGTCGGCTCTCCGTCCGATCGGCGGCCTTCTGGTTCATCTCCCGGCCCTGGGAGTTGAAGGTAGCGGCGTGGAGGTTGTGATAATCCTGCAAACATGACAAAGGTGCGAGCGACAGCAAGTCATTAAACCAAAGTCTTCTGAGAAGTTCGAAGCCGCCTGCTCAGCAGCCGACTTGGAACTCGGGGACTATACCCAGTGGGTGCGCTGACGCGCCCCCACGGAAGAAATCAAGAGCAAGAAAACTCACCCGAATGACCGACCGCGTTGTGAGAAACTCTTGGGTACACTGCTTCAGCGCAGTGGCCTAAGCCTGAAGCCGGCTACGGACATCCTGTGCTGCCAGATTCAGTGCTGCTGTCCCACCACCCGGCGTCCACCCTGACGAGCCAGCGCTGGCCGTCTCCAGGTCGCGCGACAATGAGCTGGAGCCGGCGGCCCTCTGTGGGTCCGGCTCTGAAGCCGCCCTCCCCACAAGATCCGCCCTTGCAATCGGCTCGCCCCCAGCCGGCTGCTCAGGCTGCACCTCAGGCTGGCCGCCTTGGCCCGTCCCGGCCGACGGAGGCGGCACCACCTCTCCCTCTAGGACGACTACGTTGCCCCCCTCCCTCTCCATCGTTGGTGGGTCACGGCCGGTTTCCTCCGGCGGGGGCACTGGGATGTCGGGGGCCACGGTGCGGAGGGGGATGACGAGTTGCGGAGGCTGGCTACGCAGGGCCTCCGCAGCCCTCTCTGCGGCCTCGGACTCCACCTGGGCCTTGGCCGCTGCGTCGGCCTGCGCCTCGGCCGACTCCTCCGTTGTCTCCTGAGCCGCCTCAGTGGCGGCTCCCCTCCGCTCCTCCGCCTCCCGCTTCTCCCGCGCCTCCCGCGCGTTCTGCTCCGTCGCCGGTTGGAGCTCGGCGCGAGGGTCTATGCGGCGGGAATTTGCAGACCCTTCCGCCCCGCCGACTATGGAAGCGGCGGTAGTCCGCTCAAGACAAAGCGGAGCCCTGGTTGGTAAAACAAGAAGAAACTTAGAAGAACATCGACTGAAGAAAGAAAGAAAGGTGTCCGAGAATCAATACTTACGCCGAAACCGCCTGCGGCTGCTTCACCACCTTGCGGAAGCGGGCCGCCTTCGCGGCCGCCTCGTCCCGCTTGGTTGCCGCCGTGGAACCCTTGGGCTTCTTCGGCTGCCCGCCGAAGAGAGTCGGCGCCGCCCGGCGTTTCTACGCGCTGATGGTCGGACGACGGCTGGCAGCGCGGATTAGGGTTGGCCTCGTCATCATCAGGCCAGTCATCAAAGCCGGCGGTGAACCCGGAGCCACCCGTCTCGCCGCCTCCTCCTACTGCGTTGTCGTCTAGGGCGGCCGCCCCCAAGTCGGGGTCGTCCACCACGCGGTCAGGGGCGAACTCGCGTTCCGCCCCCGCGGTCCCGGCCGAAGGATGAAGGAGGGGGTTCTGATTAAAAAACAAGCCGACTGGTCAGAAACCGGCCAGAGAGAATTCGGCAACAAGAAAAAAGGAAAATTAAGAAAGCTTACCATAGGAGGGGGGTTGGCACGAGAGTACAGCTCCTTGCCATATTGCCACTCTTCAGTGAGCTTGAAGTTGGCGATGTAGTTCACCATGTAAGACACCTCGTCATGAGGCATCTCCCTGGTGCTCAGCCGGCTTGGGTCAAAGAGGACGCTCATCTGGCAGAACAGATGAGGCTAGCCTTGGAGCGGGAGTACCCGGCGCTCGACAAAGGCGGCTATCAAGTCGGACCCAGTCAGACGTTCCGACTGGATCAGCACCCGAAGTCAGGCGACAGCACCAGCTCCAGCCGGCGTCAGCGACCTGGCCCGAAAGGACCACGAGGGCTGCCTCCCAGGCGGCGGGCCGGCTACGTAAGCCGGCAAGTTGACGTAGTCGGCGTGCGGAGCGACGTTCTTCATATAAAAATAAGACTTCTGCCAGAGCTTCACCGACTGGATCAGCGCGATGGATGGGAACGGGTTGTCGGCTGCGGACCTTCGAATGACGATGAAGGCGCCGCATGGAGCCGGCACGCCTGCGACAACCCTGCCGAGTTTGGACTGGAAGAACTCCCCCCAGAGCTCGATGGTGTGGAGGACGCCGAGGAAACCTTCGCACAGCATGACGAAGGCCGACAGCAGCACCACCGTGTTGGGAGTAAGGTGGTGCGGTTGGAGATGGTAAAACTCAAGAAACGAGCGGAAGAAGCCGCTCGCGGGAAGGCCGACGCTGCGCATGCAGTGCGAGTAGAAGATCACTCGCTCGCCCTCCTCCGGCGCCGGCGAAACCTCCCTCACCAGCGCGAGGCGGACCCGCACAAGATCTTCGCTCGGCAACCGCCGCGTCTTGCAGAGGAAGTCGATGTGGTCGTCGCGGATGTTGGAGCCGTCCCAGGAGCTCGACGTCGGGGCCATGGCGACGCAAGGGAGACGGAGAGCACGGCGACGGAGAAACTCGCGGTACGGTGGCGGCAAGATTGCGGCGTGCTAAGAAGAGTGGCGGGATGGTGGCGCCACGGAGAGCCGCGGCGGCGACGGAGAGGAAGAAGAAGGTGATGGCGGAGCGAGGGAGAGTGTGCGAACGACCGCCGCTCCTCCCTCCCCGTCCCTACTTATAGCCTCGTGCGGCGAAGCCGAGGAGGCG
>NC_041385.1:566434294-566517146 GCF_002162155.2 Triticum dicoccoides
CTACGCCCACTCCCCCACATCCCGCGATTATCACGCCTTTATGGCGAATGGGAACCGCCGACGGGAGACATGTGGTCGGTTCGGGCTGCAGAAGATCCGCGCACGGGCCGAGGCGTGGAAGTGGCGGGCCCCGGCCTGCGGCGGCGTCCCGTCACGCGCATGGGCTGGCAGGCCCTTCCAGCCGGAGGGTGCCACGTGGCGCGCAGGCAGCGGGTGGCTAGCCCGCCGCCTGGCTAGCGCGCCAGCTGGTTCCCGCCCTCAGATTTCAAGGAAACTTTGCCGAGAAGGCACGCATAAGAGAAGCCGGCTCCAAGCTGCTGACTCTTCGGGATAGGAAGCTGGCCGAGCTTCTCGATTCCCCCTTCAGCCGCGAAGCCCAACCAGCTTCGGGGACTACTATTGGAGTAAATGACCACGGGTAGCCTAACCGGCTCCCATTGGCCCTTAGAAAAAACAACGGGCCGACCGGGCCTTTAAGCACCCAAGACACGGGAGCGCCTACTTCCGGCCGGCTATCTCACAGGCCGGCTTCCAGAAGGCGGCCCGGCCCTAAACTCTCTTGGAGGACGCCATGATAGGGCCGACTCCAAGAAGCCGTCCACGGAAAGGCCGACTCCAAGAAGCCGGCCCAAGAGAATTGACTCCAAGGGGCGGGCCCAGGCAGGCGGCCAGGTGCCGTGCCCTAAAAGTCTGCACCCCCCATAACGATGATGGGACGGGGTGTGGCAACAGTGTATCCTGCCCCCACCCCCATCCCCCAAATCTCGGAGCATGCATGGCTACAGTACACCGTACGGGACAACCATCACCCATCCGGTGCGGCAGTGTTGCCATGCTGATCATGACGCCCTCCATGACGGGCTGCCAGTACGGCCCGTGGGCAGCGGGCCCCTTCGATCAGAGAGATGCCTGAAGGCGGCCTGGCCTCCCCCAGCAGGCCTGAGGCATGGCCGGCTTCCTATAGTCGGCTTGCTCCCCTCCTCGGGGCGCGTGCACCATTAAGGAGACAAGACGAGGTAAGGCTACAATGAGAGCCCGCAAGGCGGAGGCTCTGTAGCCATGCTTACCTCGACAACGCCCTCGTCATCAGAGGCGAGGCAACAGTAACTAGCCCCCGACAGGACCTCCAAGCGGTGGGGCCGGCCTGTCGACCAATGGCCCGGCAGCCGGCGGGACCCACCAGTCGGCGGGCCCCAGCAGCCGGCGGAGAAGCCGGCGGCCATAGACACTGATGGCTGGGGCCTGTGCCCAGCCGGATTACCATTGTACCCCCGGGGGGTAGGCCTATATAACCACCCCGGGACACCCATGCAAAGGGTTGATCTCAAATAGTTTTAAACACCACTAAAGGGAGAGGAGAGAGCTAGGCTTGCCCTTCTTCCTCCTTCCACCGAACAACTCAAGGACCCTCTTGTAGCTTCTTGTTGATCTAGTGATCATGCGGAGACCCCGTAGAGCAGGAGTAGGGGTATTATCTCCACGGAGAGCCCCCAACCTGGGTAAGATCCGTCCGCGTGCATGTCTTCGCCTTATCCCGTTTCCAGGCACCGGCGATGTTTTACTGGCTCCCACACAGATAAGCCATCCGTTGGCATATGTCACACCTACCACCCAACACAGGGTGCAAGAAAGTAAATACAGCCATGTACGTACATACGAGCGGGGTCTCGAACGCCTACTCGCGCATACATACGGTCCGGGTTTGTGTACATGGCTGGGTCGGAACGGAGAAACTGCGTCGCCATTGTGTTCATGGGGAGGCAACGGAATGAGTCATCTTGATCGGGAGGCAACAGAACGCGTGGGAGCCAACCGGCTTGGACGGAACAACCGATGGAAACGAGGCCTGGCATATCGCAAAATGGAGGAAACGACCTTGTGTTCGACCGACCACATTCGAAACGGGATACTGTTCACCGGGAGGGGTCTAGCGTACTGCAAAATGGAGGAAACGGACTTCTGTTGGACCTCCTATGGTCGAAACGGGGTCCTGTTGATCGGGAGGGGTGTGGCGGGCCGCAAAACAGAGGAAACAGACTTGTGTTGGAGTGCTACTGTCGAAATGGGGGTCCTGTTCATCGGGAGGGATGTGGTGTACCGCAAAACGGGACTCCATGGGATACTGTTCATCTCCACCGCCGACCTCCTCTAGCCTCCACGGGCTACTGTTCATCCACTGTCGACGTCCTCCAGCCTCCACCTAGGACTGTTCATCCACGGGCTCCTGTTCATCCAGCCTCCACCGTGCGCTCCTCCACCGACTACTGTTCAACCAGCCCTCTCCATGGGGTCCTGTTCAACCACCCCTCCACGGGCCACTATTCATCCTTCCCTCCACCGGCTACTGTTCAACCAGCCCTCCACCAGCTACTGCTCAACCTTCCCTCCACGGGGTGCTGTTCATCCACGCCCAACTGGCTCGATCGGTCGGGGTCCTGTTCATCCAGCGGCAACACCACGGGGTCCTGTTCATCCAACCCCCACCGGGAACTATTCATCCAACCCCCCCCCAGCAACGCTCATTGTTCATCCAGAGGCAGCGTCGATCAGCTTCAGTTCACAACAGTAGCGAAGGAATTGCTCGATCGCTCGGGTCCAGTAACGCGTAGCCTGTAGTGAAATCGCTCGGGTTCAGTAGGCGAACGCCTCGCTCGGGTTCAGTTAGAGTCCAATGCGCGCGTACGTGTATGAGAGAAACGCGCATCGCTCGGCCCTCGACCACCCATCGTAGCCGGGAACTACCCGATATTTTCCTCGCCCTCGCTTCTACCACGATTTTTTCCGTCATGGATGTCCCAAAGAATGTCTTGCAGCTGCGTCTCCGGCCCGCCCAGGACGAAAAGCCCATTTTCTCTCATGATTTCTTATCATAGAAGTAGGATCCCACCACATCTATGATGATACCGGGTTTTGTCACAATTATCGTCACAGAAGTGTCATAAGTATGACATATTTTTTTTTGTTCGGCCCAAAATGTCATGGATGTTTCTTTTTTGTAGTGATATCAATCTTTACCTCTTGACCATTTCTAGACTCCTCGTCATGTCCGTGATCTCATCCGGGAATCCAAACAAAATTCGGTCACCAAATCATATAACTCATATAACACTATATCATCAACGAATGTTAAAGCGTGCGGACCCTACGGGTTCGAGAACTATGTAGACATGACCGAGACACCTCTCCGGTCAATCACCAATAGCGGAACCTGGATGCCCATATCGGTTCCTACATATTCGACAAAGATATTTATCGGTCGAACTGGTATGACAACATACGTAATTCCCTTTGTCCATCGGTATGTTACTTGCCCGAGATTCGATTGTCGGTATCTCTATACCTAGTTCAATCTCGTTACCGGCGAGTCTCTTTACTCATTCCATAATACATCGTATCAGAACTAACCCCTTAGTCATTTGCTTGCAAGCTTATGATGCGTATTACCAAGAGGGCCTAGAGATACCTCTCTGATACTCAGAGTGAAAAATCCTAATCACGATCTATGCCAACTCAACAAACACCTTGGAGATACATGTAGAGCATCTTTATGATCACCCAATTATGTTGTGATGTTTTATAGCACACAAGGTATTCCTCCGATATCCGGGAGTTGCATAATCTCATAGTCGTAGAATTATGTATTTGACATCAAGAAAGCGATAGCAATAAACTAAATGATCAATATACTGAGTTAACCGATGAGTCTTGTCCATCATATCATTCTCCTAATGATGTGATCCCATTATCTAATGACAACACAACTCAATGTTTAGGAAACCTTAACCATCTTTGATCAACGAGCTAGTATAGTAGAGGCTTACTAGGGAGACGGTATTTGTTTATGTATTCACCCATGTATTTAAGTTTCTAATCAATACAATTCTATCATGAATAATAAACCTTTATCATGAATGAGGAAATATAAAATAACAACTTTATTATTGCCTCTAGGGTATATTTTCTTCAGTCTCCCACTTGCACTAGAGTCAATAATCTAGATTACATTGTGATCAATCTAACACCCATGGAGTCATGCCGCTGATCATGTTTTGCTCGCAGAGGAGGCTTAGTCAACGGGTCTGCCACATTCAGATCGATATGTATTTTACAAATTTCTATGTCTCCATCCTTGACCTTTTCACGAATGGAGTTGAAGCGTATCTTGATGTGTTTGGTTCTCTTGTGAAACCTGGATTCTTCGCCAAGGCAATTGCTCCAGTGTTGTCACAAAAGATTTTCATTGGACCCGATGCACTAGGTATTGCACCTAGATCGGTATGAAGTCCTTCATCCAGACTCCTTCATGTGCTGTTTCCGAAGCAGCTATGTACTCCGCTTCACACGTAGATCCCGCCACAATGCTCTGCTTGGAACTACACCAACTGACAGCTCTGCCATTCAATATAAACACATATCTGGTTTGTGACTTAGAGCCATCCGGATCAGTGTTGAAGCTTGCATCGACGTAGCCATTTACAACGAGCTCTTCATCACCTCCATAAACGAGAAACATATCCTTAGTCCTTTTCAGGTATTTCAGGGTGTTCTTGACCATTGCCTAGTGATCCACTCCTGGATTCCTTTGGTACCTCCCTGCCAAACTTATGGCAAGGCACGCATCAGGTCTTGTACACAACATATCATACATGATAGAACCTGTGGCTAAGGCATAGGGAATGACTTTCATTTTCTCTCTATCTTCTGCAATGGTCGGGCTTTGAGTCGACTCAATTTTACACCTTGTAACACATGCAAGAAACCTTTCTTTGACTGATCCATTTTGAACCCTTTTAAAAGTTTATCAAGGTATGTGCTTTGTGAAAGTCCTATTAAACGTCTCGATCTATCCCTATGGATCTTGGTGCCCAATATATAAGCACCTTCACCGAGGTCTTTCATTGAAAAATTCTTATTCAAATGTCCTTTTATGCTATCTAGAAATTCTATATCATTTCCAATCAATAATATGTCACCCACATATAATATCAGAAATGCTACAAAGTTCCCTCTCACTTTCTTGTAAATACAAGCTTCATCGTAACTCTGTATAAAACCATATGCTTTGATCACCTCATCAAAGCGTATATTCTAACTCCGAGATGCTTGCACCAGTCCATAGATGGATCGCTAGAGCTTGCACACTTTGTTAGCACCTTTAGGATCGATAAAAAATTCTGGTTGCATCAGATACAACTCTTCTTTAAGATATCCATTGAGGAATGTAGTTTTGACATCTATTTGCCAAATTTCATAATCATAAAATGCGAAAATTGCTAACATGATTCGGATGGACTTAAGCATCGCTACGGCTGAGAAATTCTCAATCCCTTGAACTTGTCAAAAACCTTTTGTGACAAGTCGAGCTTTGTAGATAGTAACATTACCATCAGCGTCAGTCTTCTTCTTGAAGATCCATTTATTTTCTATGGCTTGCCGATCATCAGGCAAATCCACCAAAGTCCACACTTTGTTCTCATACCTGGATCCTATCTCAGATTTCATGGCCTCAAGCCATCTATCAGAATTTGGGCTCATCATAGCTTCTTCATAGTTTGTAGGTTGGCCTTGGTCTAGTAACATGACTTCTAGAATAGGATTACTGTACCACTCTGGTGTGGATCGTGCTCTATTCAACCTACGAAGTTTAGTAGTAACTTGATCTGAAGTTTCATGATCATCATCATTAGCTTCCTCTCTAGTTGGTGTACGCATCACGGGAACAATTTTCTCTGATGTACTACTTTCCAATTCGAGAGAAGGTACAATTACCTCCCACTCACTTCTTTTGAGAGAAACTCCTTCTATAGGAAGGATCCATTCTTAGCAACAAAGATCTTGCCTTCGGATTTATGGTGGAAGGTGTACCCAATAGTTTCCTTAGCGTATCCTATCAAGACGCACTTCTCCGATTTGGGTTCGAGCTTATCAGGCTGAAGCCTTTTGACATAAGTGTCGCAACCCCAAATTTTAAGAAATGACAACTTAGGTTTCTTCCCAAACCACAGTTCATACGGTGTCATCTCAGCGGATTTAGATGGTGCCCTATTTAACGTGAATGCAACTGTCTCTAATGCATAACCCCAAAACGATAGTGGTAAATCAGTGAGAGACATCATAGAACGCACCATATCTAATAAAGTACGGTTACAACATTTGGACACACCATTACGATGTGGTGTTCTAGGTGGCATGAGTTGTGAAACAATTCCACATTGTTTCAAATGAAGGCCAAACTCATAACTCAAATATTTGCCCCTGCGATAAGATTGTAGAAACTTTATTTTCTTGTTATGATGATTCTCCACTTCAGACTGAAATTCTTTGAACTTTTCAAATCTTTCAGATTTGTGTTTCATTAAGTAGATATACCCATATCTGCTTAAATCATCTGTGAAGGTCAGAAAATAATGATACCCGCCATGTGCTTCAACACTCATCGGACCGCATACATCGGTATGTATTATTTCTAGTAAGTCATTAGCTCACTCCATTGTTATGGAGAACGGAGTTTTTGTCATCTTGCTCATGAGGTATGGTTCGCAAGTATCAAATGATTCATAATCAAGTGACTCCAAAAGTCCATCTGCATGGAGCTTCTTCATGGGCTTTACACCAATATGACCTAAATGGCAGTGCCACAAGTCCGATGAAAGTGGAGTTGGCAGGATTGTGCTAAGGCGGGGCCCTTGTCCTGCGTCCTCTTGCGACTCGGCCCCGCTAGGCCCCGAGGCCGAGGCGGCTGCTGGTGTGGGGTCGCCTGCCTCGGTCACCCTGGCGCGGTGGCGTGTTGCGGATCGGGACAACCGGCAGGCCAATGAGAGCTCGAGCGCGACTTTTCGGGTGGGATCCGATGTTCCTCTGCCAGCGGCCGGCAGGGCAACCGATGATGCTCACCCTACAGGGGATCTGAGGCCCCTGGGGGATGGGACAGGCGCCATGCACCCCACCAACTCGCCACATGTGGAATGCTCAGAGTCGCCAACCTCCCCGGTGTACATGCAGGGTGCAACCACACGTACTCCCTCCCCTCGCCGAGTCTGTCTTTCTTAGGGGACCTGGAACCAACCATTGTGAGCCGCCAGTTCCAGATCAGGCCCCAGGCGTGGGACACTTTCATGGTTAGTTTGTTGGAGGGGGTTTCCTCGGCATTGGCGGATCTTCACCCGGACGGGGCGCAGCAGCTTGCCCAGGCCACTCCGTCCGACGCGTGCATGCGGCTGAGTGATTTCTGCATGCGGGTTAAGCGTGCCCTCTCGCCCATTCTTCCTGTGCCCGTGTGCCGCACGCAGCAGCTGACCAAGCGGGGGAGACAATGCAGGTAGCCGCTGCTCACCACTCCGCGCCGTAGTGTTAGGCTTGCCAAGGGAACGGGGCGCGGCTCGGCAGCGACAAAGTAGCAGCAAGTGCTAATCCGCAAGCTTTGCCTTGCGCATGAGGGTGACATAATTGGTGACGAGGCCCTTCAAGCCTACATCAGGCTCTTCGACAACCCGCTCACGGACGGGCAGATCGCGGCCATCCTTGCTTTGTTCGGTTGGGAATCTCCGGCAGCCCCAATGCTCGCAGAAGTGGAGACAGTGGATGGATGAGCTTAGGCTATCCTCTTGCGGTGGTGTGTGTGGGTCTTTTCCATGGCTTCGCAACCACTCAAGATGATAGCGCTGAATGTACGTGGACTCAATAACCCAGCGCGGCGGAGGGCGGTGTTTCAGACAGTCATCAAAGCGGATCCAGGCATAATCTGTTTCCAGGAGACTAAAATGGCAGTGCTGACCTCGGACATTGTTTTGCAATGTGTGGGAAATAAATTCAAGGATTTCTATTATCTACCTGCTTCAGGCACCTGTGGTGGAATCCTTCTTGCTTGGGATCCCCTCATTGTCACCCTCTCGAACCCCCATCTCACTGAGAACACCATCTCAGCTGTCGTCTCATCACCTGGATCGGCGTCATGGTGGATTACAGCCGTTTATGGCCCTAACCTTGAGGCAGCAAAATTTGAGTTCATGCGCGAGTTGGAAGAAGTTCGTGAATTGCAAGCTGGGCCGTGGTTGCTAGTTGGGGACTTCAACTTGCTGGTCAATCCAGAGGACAAGAGTAACAGTTCGATCAACCTCAGAACAATCCAAAGAAGTCTCAGTAGGCTTGAGCTCAAGGAAATTTACCTCAATGGGAGAAGGTACACGTGGTCCAATGAGAGAGCACATGCAACTTTGGAGAAGATCGACCACGTTTTTGCCACGAATTCTTGGGAAGACCTTTACCCATCCTGCTTCCTCACGGCGCTGGGATCCTCGGTCTCGGACCACTGTCCATTGCTTCTGGACCTTCATGCGGATTTCTCCTTCGGGAAGCGGTTTAAATTCGAAGCTTTTTGGCCAAAAGCTCCTGGGTTCTTGGAGACAGTTCACGAAGCTTGGCATTCTTGCGCATCGACCAGGAACCCTATTTTGGTCTAAACTGCAAACTCCACGCCACAGCTCATAAACTGCAAGCTTGGAGCTCCAAGTGGATCGGCAACGTGCGGCTCCAGATAGGCATTGCCCTTGAAATCATCCTTCGTTTGGACATAGCCATGGAATCGCGGATTCTGGCTGCTACGGAACTTCAACTCCAGCGAACCCTGAAGCGAAAGTTGCTGGGCCTTTCTTCCCTTCAGCGCACGATCGCGCATCAGAAGTCGCGGCTGCTGCACTTGACAGATGGAGACGCTAATACCCGCTTCTTCCACCAGCACGCTCGCCATCGGCAGAGGAAGAATGTGATCATGGCCCTGCGCCACAATGGCCAAATAATCTCTGGACAGGAGGAGATTGCTTCCGTGGTGGACGATTTCTATGATAGGCTCTTGGGAACGGGCATGGCACTCGCCTATGGTCTGCACCTTGATGCACTAAACTTGCCCACGCGGGACCTGAGCAGACTCGAGTCACCCTTCACTGAAGATGAGATCCTTCAGACCATCAAATGCATGCCGTTGGACAAGGCACCTAGCCCGGATGGGTTCACAGGCAGATTCTACACGACTTGCTGGTCCATCATCAAAGTGGATATCATGAGGGCTTTCTCATTGTTTTACAGTGGGGACACTAGAGGTTTGGCAGCACTCAACAAAGCTTTGGTCACCCTTTTGCCGAAGAAACCAGGCGCAGATGAGCTCTCACAGTACAGACCAGTCAGCCTTATGCATGGAATAGCCAAGATCTTCGACAAAACGTTGGCTTGCAGACTTGCGAAGGAGATGCCACACCTTGTTGGAATTCACCAGAGCGCTTTTATCAAAGGAAGAGCGCTGCACGACAACTTCATGTTGGTCCAGAGCACGGCAAGAAGGCTCCACGCGCTCCAGCAGCCGGCAGTCATGCTCAAATTGGATATCTCCAAGGCTTTTGACACGGTACAATGGCCTTTTCTAATCGAAGTCCTCCGTGCGATGGGTTTTGGAAATAGATGGATGGAGTGGATCACGGGCTTACTGGCTACCTCTTCCACTCGAATCATGGTTAATGGCGTTTCGGGAGCTCCAATTTTCAACTGCAAGGGTCTTCGGCAAGGTGGGCCTCTATTCCCAATGGTCTTCGTCCTCATTATGGAGCCGCTCCATCATCTGTTCAGAACTGCGGTGGAGATGGATGTGTTGTCGCCGCTTGCAAGTCATGGGTTGGGGCAGCGGATCTCCTCTCCACCGACGATGTAATTGTCTTCCTCAAGCCGACGAACAAGGACCTTCAGGCCTGCTCGCATATCCTGCGTTTGTTCAGGACAGCTTCTGGCCTTCAAGTGAACTTCAACAAAACCGAAGCAATTCCCATCCGCTGCTTTGATGAGGAGAAAGCGCTCACCGCGGCTATCCTGGGCTATGAGCTGGGGACTTTTCCTTGTAGATACCTTGTTTTAGCGTTATGCCTGCGCAAGCCATCTGCCGCTCAGCTTCATGGTCTGATGGAACGCATTGCTCAACTCCTGCCCAAGTGGAAAGCTGCTACACTGTCTAAGAGCGGCAGGCTCACTCTCGTCCTCTCGGTCCTATGCTCTATTCCAATCCACGCAATGCTCGCGCTTGCCTTTCCGAAGAAGACCATCCA
Source organism: Triticum dicoccoides (assembly GCF_002162155.2). Lineage (NCBI taxonomy): Eukaryota > Viridiplantae > Streptophyta > Magnoliopsida > Poales > Poaceae > Triticum > Triticum dicoccoides. Next base: position 566,444,380 of record NC_041385.1, read on the forward strand.
TGCCATCAACAAGATCATCATAGGCTTTCTATGGTGCGGTAAGAGCCAGGCAAATGGCGGAAACTGTTCGGTTGCTTGGGCAACGGTTTGCACTCCTAAGTGGACGGGCAGCCTAGGTATCCCAGACCTCGCATGACTGAACGTGGCCCTGCAGGCGCGCTGGCCCTGGTTACAACGTGTGGATCACCAGGGGCCGTGGAGTGAATTCAACATCAAAGTCCCCAAGGAATCTATGTCTCTCTGTCAGGCTGCGATGAAGATATCAGTAGGGGATGGGAACCGTACCCTCTTCTAGGAAGATCGATGGCTTGAGGGTTTCTGCCTTCAGGAGCTTGCGCCGATGGTATATGCAGCGGTTCCCCTGCACAAGCGGAAGACTCGCTCTCTCAGAGATGCGATCGACACAGGAGCCTGGGCTATGGATATAAGGCCGGACCTAGGGGTGGATGCTCTCGGACAGTATTTTCGCTTATGGCATCGGATCCAAGAGTTTAACCTGCAGGAGGGAGTGCCGGACACCATATCTTGGGCCTGGGAGAGCAATGGCATGTTCTCTGCTAAGTCAGCCTATGCGGCAAGGTTTGCTGGACGCGAGGTGTCTACTACAGCCCAATTCACGTGGAAGTCCAAGGCACCACTACGTTGTCGCTTCTTCCTCTGGCTCGCAATGAAGAATCGTTGCTGGACAGCAGATTGTCTAGCCCGACGCGGTTTACCACACCCGGAAGCTTGCCTGTTCTGCGACCAGCAAGAAGTGAGCTTGGATCACATCGAGCTAACGTGTGTCTTTGCACGGACGATCTGGAGGACGCTTTGCACTACGATTGTCAAGACAACTTGGACTCCGGAGGGGCATGAAACTTTGGTGGAGTGGTGCGCGGACAAACCAAAGAGCATGCGCGTCCTCATCACCCTGGTTCTTTGGGAGATGTGGAAACACCGCAATGCAATCGTCTTGAATGGTGCTGCGCCCTCGCTATCTGGGCTAATCATGCAAATTGTGGAAGAAGGTAACGCTTGGTGCACGGCGGGCTTGCTCCAGGGGGACTGGAACGGCATTGCTGCAGAGCTAGCTAGGTGGGCGTGACGTGAGTAGTTTTGTAAGCTTAGGACCTTCCTCGCCGAGGAGTCGTGGATGTGGCATGCTTAGGCCATCATGTAAACCTTCATATGTGGATTTGGGTTCTTCATCCACTCCTTCTTTATAATATAATACGCACGCTCGTGCGTATTCGAGAAAAAAAAGTATGTTGCACTATAATTATTAACTTTGCATCTTTTGGTTTCAATATTATGAATATGTGTATCACTACAATTGAAATTCAATAAGACTCTTCAAGGGTGCATGACCATAAAAGATATTATTCATATAAATCAAACAATCATTATTCTCTGAATTAAATGAATAACCACCTCACAATAAACAATATCCAGATATAATGTTCATGCTCAACGCTGGCACCAAAGAACAATTATTAAGGTCTAAAAATAATCCCGAAGGTAGATGTAGAGGTAGCGTGCTGGCGACGATCACATCGACCTTGGAACCATTTCTGACGCGCATCGTCACCTCATCCTTAGCCAATCTTCGTTTATTCTACAGCTCCTGTTTCGAGTTACAAATATGAGAAACTGAACCAGTATCAAATACCCAGGCGCTACTACGAGCATTAGTAAGGAACACATCAATTCATTGTATGTCAAATATACCTTTGTCACTTTGCCACCCTTCTTATCCGCCAAATACTTGGGGCACTTCCGCTTCCAGTGACCACTCCCTTTGAAGTAGAAGCACTCAGTTTCAGGCTTGTGTCCAGCTTTGGGTTTCTTCCCGAGAGTGGAAAATTGCTTTCCATTCTTCTTGAAGTTCCCTTTCTTTTCCTTGCGCTTTTTCTTGAAACTAGTGGTCTTGTCAACCATCAACACTTGATGCTCCTTCTTGATTTCTACCTCCGTGGCCTAAAGCATCGCGAAGAGATCGAGAATTGTTTTGTTCATCCCTTGCATATTATAGTTCATCAAGAAGCCTTTGTAGCTTCGTGGCAATGATTGAAGAACTCTTCCAATACCACAATCAACTGGAAGATCAAGTCCCAGCCAAGTAAAGTGATTATAATACCCAGACATTTTGAGTATGTGTTCACTGACAGAACTGTTCTCCTCCATCTTGCAGCTATAGAACTTGTTGGAGACTTCATATCTCTCAACCTGAGCATTTGCTTGAAATATTAACTTCAACTCCTAGAACATCTCATATGCTCCATGATGTTCAAAATGTCTTTGAAGCCTCGGTTCTAAGCCGTAAAGCATGGCACACTGAACTATCGAGTATTCATTAGATCAAGCTTGCCAGACGTTTACAACATCTGCATCAGCTCCTGCAGCAGGCCTATTACCTAGCAGTGCATCAAGGACATAATTCTTCTGCCCAGCAATGAGGATAATCCTCAAGTTACGGATCCAGTCCATGTAGTTGCTACCATCATCTTTCAACTTAGCTTTCTCTAGGAACGCATTAAAATTCAGGGGAACGGTAGCACGGCTATTGATCTACAACATAGATATGCAAAACTACTGAGACTAAGTTCATGATAAATTTAAGTTCAATTAATCAAATTACTAATGAACTTCCACTTAAATAAACATCCCTCAAGTTATCTAAGTGGTACTTGATCCAAATCAACAAACCCATGTCTGATCATCATGTGAGATGGGGTCGTCTTTGATGGTGAACATCTATATGTTGATCATATGTTCTATATGACTCACGTTGGACCTTCCGGCCTCCAGTGTTTCGAGACCATGTCTGTACATGCTAGGCTCGTGAAGTTTAACTCAAGTATTCTACATGTGCAAAACTGTCTTACACTCATTATATGTGAACATAGAGTCTATCACACCCGATCATCATGAGGTGCTTCGAAACGACGAACTTTAGCAACGGTGCATACTTGTTGAGAACACTTTTATCTTGAAATTTAGTGAAGGGATCATCTTATAATGCTACCACCGTTCTAAGCAAAATAAGATGCATAAAAGATCAAGGTTAGCGGTAGGCGTAAGCGAGGCGATTGGCCTTCCCCTAGTGCCTAGGCGGTGCTTTAGCGCCCTAGGCGCAGCCTAGGCGCGGCGGTAATATAGTTTTTAGTATCAGGGTGTATTCGTGGTATTATATGTGTAACTATATTAATTGAAGTCATATTAATGATTTAACTATCAGCTATTGCCATTTGAATATGGCATGTTTGGCATATCAGTGCAATACGGTAAGATTTCTTGCTTGACCTGCCTAGACTTCTGCTTATGCCCTAGGCGAGGCGTTAGGCCATCGCCTAGCGCCTAAGCGCGCCTAAGCGCCTCCTAGGCACTGCCTTTTCCAACAGTGTAAACGATAAACATCACATGCAATCAAAATATGTGACATGATATGGCCATCATCATCTTGTGCTTTTGTTGTTCATCTCCAAAGCACTGACATGATCTCCATCGTCACCAACTCAACACCTTGATCTCCATCGTTGCGTCGGGGTCATCTCGCCAACTATTTCTTCTACAACTATTGCTAACGCACAACGATAAAATAAAGCAGTTCCATGGAATTTGCATCTCATACAATAAAGATACAACCATAGGGCTCCTGCTGGGTACCGATAATTTACAATACATGATCATCTCATACAACAACATATATCACATCATGTCTTGACCGCATCACATCACAACATGCCTTGCAAAAACAAGTTAGACGTCCTCTACTTTGTTGTTGCAAGTTTTACATGGTTGCTACGGGCTTCTAGCAAGAACCATTCTTTCCTCGGCAAAAACCACAACGGTGATTTATCAAGTTTGTTGTTTTAACCTTCTTCAAGGACTGGCCACAATCAAACTCAATTCAACTAAAGTAGGAGAAACAGACACCCGTCAACCACCTTTTTGTAAAATTAGTTGCATCTTTGTCGGTGGAACCGGTCTCATGTACGTGGACATGTAAGCAGTATGACCATCACCACCCACAACTCTTTGTGTTCTACTCATGCATATCATCTACGCATAGACCTGGCTAGGATGTCACTGTTGGGATACGTTTCATGGAAAACAAAAAAAAATTACGCACATGCAAGATCTATCCATGGAGATGCATAGCAACGATAGGGAGAAAGTGTGTATATGTACCCTCGTAGATCGTAAGCGGAAGTGTTAAGTATCCTGGTTGATGTAAACAAACTTCTTCGCGCTCCAACCGATCAAGTACTGAACGTACGACACCTTCGCGTTCAGCACACTTTCAGCTTGGTGACGTCCTCCGCCTTCTTGATCCAGCAAGACGGCAGGTAGTGGATGAGTTCCAACAGCACGACGGCGTGGTGATGGTGATGGTGATGCTATCTCCACAGGGCTTTGCCTAAGCACTACGAAAATATGACCGGGGGTGTAAAGGTGGAGGGGGCGCCGCATACAGCTAAGCAATTGTCTGTTGTGTTCTAGGAGCCCCCCTCCCACATATATATAGGTGGGAGGGAGGGAGGAGCAGCTAAGGGGGGCACCCAAGTAGGGGGATCCTACTTGGGCTCTCTCCCTAGCCGCGCCCCCCTTTCTTTATTCGGAGCGCGGGAGGAAGGTAGGAGGAGGTGCCCCCTTTCCTTTCTCTCCTAAGGAGGGAAAGGCAGGAGGGGCCACCCCTCCCCTTTCCTTCCCCTTAGAACCGGCTAGCCATGGGAGGGGCACACCAACACCCTAGTGGGCTGGTATGTCCCCTCTTTTGGCCCATAAGGCCCATAACTTACCGGGAGGGTGCCCAGAACCCCTTCCGGTGGCTGATAACCCACAAGTATAGGGGATTGCAACAATTTACGAGGGTAGAGTATTCAACCCAAATTTATAGATTTGACACAAGGGGAGCCAAAAGATATTTGCAAGTATTAGCAGCCGAGTTGTCAATTCAACCATACCTGGATATTAATTATCTACGGCAAAGTGACCAGTAGCACAATAATATGATAGCTTTGATAGTAGTGGTAGCATCAACAGTAACGGTAACAGTGATAGCAATAGTTTTGTAGCAGTAATGATAGTAACAACAGCAGTAGTAACCTAGCAAGATCAATATGTCGGAAATTCGTAGGCATTGGATCGGTAATTTGTTGGATGATATTCATCATGTAACAGTCATAACTTAGGGCGATGCGGCACTAGCTCCAGTTCATAAATATAATGTAGGCATGTATTCTGTAAATAGTCATACATTCTTATGGAAAGAACTTGCATGACATCTTTTGTCCTACCCTCCCGTGGCAGCGGGGTCCTATTGGAAACTAAGGGATATTAAGGCGTCCTTTTAATAGAGAACCGGAACAAAGCATTAACACACGATGGATACATGAACTCCTCAAACTAAGGTCATCACCGAGAAGTGTCCCGACTATTGTCACACCGGGGTTGCCGGATCATAACACGTAGTAGGTGACTATAACTTGCAAGATTAGATCTAGAACATAGATATAATGATGATAACATAAACGGTTCAGATCTGAAATCATGGCACCCGGTCCCAAAGTGACAAGCATTAAGCATGGCAAAGTCATAGCAACATCAAACTCAGAACATAATGGACTAGGGATCAAGCCCTCACAAAACTAACTCGATTACATGATGAATCTCATCCAAATCCTCACTGACCAACGAGCCTATGAAGGAATTACTCACTCCCGGTGGGGAGCATCATGGAATTGGCGATTGAGAAGGGTTGGTGATGAAGAAGATCGAAGCCCCCCCTCTTCGGAGCCCCAAACGGACTCCAGATCTGGCCTCCCGATGAAGAACAGGAGGTGGCGGCGGCTCCGTCTCGTGAAACACGATAATTCTTTCTCCCTGATTTTTTTGGAAAACGTGATTTTATAGTGTCGGTTTCAGGGTCTACAGGGCCACCTGGTGGGGACAACCCACCTGGGCGTGCCTGGAGGGGGGGGGGCGCCCTGGTGGGTTGTGCCCACCCCGATGCCCCCTCCGGTGGTTCTTGATTCCAGTAGTTTTCTTTTATTACGAAATAATTCTCCAAAAAGTTTTGTTCCATTCCGAGAACTTTTATTTCTGCACAAAAACAACACCATGGTAGTTCTGCTGAAAACAACGTTAGTCCGGGTTAGTTTCATTCAAATCATGCAAATTAGAGTCCAAAACTAGAGGAAAAGTGCTAGGAGAAAGTAGATACGAGTGAGACGTATCAACTCCCCCAAGCTTAAACCTTTGCTTGTCCTCAAGCAATTCAGTTGATAAGCTAAAAGTGAAAAAGAAAAACTTTTACGAACTCTTTTGCTCTTGTTTACATAAATAAGCTGAAGTAGCACCCAGGTTTTCAACCAATATTATAACTAACCATGTCGGCAATAACTCTTAGAAATTATATTTACTCATATCAATGACATAATCAACTAGTGAGCAATAATAAAATATCTAAAACAACAACACGTTGTCAACAGAACCATGATATAATATTACAATAGTGGTATATCGCTAGCCCTTTCTGAGACCGCAAAAGATAAATGCAAAGCACCTTCAAAGATCAAGCAGCGACTAAACATTGTAATTCAAGGTAGAATAGATCCAGTCATGATGCACCCAACTTTAGCTACACACAATGCATGAGGCACTACAAAAAAATACACTTCCATGATGATAGGTGTTTGTCACAGTAGGTCACATTTTTTGTCATGCGTGTACATCCATGACGATTTTATGACAGAATCAAGATAGTCATACCTGTGTTGTCGTAGAAGTGTTCCATGACATTACCAAAATTATCGTCACAGAAGTGTCCACTTCCATGACGATAAATCGCGCGTCACATAAGTGCTTTCGTCAAGGGTGACCGACATGTGGCATCCGTAATGGGTCATCGTTAAGCTATCGGGTTCCAGTTTGGATCCGATAGCCCGTTAACATCCCCGACCAATGGGGATTTTTCACGTGTAAAATTCCCATTCGCCGGATAATGCACGTGTCAGCTCATCATTGGGACAGATGTCATCCCTACAATGGACGGAAGATGCCTATGATATGCCGACATGTGGCATAGCCCAATAGTGGCCCATTTAAGGTAAAAAGGCCGGCCTAGCTAAATGCCCACCATATTTTTTCAGACACTAGTGGGTTGGCCCGTTAACAGCTTGCCATGTTTTGGGTCAAATTGAGGCCCATATCAGATCAGGCCCGTTCATAGCCTGCCGTGTTTTGGGACAAATTACAGACCATATCGGATCAAGGACGTTAACATGCCTTTGTTCTTTTGGGCCCATTCTAAGCCAGATTTGTATTTCAGCCTGTTATATGCCCGTTTACCAGTTTAGCCCGATAATAGTTTCGGCCTGTTAGCGGCCCGTGGTGCATCTGGGACGTTGTTGGCCCGGTTTAACTTTAGGCCATTTAACGGCCCATGAATAAACAGGGTTATTTCTTGTCCAAAGTAACTTTAGGCCTCTTGACGGCCCGTAGTCTTCGTGGATAAATTTTAGCCCAACTGGCCTATCGGCCTATTAATTGCCAGTGTAATAGTTGGGCCTAATTACAACCCGTGTTGAATCCGGCCTGCTTACAACCCATCTGATAATGGCTCGTGACACTATTGGGCCTACGACCCACGTTGATACCGGCTTGCTTAAAGCCCATAATTTTATTGGGCCAAACAGGGCCCGAGATATATTTTGGCATGTTAACGACTCGTCCTATTTGGGCCAAACATGGGCCTTAGGCAGTTTTGGCTTGTATTGGCCCGTTAATTTTTCGTCTCAACACTAGCCCAATCTAGTTTTTAGCATGTTAAAAGCCCATGGTATTCTCTGGCCCAGCGGGCCAGAACTTTACTCAGACTATTAAAGGCGAAAAACTACTATAAGTTTAGACCTACTAATGGCCCAAGATGATTATAGGCCCATGTTTTGGCCAATATGAGTAACGGGCCGTCCTAAGGACCGACAACATTGAGATCCATTCAACCTTCCAGCCTAAATTATAGCATACCGACCAAGAATAAACCTAGACTATACAATAAAGAAATTACAACATATTACATCCACTGGGAATCAAAGTTCACCACCGTTGATAATAAAGCACAACATGACCGTGGATTACATACACTTGGCATCAAAAGTCGCCACCAGTGCACATAAACATGCCCACAAAAGAATATACAAAACTGAGAGCACTTCAGAAGGCATTAGGCCTGGCCGGGACGGGCACCGCAAGCAGCCGAACAAGCTGATGAGACCTCGGTTGTGTCAACGAGAGATGCTCCATCCCTAGCTGTCTAGCACCAAAGCGCGCAAGGTATTCCTTTGAGATCTTCATTGCATCATTGACATCAAGTCAGAGCTTAGCTGAAGCAAGCCTTTCCACTTTAAGTTGAGACTGAAGAAGTCGAAGTGATTGAGGCAGCGATTGCATAGAGGTTGTCTCACAGCTGCTGGTGAGTAGCTTCAACCTACTGTCTTCATCAAGACAGGACCTTAGGGTCATCTCGCTCTCTTCAAGATGGGTTGGCTCACTATCTTCCCTAAATTTCTGCCTGGCATAAGAGATATGACTCTGAAAGAGAAACAAGGAGACACGTACCAGGTTTCACAATTATATAAGCAAATAAATGGATCTGTTCTGCATAAGGAACATGTTTTTACAACTACAATTTAAAACTGGTAGTTGTTGCAAACATCCAATCAGATGTAAACAGCAAAGTAAACAACAGTGGAGGAAATGATGCCTATCCAAATATATACTAGAACGAAGTTTGAAGGCTTGAGAAGGATGAACTTACATTACATGTTAACATGGGATGGACAAACCCCTTCTGCATGTTGATGGAAGGATAATTCAATAAATTCCCTAAAGAAACTTCTTTATAAGCGTTGCCATTATTCTACATTTTGCAAAGAGTAAATATAGATCCAATAATATTGGAAGAAATAGAGGATAATGAAGCTCAGGTGCAGACTGATGATACATAATCAAATAGCAATTAATTAAGTACAACGTTACAAGGCAAAAGGTACTGACAAGAGGAATGCAGACATCAACGTGTAGTGGCATTGGCTTTATTTAACATTTTGGTAAGAGTAAATGTAGATCTGATAATTTGGAGGAAGTGGAGGGCAGGGCAGATAAGATGGAGAGTAATGCTAGACAATCAACTATCTCGTGATGCAAGTACAGTAATACCACCACCGCCTGTTATTACTTGTCACTCAAATGGAAGTATCTAGCACTATTAAGTTCTAAATACATTCAATTGATCAACAATTAACTCGATACAGAGGGAGTACATGACAATAGGTACTTACATGAGACATCCAAAGCTTCATAACCATTGTGTTAATTCTACATTTAGCTAAGAGTAAATATAGATCTTATTATTTTGAGCAAAGGGAGGATAAACAAGCGAACATTTACAGTGATGCTACATAATCAAACAACAATGAGTTTAAGTATGCTCACAAAGGGCAAGAGGTACTGACAAGAGCAATGTAGTGCCCAGCATTGTTGTGAGATCCTATGATCCTTTGAGCAAGGACATTCATCTGAAATTACTTTTCATACAAGAGAGAAGGTAAGACACATGCATAAATTTAGGAGTTCAAATTTTGAATTGATATCATAGACATTACCTGACGTTGGGCTCTCTGCAGTTCTAATGGGGGTTTGGCTAGTGGAGTAGGGGTAAAGTGTGGTATAGTTGGGCCTATGTTTTCTGTGGCTGCTGATATGTCTGATTTAACAGGTATCACTACCTTTTCCAAATACCTAGTTTGTACTCCTTGAGGATCTGCACTCACCCTCTTCCTTTTGGACATCTATTACAAAAGAACAACATTTGACTGGAAAAACATAGTATGATGATACATGGAATAGATACAGAAAATTGATAGGTATGTCATATATTCATATATGAGGCTTAAACTAAGCAGATGGTGGTGTAACAAAGTAGAAGTAATGCAAGAGTTCATATGCAAAATATGTGCGACCAATACAACCTTGTCAAGTTAGAGCAAGCACCTTGATGGGTGAATAAGATAGGCCATCCTCCACCATGCCAAGTTTGTTAGCCAGTGGATTGTTCCACAATATTCCTCTCATGCTCCCATTCTCATATTCATTTTGATCATGTTCAATACCTGACATGCATGAAAACATAAAAAAAAGTGAGATTAGCTTTGTAATGCAGAAGTGATTCTAATCTAATACTGCCTCCATGTAAATCCCTTTGTGCTATCTCTGCATCTTCTGAGAGATGCCATGCATGCTGTAATTTGGTGTGTGCATTAATATAATGTAGCCTACTACTCAAAATATGAGAGATGCAGAAGTGATCATACTTCACAGATGACAGCTTCAACATATAGTTAAGAAGAACAAGTCGACCTGGCCTGACAGATTCAAAATATACTAGGGAGAACAACTCGACCTGACCAGTCGACCATAAATGTCTCTGCTACTCTTCCCAACAAGGAACATACTTATTAAAGAAGGAGAAGAGGATCATGTTAAAGAAGAGCAGAAGAGCAAGTAGAATGAAGATATTACAAGGTTTTCTATACAATGTCTGTTGCCCACCCATGATGAACTAGAGCGCACAGGGAAATACTATTCCTTCCGGTCTCTCCATATGTGGCTCACATTCATTTTGAAACTTAAGTAGGAACATTTAGCTGACCAATTAAACATGTCTCAGTTTTACTAATATCAGCATAATATCATATTCAAATTTGTACAACTAAGCTTGTTTAGCTCGATGGGTGGAGCAGTGCTATTACGACACGAACCACATAGGCTGATTGTGGTCATCATAAAATGGGGAAATCGTAAGCATGACGAGTATAGTGTTGACCGTGGCAGTAGGATGGCAAATATGAAGATGCAAACCACACAAAGGGTAGTTAGTAACTGATGTTTGCTTTGAAATAACAACTAAGATTTGGTATGGACAAGAAAGTAGAATCAACAAGTGACAAAGAAATGCAATTGTGTTGTCTCTCTATATGTCACGACATGCATTTGGAAACTCAAGTGGGACCTTTAGCTAACCAATTAAATGTGTCTGTTAACTAATATCAGTATCATATCACAATCATATTTTAACAACTAAGCTTTGGAATTAAGAGTGTTGTGTTGTTTAGCTTGAAGGGTGGAGTACTGATAGTACGATAAAAAGCACCTACGCAGATCATAGTAGAGTATATAAAATGGGAAAACCCTAAGCATTAAGAGTAAAATCAGGAAAGTGGAACTAGCTTGACCATATGGGCTTATATTGTCAGTACGACAAGAAAGAGCTACATAAGAACAAAACAATGCAATGGCCCACCCAGCCCTAGTCCAATATACAAAGGAGTGAAGGTAAATTTGTACCAAAATTTGGGATCCCCTGTAGCCTAAGCCATCTGGCCCGCCCAATATTTTAACCGTAGCTCCGCCGGTGTGTGGAGCACTTGCTTTTCAAAACGAACATAGGAACATTAGGTGACCAATTAAACATTCTCTGTTTTAGTAATATATGAGCTTCATATCAGATTTGTATATCAACAACTAAGGTTTGGAATTGTGAGTGGCAAGTTGTTTCGCTTGATGGTTGAGGTATTGAGGAGCAGTGCTAGCATGACACAAGGCACCTACGATGATGGTAGTGAATACAAAGGGGGGAAACCATAAAATTTAAAAGTATAGTGATCGTGCCATGGCGGATCTGAAGGTGCAAACCTTACAAAGGCTACTTGGCAACCAATGCTTGCTTTCAACTAGCCACTACGATTTGGTACGGACAAGAAAACTACAGTAAACAAGTTAGATCTATTTTCTGCATGAGATCAATAACTTAAGCAGATATGAAAGAGTACCACCTCTCTTGCGATGCCGTGTAGGCCCCTACTGATACGTTGAGAGTGTTGCAGGTGCGATGGCTATCGGCGGCGTGGAAGAAAACTTTAGACGGCAGACGACCGGGTCAGGGGATAAGTCATGTTTTCGTGGACGAGGCGGTCGTAGGAGCGGCAACGACAAGGTGGATGACGGTGCCGATGAAGCGACAGGACACGATGAAAGGATCCTGGTCCGGCGCCGTGGATGAGAGACGTCCATCTCTTGTAGTGGACGACGGGGTAGGGGTAGCGGATCCGGCAAGGTGGAGGATGGGGTGGCGGACGGAGGAGGCTGGCCACTATGGGGAGGTTGTTGTGGCACTGATGGTGTATGAATGGGGAAATGGAGGGGAGGGGGGATCTCAAACTTTGGGACGCACTTGTATGAAATGTGGGAAAGTTATGAACTTATCCCCCATTTAAAATTTCGGACATCACGTTGGTTGGGGATAGGACTATAATATCGCATCTCCTGAATATTTGCCGGTAGCTATTTCGGGCGAGGAGAGGGTGTTTTGCCGCCCACGGTTGGCGCCCATGGTGTATGAACAGGGCTGGCAGGTAGGGCGGTTCTGCCACGTCTGAGGGAAGTTACACATCTACCCCTATTTGAAATATTTGCCTACATTGATTTTGGATGAGGGGAGTTTATTTTTTCGCCCACCGTGAATGAATGGGGAAATGGAGGGAGAGACACATGTCTTTCAGATGAGCTTGAATCAAATGTGTTTTGCTGCCCAGGTTAGGTGCCCACCGTGTCTGAATGGGCTCAGAAGCCATCATGTCACGTCTGATTGAAGTTACTAGTCTACCCCTTTCGCAAGCAGTGGAAATCGGGTCGATTAGGATGTGAAGTGCCACGGGTAGACAGTAATTTCCATCTCGCAAACACTTGCTTCGGGCAGCCAACAAATGATAGTGGATGATTTGCCGCTTCATTCAAAATTTGGGAGAAATAGCACTCAAGTTTACCCTTGGCCCTGACAATTAAATTCAATTCCAATTTGTATTCGATTACAAATATCCATACATCATTCTACGTTTTGTTATTTAGTTCTTCAAAACCATGACAAAGATTTATTCCACCTTTATATGATTATGATTTAGAAATGTAGTGATGTTCGAATTCAGTAGGTTGGATACACTTTGAGTCAAACCGTTATTGCATCCAATGCAATATGCTCACACAAAAAATAGTTCACCTTATGTCAACTGTACAAGTACTCAGGACTACCTCACCTAAAAAATTCAGATCATAACAACACATGGAAAACATAGGGGGTCTTACAGCATAATCCATTCAGAGACATGACAACAAGCAAGTATAATAATCTAATGACAATTTCAAATGGTATCTAAAGAAGAACTGGGATTACCCTGGGCTTTTGATAGCCGAAGCAGTAGGACCTCCTCCGTCTTCAGATGCAAGATTCTTACTTCCTCCAATTCTTGGGTTGCTTGCATAATGCGTGCAGCTAATTGCATAATTTCCAGCCTCAAGATCAAGATTACCTCATTCATGGCAGCCACACCATCTCTTTCTGCCTCTAGTAGAGCTTCAAGAACTATAATATCTGTGCTCAGACTGCTCTCCGGTGGTGTTGCCTCTGAACTTCTACCATCTGGTAACATGAATGGCGCACTGCTTCCACAAACAGATTCTGGGGTTGTACATTGTGTCCTAGCGTGAACAGCATCCTAAAAGGTTTCCGCTAGACATAAGTAAGAGATAGTTATTTCATGATCCAGGTAGTAAGCTTACATGGTAAACGACATACGAATTATTCCCAAGCATGGCAAGCTATATTTAAATGGTTTGAAGCAGCATCAGCCGAAAATAAATTAAAATGGTAGGATGAAGCTAGGGATGTAAGTGGAAAATAAACGGCATCCGCCAGTCCCATCTAGTGAGTTTTTGCTAGCTCCCTAGTTTATTGTCCTCAACAAACAAAAACTCTTTTGAACTATCATACCACTAGTGGACTTCAATCGGGATTAAACGGGACCTAGTTGACATCCCTAGTTGAAAGGGAGTGTACCACTGCTATATTTAACTTGCTAAGGCATCTAAGCAGTTGAAATAATCTGAGAAAGCATTTAATAGTGTGGCCTCATATAAAATACAAAGACAGTCTTGTGACAAAGTTCACATGAAAAGTTAAGGAGTCAAATGAACTAGGCATGTATTTCTTTATGATAGTACAACATGCACTATTGACATATTGGCCAACTCAGGTATAGCCTAACAAGTAACAAACAAGCATTTGAATCAAGCAATACAGCAAAGCAGACAACTGGACTATCTGTAATTCTATAGGATTACAGGTTGAGGGCACAAGCCAAGAAAGCAGACCACACGCATTACATTTCACATGTACTAAAACACACTGGCTTACCATATGTTGCTGTGAAGTCTCACTGCTATTGCAATGTTCTTTGAAGATATCGGCAGCATCCCGTGGTTGCAAATCTAGTTGTTGTAATTTATCTGCACCCTCTATTTAGGTAAAATTAATTTTAATCACATGCACTAGTTCTAATTGATCATCAATGGTTCACCTAAACTAATGAAAGAAGGGTGTGTGCTTATAGGACAACATATGTGCTTCACTCTATTTTTATGCTTGTTCGAGGTGCCAACCCCAAAAGAACAAATATTTTGCTTGATGGGGTTGGCAGCTCCATAATTAATAGAAGCATCAAATTAGTCATGCAACTTGGGAAGAACAAGAACACACTATAGGTGGAAATGGCACCTATGGGATCAACTGGGATCCCTACTACGTTGCGAGGCGCGGGGTTGAGAGAAGAGCGGGATCAACAGCTAGTCCAAGCACACGGATCGTTTACCCAGGTTCAGGCCGCGATGTGCGTAATACCCTAGTCCTGCTTTTATTGTCTATTTTGGTGTTCTTGGAGTTCTTGACCTAGCTACAATGAGTAACTTGTCAAGTGTTCCGAATCCCTCTCCAGTATGCCTGGGGCCTCCTTTTATAGTCAAGGGGATCGCCACAGTGGCACATAGGAGGTGGCATCAGTGTACAACGGCTAAGTTTATCCCTAGCCATTATGGGACAAGACACATTTAATGTGCCTCTTAGGTGTTCCTCACTTTATCGGGGACATGAACTAACCCCCGTCCCATCCATCGCCGCTCCACCTTGCCCCGACATGTGTCCGGGCCAGCGGGGCGCGTGGGGCCATGTAGGCTGGCAGGCAGCTAAGGTGGCGTGGTGGTGAGGTCTTCACGAAGATCTGCATGCCACCACGTAGGCGTTGCTGAGTTGGCCTAGAAGCCTCCTATTGACACGCAGGCGCCTGCCTAGCTGGTGGGCTGGCAACTGCATGGGAGTGGTGGCAGGATCGTGGCAGGCGTGGGCCTTGCTGTGGCTTCGCAGATCCTTGCCGGGGCCCCGACAAGGGTCTTGCCGCGGCGCCATGGTCGTCCCAGGCAAGGGTGTTGCCGGAGGTCTTGTGGATTTCCTTGGCAAGGATTTCGCCAAGGATCATCGTCTTCTATTCTTTGTCTTCACAAAGATCTGCATGCCACCATAGAAGTGCCTCCCGAGCCCTGGTTCTAATGATATTTGGAAACCTTGGGCTCAAAGGTGGCGCGTTCTGCTGGCGGGTGATTGGGAAAGTTGCCCCGGAAAGGCTCCTGCCGGGGTTGCAGAGGCTGCCCCGACAAGGATCTTGCCAAGGAGAACCACCTTGCCCTCTTGGCCTTCTGTTCTTGGCATTGCTTTGACCGTTCTGTGGCTTCGACTCTTCCCTCTGCCCTGCTTAGTGTGGTCGTGGGCGCGGCTCTGACTGCCCATGCACTTAGTAAGGGGTACAAAGTAGTGCCCCTACTTTAGTACACTGATAGGAGCCCCCGGGCCTGGGCCACACATAAGCGCTACACGTTGTTGGGCTAGGCCCAGAACGGTGCGCGGGCAGGCGGGGCGGTTTTTACCGTAGTAATTCTTTGTCTATTGCGCTTCCCCACGAGCCGCGTTAAACGTGCGATGTGGGGGTTGTGCGTGACATGGGGGTCATGCATGGAGCGGCTGCTGCACGCATGCGTCACATCATAGTTAATAGGAAAAGAAGTGGCCCGCACCTTTCCCATAAAAAGTAATAACTGCGGGCTCGCCGCTCTTTTACCCCCTGCGCTCTCCCCAATCTTGGAACCGTCGTCCCGTCCCCCTTCTTCCTCAAGCTCTCGCACTTGCTCGCCGCCGGCACGGCTCCCATTGTTCTTGATTCCTCGCCTCCTTCCAGCCGCCATGGCGCCCAAATCCATCAAAGGAAAGGGGGCAACCAAGGACACGGAGGAGAAGGAAGTGTCGGAGAGTGAGGCGGTGGTGAGGCAGGCACAGTTCTTCTACTTCTCCCCGTCAACAATCGACGTCTTCGACGTCAAGGACTACTTCAAGACGCTGTGGGGAACCCTGACAACGGGGCACCCTGCCACCCGCGTCCTCCCCGCCGATTGCAACAAGGCCGTCGCAGAGCGGTATCCATTTTTCACCGATTTCTTCTTCTGCAGGCTCTGCCCCCCCTCCCTTTTCTGATTTCTTCAATGATGTCATGCGCACTTTTGGCTTCCATCTGTTGGATCTTTTGCCGAATGCCATGGCGGGCTTGGCACTCTTTGCCCACCTTTGCGAGGGCTTCACCGGGGTGCTCCCCAGCACGGTGCTCTTCTTCCACTACTTCAGCCCCCGCATCCAACCTAGGGGCGCCCTTTCTGGGAGCGTCGCCTGGATCCCGAGGGCCCAGGAAAAAGGCGCATACTCGGAGGGCGCCATGAGGTAGAGGTGGGAAGAGTGGCGGGGCCAGTGGTGCTGGGTTGTAGAGAAGGACCCACTGGAGTTCTGCCGGGGCGTTCGTCAGGAGCCGCTGATTCCCAACGGGGCCTAGAGCAACCTCGACAACGATGATGCAAAGTTCTCGATTGCCACCACCAGGATTCACCGCCTCACCGAGGCTGGGCTCACACTTGAGATGATTGGGGCGGATTTCATCCGCCACCGAATCTCTCCGCTGCACAACAAGGGGAGGCCGGCCTGGGATTTCAGGAACGCGGCCGACATCATGAGGCTCTGCCCCAGCCTGAAGCACAACCTCATGGTGCTAGGGCACTCCTGGTACTGCTAGAGGATCTTCCAACATGAAGAGTGGAGAGGACCGGCAAGGCCGCGAAGTCCAACAAGGTTGTCAAGGGGCCCTTGTTTGGGCTCCCGGCGGGTGTGGTCCCCTTGAGCAACAACACCCGCTAGTCCGACATCCTCGGCATGATGCCGGACTTCAATGTGCACGGTCTTGTACCGTGCTGGGTCGAGCCCCCGGAACATGTGGTGTTGGAGTTTTTCGACACCTTGGTGGAGGAGCTCGACCACGAGGAGCCGAAGCTCATCCGGGACACCACCCAAGAGGAGCTGGACTACATCGCTGCCAGGGTGGTGGAGACGGATCTTATCAAGGTGGCCGGTAACTCCGGTGGCATGGAAAACGCGGCTGCCGTGGCCGAAGAGGAGAAGGAGTTCGCTCAGTGGGTGCAGTCCGCCAAGGAGGTGGGCGACGTCAGCACCGACGCCCCCTTTGTTGAAGATTTGGTTAAAGAATCGTCCGAGGAGGAGGCCGAAGCTGACGACCCCTCGTCAACTAGATTCGGCGGCTTGCGTGGTTGGGGGGGGGTCGGGGAGGGGAGGGGATGTGGGAAAAAATGCTGGGGGCAAAGAGGGTAAAACAATGGAGTAACCAATGCAGCCCTTTTCCATTCATGTGGTAGGGGTAAAATAGGAATATCGCAGGGCTAAAATTTCGGGTGCGAGATATTTCGATGTGAGTGGGAAGTTTGAAAGCTTTTGGCGCCTAAAATTAAGTGTTCTTTTCTTGTACGGCCGACTATGATATCATGGCCGAGAATTTATTTGTTTTGCACGCAAAGAAAAGTGCAAGTTTCGAAAATCAATGCCTCCAACTCGAAACTTAGATTGTCAATACTCCCTAGTGATGGCCTACACACAAGTCGTTCTCTCCCCCGAACACGAACACACGAGCACATTAACACCCCCCCTCTCTTCTAAAGTCTGTACCCCAATATAGGTCTCTATCACTTTGTCTCTCAGGCATGCGCACATCTCTTCCCCCACTCTCTAGGTCTCCCGGCATCTCTCTTTCCCAAGCACACGCACTATATAGAGTGTATATTTCCCATACAAACAAAACATCGCCCCAAACGTCTATCTCCCTAGTGATGTGGTTCTCGCACACTCACCTCACACACCACCCCCACATCAAACAAGCACACTTTCTCTCCTTGTGCACCACTCTCCTCTTTCTATCTCTCTCACATGTGGACCCGCCCCAGCTCCTTCCCCATATACATATATGTCGTGACTCTTTCCATAGCTCCCTAATGCATCATCGTTCTGAATCTCGCACGTTGTTCTCTACACCATCTATTCTAGATCTCTCATGAAGTCCCTATCACACACACGATGACTCGCTACCCTTGCGTCTCCGTACATAAGCCACTTTAGAACAACATCAACATTGTCTCCATATCTATACACCACTTCTGCCCACAAACGACCCCTCTCTCTCCCCCTCTCTTCCTCTCTGTCTCCCTCGCTAGCTCTCTCTCTCTCTCTCTCTCTCTCTCACACACACACACACACACACAACAATCAACCACACACACTTGATGTCCATTCTGTCGGTGTTCGGGATACAGGGGTACCCAGACTTGCCAGCCTGCAGCCCATGACATGGATCCATCGACGGCCTGGTATAACCTAGTTTCAGCATCACCAACTCAAGACCCTCACGAGGGGCCAAGACTCACGAGGCGGGCGACACCAAGACCTTCAAGGGGATCAGCCCCCTCAGGCTGGCTCCCGAGGAGCGGAGATTTCTATGCAAGGCTCACCTCGCGAGGTTCAGCTGACGTGAGCCATGACGACCAGGGCCAGGCAAGCTCCAGGCAGGCACCAGCGGGCGCAGAGTACCAGTTTCCTCTTCGGTGCAAAGGGGGCGAGCAGCAGGCGAAGGGTCCCGAGAGTTTGCAGGTGAAGACGGCTAGGCCAAAGTTTTCCATTCTAGTGCAACAAGACCAAGACCGCTAGGACGGCAGGACGGAGGTCACCTCCGAGCCCACCGCAGCGTCACGACCAGCGGCTTTTGCAGGTGAAGACAACTTTAGTCAGGATAGGGCGTACTTGTTGTCTCCCTTCGAATTTGGCCGTTGTGGGATCCCTTCCGGCCTACATTTGAGAAGAGGACCAAGGCCACTATAAATAGGACCTAGCCACCACCAATAGGGGGATCGAGTCCATTTTCCATCCTCACCACCTCACCAGCTCAATTGAGCCCAAGAACACGCCTCCTGAGGCTATTCCCCATTGTACTAGTTCTTCCTCAGCCCCTCGAGACAAAGCCACCACAAAGTAGGAGTAGGGTTCTACACCGCAAGGTGGCCCGAACCTGGGTAAACTGATGTGTCTTCCTTTCCCTTCGAGCTTGACGCGTTAGGCTATGAGATTAGCGAGTAGGCAGGCTGGGCAGGTTGAGATCTCCGCACGCACCCTAAAGTTCGAACCTCTCAAGGGTTTGCAGAACCCGAAATTTGACATTTGGTGCGCCAGGTAGGGGTGCGTGCCGGATCCGTCGCTTCATCCGTCGCTTCGTCCACCGCATTCTGCCAGTGACTCCGATGGCAGGCACTCCTCCGTCTACTGGGCCATCGCGCACCTTTGAGGGAGCCATGGGCCTTCGTTTTTCACCCCCGCCTTGCGACGGGTGCAATGGCCGCCCAAGTTCTGGCCAGAGATGCCGCCCCGCTACAACGGTGCGGCGGATCCGACTGGCTTCCTCCAGGCATACAAGATGGCGGTCTGGGCAGCCGACGGGTATGACAAGGTGATGGCCAACTGGCTCCCCATGGCCCGCGTGGGCGTGCCACGCGCCTGGCTGCTTAGCTTGCCGTAGTTTTCTTTGGCCTCCTGGGAGGAGCTGCGTGGCCTCTTCATCACGCACTTTGCGACACCGGCGCCTCCCATTGTCGCAGCTCTCCTGGGTGGCTCGCAGGCGCCACCCTCCGACTGCCACATCAAGCAGTTCTATCGCCAGGTGGGTGCCGCCCAAGTGCAGTCGAGGGCTCCCCCGGGCTGGGCGGTGCCTAGGGCCGACCTCACCTTCGGCTCAGAAGATCACCCTGCTACCACGACGGGAGCAGGCGCGCTCCCAATGATCTGCACCCCCACCGTCTGCAATGTGGCGGTCACCAGGACCCTCATCAATGATGGAGCCGGCCAAAACATGCTCTCCGTGGAGGCATTTGGCCTACTTCACGTGTCCCGCGAACGACTCCGCCCCACCAAGCCTTTCTCCGGGGTCGGCAATGGTTTTAGAAGCCCCCTGGGGCAAATCCACCTTCCCGTTACTTTTGAGACATACAACAACTACCACACCGAGCTCATCAACTTCGACATCGCCCGGATTGACCTACCATACAACGCCATCCTTGGGTACCCAGCCCTGGCCAAGTTCATGGTAGCAACTCATCCATCCTACAACCTCATGAAGACGCCAGGTAGCAGCGGTGTCCTCACAGTAGCAGGGGACACCAAGGATGCGCTGTAGGCCCTCACGGTAGCAGGGGACACCAAGTTCATGGCAGCAAATTTAGGACCACGGCGCCCGCGCAGTCGAGAGAGAAAGGAGGCCCTGAGGCTGCAGGGGCAGCGCCAGCCAAGAAGAAGCAATTGTTTTCCTAAGACTGAGCTGAGACGAAGCAAGTGCCAGTTGACGAGGATGGAGTGTCAGGCACCTCCTTCACCATAGGAGATGGCCTCCCCCCGGACCAAGAGAGAGTGTTGGTCATCTTCTTGCATGCCAACAAGGAAGTATTTGCTTGGGAGCCCAAGGACCTGGTCGGGATCCCAAGGGAAATAATCGAGCACCACCTGAGGGTGTGCCCAAATGTGCGCCTAGTGAAGCAGAAGGCTCGACGATAGTCCACCGAGAAGCAGGCATTCATCATATAAGAAACCCGCAAGCTGCAGGATGTTGGTGTCATCCGGGAAGTACGGTACCCCGAGTGGCTGGCGAACCCGGTTATCGTCCCCAAGAAAGGGGGAAAGGAGCACATGTGCGTCGACTTCACCAACCTCAACAAGGCTTCCCCTCAGGATCCCTTCCTGCACCCGCGCATCGACCAGATCGTTGACTCCACCTCCGGTGAGTGTGACCTACTGTGCTTTTTGGACGCCTTTTCGGGCTACCACCAGATCAAGATGGTTGTGCAAGATGTGGAGAAGATGGCATTCCTGACCCCCTGCGGGGTGTACTGCTACACTTGCATGCCTTTCGGGCTGCGTAATGCTGGGGCTACCTTCTAGCAGCTGATGCACATTACCCTGGGCCAACAACTCGGGAGGAACGCTGAGGCTTACGTTGATGACATAGCGGTGAAGTCTCGGGAGGCGAAGACCTTGATTGAAGACCTGAAGGAAAGGTTCGCCAACTTGCGTAGGGTGGACCTGCGGCTCAATCTCGAGAAGTGCGTGTTTGGAGTCCCCTCTGGCAAGCTGCTGGGTTTCCTAGTATCGCATAGTGGAATCAAGGCCAACCCGGAGAAAGTCAAAGCCATAGAAGACATGAGCCCGTCGCAGACACTCAAGGAGATGCAGAAGCTGGCGGCCTGCGTGACCTTGCTGGGGCGTTTCATCTCCAAGCTGGGGGAATGCGCCCTCCCATTCTTCAAGCTGATGAAGAGCAAAGGGCCGTTTGAGTGGACCCCATAAGCTGATGCGGCCTTCCAAGACCTCAAGAGATACATAACCAACCCGCTGGTGATGGTGGCTGCCGGTGTCAAAACCGGCGGATCTCGGGTAGGGGGTCCCAAACTGTGCGTCTAAGGCTAATGGTAACAGGAGGCTGGGGACATGATGTTTACCCAGGTTCGGGCCCTCTCGATGGAGGTAATATCCTACTTCCTGCTTGATTGATCTTGATGATATGAGTATTACAAGAGTTGGTCTACCACGAGATCATAGAGGCTAAACCCTAGAAGCTAGCCTATGATTATGATTGTTGTTCTTGTCCTATGGACTAAACCCTCTGGTTTATATAGACACCAGAGGGGGCTAGGGTTACACAGAGTCGGTTACAGAGAAGGAGATCTAACATCCGAATTGCCAAGCTTGCCTTCCACGCAAAGGAGAGTCCCATCTGGATACGGGACGAAGTCTTCAATCTTGTATCTTCATAGTCCAACAGTCCGACCAAAGTATATAGTTCGGCTGTCCCGATACCCCCTAATCCAGGACTCCCACATTAGCCCCTGAACCACACTTCAATGACGATGAGTCCAGCACGCAGATTTGTCTTCGGCATTGCAAGGCGGGTTCCATCTCCGAATACTCCGTAGAAGATTCTGAACACAAGGATTGTGTCCGGCTCTGCAAAATAATTTCCACATACCACCGTAGAGAGCATAGTATTCGGCAAATCAAATCTGCTGACAACTTCTGTAGAGTGACATCACACCGTGGAGCGGTCATTATCCGAACCATTTCTTCCAACCAGCTACTACGCATATCGCGAGGCGGTTTCCTTGGTATGACTTGTCGAAGTAGAGATCGTGTCCCCTTATTGCGGGATTCTCATCAATACGGGTGTGGGTAACCCAACCACACCACCAATCGCGGTGAGTGGGGAACGAGCAGGTTCTACTAGGCAAGTGGGGAGGCGCAAAGTTTCATTGCCTCTATAAAGAGGAAAGGCCTCTTCCTTTCCACCCAAGCATTCTTCTCCTTCTGCTCGTCCATTCCCTTTCGCTCGAGCCCTAGCGCCCAAGCGTTCATCTTCTCCACCAATAAAGGTTTTCCGAAAATGTCCGGATCCGGAGCAGGAGGCAAGTGGATGGCCTCTACCATCCAGGAGAAGGATATCAAAAAGGTTCGGGAGGCCGGGTACCTGGCCAAGAAAATCGGCCACCATCGTCCGACGGCGGGACAGATTGTCCCCACTCCGGCGCCCCATGAGAGGGTCATGTTCCTCCCTCATTTTGTCCGCGGGCTTGAGTTTCCCCTTCACCCATTTGTTCGCGGCATCATGTATTATTACGGGATTGATTCTCATGATCTATCCCCTAATTCCTTCCTCAACATCTTGACGTTTATCATCGTGTACGAGGCCTTTCTCCGCATCTCGCCACACTTCAGCTTATGGCTGAAGATTTTCAATGTGAAGCACAAGGTGGTGAACGGTGAGCACGCCGAGTGCGGAGGCGCCAAGGTGAGCAGGATGCCCAAGGTCACATGGCCAACGGGCACTTTTAATGATTCCGTCAAGGAGTGGCAGCAGTAGTGGTTCTACATCACTGAGCCGCGTGGCAAAAAGTGGGCCGTTGCTCCCAAATTCCGATCCGGAGCCCCCCTGCGGCTTACGTCCTGGCCCAAGAAGGGCCTGAACTGGTCTTTGTCCGATGAACTATCGGTGCTCCAGACGCGCGTCAAGGGTATGGAAGACAAGGACATAAAGCTTGTTGATGCAGTCCAGGTGATGTTATTTCGCCTGGTTCTTCCTTGTCAGCACTGAGCCTGCAATTTGTGGGAGTACGACCCGGCCGAGCACCAGACCCTACGGGAGCTTTATGGCTCCTCGCACGAGGATATGTAGAAGGTGCTCTTTAAGTCCGGCAAACCGTGGTCGGACTTCGCTGAGGACCGCGGGTACCAGCTATCCCGCCCGCAAGTCAGGTAAGTTATCATTATGCTTTGTCCATCCATATGTTTCGTTGGCATATCCCGAGGAAGATGCTCTAACGTGCTTTCCCCAATTATCCTAGGGATGGACAAAGAAGGCGGGGCGGATACACTGTCCGGCCCCATTGCCAGAAGAACCGACCGGACCACTTCTGACAAAGATGCTGGTCCCGGCGCCTTACGAGGCGCCGAAGAAAGAGGCCTACAAAGAGGCCAAGGAGACCAGGAGCAGCCTCCATCATCGTGGTGCTTCGGACACAAAATCCAAAGACACCAATGCCCATCCCTCCTCTGAAGAGGACGAAGACAAGGAAGAAGATGAGTCCCCCATGGGGGAGGAAAGAAAAGGACAACCTCCTCATCCTTGGGGGCCGAATTGCCTAAGAGGGGAAAAACTCCCCTACCAGAGGCATCTGCTATGGCTACTGACAACAACCTGGAGTGGGATCCCAGGGCCCAGCCCCTGGTAAACTCGTGAGTACACAAAATCCAAACACACCTATGCGTCCATGATCATTAAGGCATAATATTTTAATTGGTGCCACACTTTTTGCAACCCGGCGAGGTCTCGCGCCGAACAGTCCTCATCGGAGGATTCGTTGAGCTCAGATGCCCTAGAGAGCGAGATGCCTCCGAAGGCCCCTTCCCCGAAGCTCGGGCATGACACCGAGGTGTCGTCCCAGAAGGACCTAGACCAAGGGGGCATACCTCAGGGGCCGTATATACAAGAGTGGCGGCTCCATGAGCGTCGACGACATGGGCGATCTTGAATTCGGCCCATAGCCGGACACAGTTCCGAAGACCTTTGAGGATCCAAGATCGGGCAGGCAGCCCCCCTTGACTGGAGGAGGCGAGCCTGCTCCTCCGATGACCTCTGTCCAACCAAAGGTGTAAGGCAGCTTATCGACAGTGCTAAAGAGTGCTTCCATCGTTGATGAACATCGCGCCCTTATGGGCGCGGTGATTAAAAAGATTCAGCCCGCTGAGAGTGGACTGAATGAATCATGCATCATCCTTATAAAAGGCTTTGAGGTATGTTTTAGGAGCTTTTGTAGATTGTCACAGTATGGATAGTAGCCCTTGATACACTGTCTGGTGAAAAAGAGAACCGGACAGGGGATCAAATTTCTGTTTGTAGGAGACTGAGTTGATGACATACACTTCTTCCTTTATAAACAGGCGTCTGTAGTGACTGTCGCCTCTCATACTGCGGAGGTATCCGAACTAAAGCCGAGTCTGGAGAGGGCCAAAGAAGAACTTAGCTGAGTGAAGAAGCAGTTGGAGGACAATAAAGGTATGTCGAAACCTTGTTAAGTTTAGCACAAATGAGTAGGTGTGCTTGCTAAACGTATTTGTATTCTGCACTCTAGGTGCAAATGCCGAACTTGAGGCGCTTAAGAAGGATGTGGCCGAAGCCAAAGAGAAGGCAGCCGCAGAGTGGGTTCTTCACGAGAAGCACGAGGCCAGGGTCATTGAAGCTGAATGAGAGCCCCAGGAGGCCGTGAAGAAAAGCGATACTTTGGGGCAGAGTCTATCAGGGAAAGAATCTGAACTCGCCCAAGCTCTCCAGGCCGCAAATGATGCTCGAGAGGAAGCCTAAGGTGCTCTGAAGGACATTCATGAGGCGAGGAGGATTGCGGCTGGTAAGGCTTTTTCTTATTCATAGCGGTTTTTGTGTAGGAGAAGGAGAAAATCAATGTGACAAATTCAAGTCTAATTTCTCCAGGGGTGTTTGCGGAACTGCCATGCAGCATATCCGATGTCGCTCACTTCTACAGAGCTGAGGAGAAGAAGACTGCAGAAAAGCTCTTCTGGTCGTAGTATTTGGTGCCGAATTATCCGGTGCCCTTTGTCGATCAGCTGAAGCAGTTGGTCGAACTGCACAAGGCGGCTGAACTAGCCATGAAGGATTTAATTGTCCGGCTATGGCCCGCCGAGTCAATTCCAAGTAGTTACTTCGGGCTCGTGAAGCGGATTGTTAGTGCTTGCCTCGGGTCGAGGTCATTAAATGGTCGGTCTGTATAGAGGGTGCACGAATGGCATTTGCCCGTGCGGAAGTGCACTGGGGAAAACTTGATGCTGAAAAGCTGATGACCGAGGGACCGCAGGAGGGGAAGGAGCACCACAAGCCCGAATTATATTATGATAGTGTCCTGAAAAGAGCCCGCCTTGTGGCGGAGCAATGTACAAAAGACATTGTATTTCCATGAAGACAGTCATGATGTCCTTTATAAGGCGGAACGAAGTCACTTTTATTATGTATTGCCTGTTATGTGAAAATTTTATCCTCCTGTTTGGCCGTTTTGTATATATATTAATCCTGAGAGTTGGCCAGTCGTCGGCTTCTTCCCCCATGTAAGAAGTACGGGGGTGTTCGGGATAAACCTGAACGCTCTTTATCCCATTTTTGGGTCCTTGAAGGAGGTATTCAGCACAATGAACCAGGCAATCAGACTATAGGGCTTTATCACTTCTCACTTAGCCATAGGAGTTCGAGTAAGGTAGGCACATCCCCTAGTGTTCGGAAGACCGTACGAGGGGCTCTATCAGTACCTGATCGGAAGACCGATTCATCGCACGCTTCATTTGTTATGGCATTATGCAGAATAAATCTTTAAGGATTTACAACCTCTCGAACAGCTGACCAGCTCTCGCCGTATCATGGTAGTCAGTTTTCGGCTTTATCTATTGAGGTGCTCGTCCGAAAGAACCGGGACACAATCGCAGTAGTTCTCCCAGTGCTACCTTAAAAAAACATGGGAGCCAGGCAAACCCAACTATTGACCCAAGACATGATTCGAGCTGATGCATATAATGCTATAAGTTCGGGGTGCCGAGCGACCGAGAAGGTGGTCGGACTTTGTTGCCATAATGTGGGTACAATGAAGCCCCTGGCGTATTAGGCATGACACGATGTGCGTATGCCGTTATGATGAAAGGTGTCAATAAGAAATGATAGCAGATAAGCGTCATATAACTCTACATGTTGTATTCGAGTAATACATCTAGGCGTATGAGTACGGTTCATGTTATAAAAAAGAGGTATGACGGCGGAACCTGTTGGGACCGGGCGGTAGGGAGCTGTGTACGAATCCGAAGTATATCCGGATTGTATTCAGGGGGAATGTATGAATATCCCCCCTTTGCGCGTCCGAGCTGATTCCATGTCGCCAGTCCTGTTCTGCGCAAAGGCGAACCTACAAAAGAAAATGCTAGAGACATTTGTGTGCCACGGAGCGGTTGAGCCATGGGATGTGGCCTTCCCAGCTTATGCCGGAGTGTTTAATTGAGCCCTGATTGAGCTGAGATATCATGCCGTGAAGTAGTTCGGACTCCTTTATTGGTGTCCGGGAGTTTGGCTGTCGAATCAAAGTTCGATTGAAAAAGCCGCGACTTGCTGCTTCTCTCGCTAAAGTGGCGGGATACTCTTCGGCACCGAGGTGGAGTTCGGCCTTGCCCGTAATTGTGAATATGTCACGTGGGCCTGGTATTTTAAGCTTGCCATAGGCATGGTGTGATACCGCGTTGAATCAAGCCAACACAGTTCGCCCTGGCAGTATGTAATAGTTATTGCATAGAGGGACAATGTAGAAGACTAACTCTTTGGTATGGTGATTGTTTGGTGATCGGAAGACTATCTCCAGAGTGTTGGGGCCTATACAACTGACCTTCGCACCTGGTATGACACCTTGAAATGATGTTTTTAGTGGGTTTGATCCTTGAGCGATCAAGACCTATCTGGCACACTGTGTCCTGGTGTAGCAAGTTTGGACTGCTGTCTCCGCCAATAGGGGCTCGTGTGAGGTGGAACCCACCAACTATTGGGCCGAGGATAAGTGCGACTGAATTGCCCTGGTTGATATTGGTCGGACGGTCTATATGACCGAAGATGAACGGCCGTATTTTTATACGGTGGGGCGACTCGCTTTGTTGAGTTGACGTCCCGAAGAGTGCCCGTCCGTTCCATTTGGGGATGTGGATGGTGTTTATCATGTTCACCTTTTGGTTTGCGGAAGAAATTTCTTTTGCCCTATATTGCTTGATGATCTGGGCTCCTCGTCGTCTTCATCTCTTTGAGACCCCTTCTCACTGTCTTCGGCGCCTGACCTGCCGGCTTGTTTGAAGACCCAACATTCTCTATTGGTATGATTGGTTGCCGTTCCTGGGGTACCATGAATTTGACATGGGCGGTCAAGTATGCGGTCCAGGCCGGATGGGCCCGAATTGTTATTTTGATGTGTCTTCTTCTGCTGACCAGACTGAGAGCCACGGAATCTGGCATTGACTGCCGTGTCTTGGGCATCATCATTGTTCTTGTGACACTTATGTTTGTTGCGTGGAGGTTTACGGATGCTATCTCTGGCCTCTGATGTGCCAGGAGTGCTTGCTGTGTTGTTGTTACGAGCCAACCAGCTATCTTCGCCCGCGCAAAAGCGGGTCATGAGTGTCGTGAGGGCTGCCATGGATTTCGGCCTCTTTTGGCCGAGGTGTCGGGCAAGCCATTCGTCGCGGATATTATGCTTAAAGGCCGCTAGGGCTTCGGCATCCGGACAGTCGACGACTTGGTTCTTTTTAGTTAGGAACCGAGTCCAGAATTTCCTGGCTGACTCTCCGGGTTGTTGGGTTATGTGACTTAAGTCATCAGCATCCAGTGGTCGCACGTATGTGCCCTGGAAGTTGTCAAGGAATGCGTCCTCCAGGTTCTCCCAACTGCCAATGGAGTTCGCCGGCAGGATGCTCAGCCAGTGTCGGGCCGGTCCTTTGAGCTTAAGAGGGAGATACTTGATGGCATATAGGTCATCGCCGCGGGTCATGTGAATGTGGAGAAGGAAGTCTTCAATCCATACCGCAGGGTCTGTTGTGCCATTATATGATTTGATGTTTAAGGGTTTGAACCCTTTTGGGAATTCGTGATCCATTACTTCATCAGTGAAGCATAGGGGGTGTGCGGCGCATCTGTGCCGGGCTATATTACAACGTCGTTCGGAAGAATCTGGTCGGTTGTATTCGGCCCTGCCGGACTTATTTTTATGTGTGGTGGCGCGCCCCTGCGATCCGTAGAACGATCTTGACTGTGCTGCTTTGTTGTCTGGTATGTTTCGCTGGTCTTGCGCGTAGCCCCTGGCCGTAGTGTGTTGGTGGTGGGGTGTAGGCTGGTGTTCGGGCTTTAGTGCCTCCTCCTCGAATTGAGGTAGTAGCCTGCGCTTTGGGTAGCATTTGGTTCGGCGCTC
Organism: Triticum dicoccoides; assembly: GCF_002162155.2. Taxonomy (NCBI): domain Eukaryota; kingdom Viridiplantae; phylum Streptophyta; class Magnoliopsida; order Poales; family Poaceae; genus Triticum; species Triticum dicoccoides. The sequence continues at coordinate 566,473,267 of NC_041385.1, forward strand.
GAGTCTGTATTCCTCGACTGCCAGGACCTCAGTCCATCTGTTTGTTAGTAGATCTTGATCAGCTTGGAGTTGCTGCTGCTTCTTCTTCAGTCTTCTTGCAGTGGCTATAAGCCAGCGCTTGAAGCGCTCCTGCTCGGCGGGGTCCTCAGGCATGATAGGTTCATCGTCGCCGAGGCTCACCTCGTCTTCGGAGAGAGGCACATGATTATCATCCTCCAAGTCTCCGTCCGTTGCTTGTTTATCTAGCTTGCCCGTCCCTCTGCTCAGCCTGTCCCATGTCAGGCTGGTCAGGATTGTGTTCATTTTTGGCACCATCCGGATTGCTAATGTCTCATGTGCCGGTATTGCTGTGGCAGAGCTTAGAGCGGCGCCGATGACGCCCATGCTTTGATTGCTTCCCAAGGGGGATATCCTCTGTTGCCTCATCACCATTATTTTCCTTGGGGGTGTCCACCATATATATATATATATATTATATGAGTTGGTGGTTATCCCACGCCCTGTGGGCGGTGGTTCATGTTCTTCTCCTGCATCGTCGTCCATACCATCAATGTCTTCGGAGTCGAAGTTGAGCACATCGGTTAAGTCATCGATAGTAGCAATTAAATGGGTGGTGGGTGGGTAATGAATTTCTTCGTCGTCTGCTTCCCACTCAAGCCGGACATAGTTTGGCCAAGAGTCTTTTGACAAGGAGAGAGACCTTAATGAATTTAGCACATCACCGAAGGGTGAGTGCTGAAAGATATCCGCGGCGGTGAACTCCATGATCGGAGCCCAATCGGATTCGATGGGCATGGCTGCTCGCGGTCCGGAACATACGACCGGAGACGAGTCCGGGGGTCCGGTGACACGGATCTCCTTAGAGTGGAGTCTGTGTTCCGCTCCAACGCCGATGAGTGTGCGACCTCCGTGGCGGGGTCCATCCACCCGTCCTCAGATGGCGCGATCTACTCCAGATTGAAGTCCGGGGCTGTAACAGGTGCTATGCTCTGAATACTATCCGACGACAGATCTAAGTCATGCACGTCGTGTTCGTTCGGTGCTCCTGACATAGGCCCGAATCCGTTGAAGATCAAGTCTCTGTGGATATCGGCTATGTAATTTAGGTTTCCAAACCTGACCTGATGGCCAGGGGCGTAGCTATCGATCTGCTCCAGATGGCCAAGCGAATTGGCCCGCAGTGCGAAGCCGCCGAATACGAAGATCTGTCTGGGGAGAAAAGTCTCACCCTGGACCGCGTCGTTGTTGATGTTTGAAGGAGCCATCGAGCCTTACAGTGACGACATAGAGGAACTCTCAATGAAAGCACCAATGTCGGTGTTAAAACCGGCGGATCTCGGGTAGGGGGTCCCGAACTGTGCTTCTAAGGCTAATGGTAACAAGAGGCTGGGGACACGATGTTTACCCAGGTCCGGGCCCTCTCGATGGAGGTAATACCCTACTTCCTGCTTGATTGATCTTGATGATATGAGTATTACAAGAGTTGATCTACCATGAGATCGTAGATGCTAAACCCTAGAAGCTAGCCTATGATTATGATTGTTATTCTTGTCCTACGGATTAAACCCTCCGGTTTATATAGACATCGGAGGGGGCTATGGTTACACAAAGTCGGTTAAAGAGAAGGAGATGTAACATCTGAATCGCCAAGCTTGCCTTCCACGCAAAGGAGAGTCACATCCGGATACGGGACGAAGTCTTCAATCTTGTATCTTCATAGTCCAACAGTCCGGCCAAAGTATATAGTCCGGCTGTTCGGATACCCCCTAATCCAGGACTCCCTCAGTGGCGCCACACCCTCTCGAGCCCTTGGTGCTCTATTTGGCTGCCACCCCTCACTCTGCCAGCACCGCTCTGGTGGCACTAAGGGAAGAGCGCCCGATCGAGGACCGTCAGTAGGGTGCCTCATCACCAAGCAAGGCACAACAGCCTCGGGATGGCGCTCCAGAGGCTCCAGCTCACCCGACAGCCAATGTCCCTCCTGATGCTCAAGCCGACCCTTCAGCCGGAGGGGCTCCTGAGGCTAAGGCTCACGAGGCCGTGGCTGATGCGACAGGTGATGAGACCCCTGAAGGTCAGCACCCTCAAGAGACACAAGACCTCGCCAATACCTCCTCCCTTGTTGAGCATCCGGTCCACTTTGTCAGCACAGTGCTATGAAAGGCGCGAGCGCGCTACCCCATGCCCCAAAATCTTTTGCTCGTGCTCCTCGTCGCCTCCTGAAAGCTGCATCACTACTTCCAGGGTCACCCCGTCAAGGTCGTTTCAGCCTACCTGCTGGGGAGGGTGCTCTGGACCCTAATGCCATATAAATAGGACTTAGCCACCACCATTGAGGGGACAGATCCAAACGGAGCGAATCCATTCCTCCTTCACCAATTCCACTATAAATAGGACTTAGCCACCACCATAGAGGGGACAGATCCAAGCGGAGCGAATCCATTCCTCCTTCACCAGCTCACCCAAGCTCAAGAACACCTCACCTCTTGAGGTTGTTCATCCACTATACTAGTTCATCGTCACCCACTCGGGGTAATCGACCGCAAAGCTAGAGTAGGGTATTACACAGCGAGGTGGCTCGAACCAGGATAAACTGTTGTGTCTTTTTCTCTGTTTGAGCTCGACGCGCTAGGCTGTGAGGATCATGAGTAGGCAGGCTGGGTAGGTTGAGATCTCCGCAAGCACCCCAGAGTTCGAACCTATCAAGAGTTTGCAGAACCCGAAATCCGGCATATACTCCCTCCGTCCCAAAATAAGTGTCTTGAGCTTAGTACAAATTTGTACTAGAGCTAGTACAAAGTTGAGACACTTATTTTGGGACGGAGGGAGTACTTCGCAAGGGGACCCCCTTTCAAAATGCTCTCACGAGGAGCCGTTCAAGTTTTGGTGATACATGTTAAAGCAAGAAGAAGTGCGGGCCTAGCTGAGTGTGCCCTCTTTACCACCTCCATCCGCGCCGCTTGCACTGCCCGTGTCGTCGCGGCCATTCTCTTGATCATCTCCGCCTGTGCCACCTATTACAGCCACAAGCACAACCATGTCATCCTCAGGACCAAACTCTTCCATCAGGGTGTCCACATGGTCATCCACCCACCTGGCTAGTCTATCCTGAGTAGCCGCGGGCACGAGGGCTAGCACAACATTGAAGTCGAAGTGGGAATCACGGCTGAGGAGGTTGCTAATGACACGCGAGAACGCGCGCCCAAGAAGGCCTTGACTCCTCTCCCCAACAAGATTGCGAGCCCTCATGGCCCGATCCTCCAGGCGGGTCACAATGTCGATAAAGAAGTTGAGGTGGCTGGCGTAGTCGTTCTCTTGCGGATGACGAGCGCTCTCATTACAGATGGTGCCCAAGGCGTGGTTAGCTCTGGCTCGGAGATCCTGGAGCGTCGAGTCGTGCTCACGTTGTAGTGTCAGGCGACGGCTCGCTTTGTTCGTAGTCCTCTCCGCAAGGCATGCAGTATCCGTGACCCGCTGATGAAGGGAGGATAACTCGGCGCGGTCAGAGGCCAAGGTGGATTCCGAAGAAGCCAGAGCCTCCTTGGCGGCATTCTCATGCCATTCCCCAGATTCAAGCTTCATCTTCAGGGTGGTGGTCCTGCCCTCAAGCTCGGCTTTGAGCAGCTCCAGCTCTAGGCGGTGCCCTTCAGCCAGGTCCGCGCGCGCCTTCGCCACCTTCTCCTCAACCTCCAGCTGGACCCGGGCTTCTCGGGCAGCGACAGCATCCTCAGCCGCGGCCGCCTAGCGCTCCCTCACCTCCAGCCATTCCGACACCAGGCTATGCTCCACAGCCTCCAGCGCCACGTCATCTTCGTGCCTCAGAAGCTCCGCCTCGACGAGAGGCGCTTTGCCCGGCGACGCGACTAGGAAGGCACGCCGCGCCTCGATCTCCTGCACAAGGGTGGCATTTTAAGACAGGAGCTCCAGCTCTCGCTCCTCAGCTGCCTCATGACGGCAGTTAGCTGCTTCCGCCTCCTCCAGTGCGCGGGCGCAAGCCTTGCAAGAAGTTACGAGGGAGGTCGCCGCACGCACGTCGGCCTGATCATGCAGAAGCTGCCCAAGGTTGATGGCGACCTTCAGCTGGTTCCATTCATGTGCCAACTGGCGGTCCTCTGCCTCGAGCCGGGTGTCGACATCGGCCAACTCTCCACCAAGCCGGATCATCGCACGCATCGCCTCACCGAAGAACTTGAAGCGGACAGTGTTGCGCCTGCGCGTGAACGCCAGTGTGCGGCCAAGCCTTTCTTCGGCCCCGGGAGCCGCTGAAGGGGCATGGGACGTGATGTCTACTACGCAACCTTCTTCTTGTAGATGTTATTGGGCCTCCAAGTGCAGTGGTTTGTAGGACAGTAGCAAATTTCCCTCAAGTGGATGACTTAAGGTTTGTCAATCCGTGGGATGCGTAGTATGAAGATGGTCTCTCTCAAACAACCCTGCAACCAAGTAACAAAGAGTCTCTTGTGTCCCCAACACACCCAATACAATTGTAAATTGTATAGGTGCACTAGTTCGGCGAAGAGATGGTGATACAAGTGCAATATGGACGGTAGATATAGGTTTTTGTAATCTGAAAATATAAAAACAGCAAGGTAGCAAGTGGTAAAAGTGAGCGAAAACGGCATTGCAATGCTTAGAAACAAGGCCTAGGGTTCATACTTTCACTAGTGCAAGTTCTCTCAACAGTAATAACATAATTGGATCATATAACTATCCCTCAACATGCAACAAAGAGTCACTCCAAATTCACTAATAGCAAAGAACAAAGAAAGAGATTATTTTAGGGTACGAAACCACCTCAAAGTTATTCTTTCCGATCAATCCATTGGGCTATTTCTATAAGTGTCACAAACAGCCCTAGAGTTCGTAGTAAAATAACACCTTAAGACACACATCAATCAAAACCCTATTGTCACCTAGATACTCCAATGTCACTACAAGTATCCGTGGGTATGATTATACGATATGCATCACACAATCTCAGTTTCATCTATTCAACCAACACAAAGAACTTCAAAGAGTGCCCCAAAGTTTCTACTAGAGAGTCAAGACGAAAACGTGTGCCAACCCCTATGCATAGATTCGCAAGGTCATGGAACCCACAAGTTGATCACCAAAACATGCATCAAGTGAATCAATAGAATACCCCATTGTCACCATGGGTATCCCACGCAAGACATATATCAAGTGTTCTCAAATCCTTAAAGACTCAATCTGATAAGATAACTTCACAGGGAAAAATCAATCCATTACAAGAGAGTAGAGGGGGAGAAACATCATAAGATCCAGATATAGTAGCGAAGCTCGTGATACATCAAGATCATGCCATGTCAAGAACACGAGAGAGAGAGATGAAACACATAGCTACTGGTACATACCCTCGGACCCAAGGGTGAACTACTCCCTCCTCGTCATGGAGAGTGAAGGGATGATGAAGATGGCCACCGGTGATGGATCCCCCTTCGGGAGGGTGACGGAATAGGGTTCTGATTGGTTTTTGGTGGCTACAGAGGCTTGCGGCAGTGGAACTCCTGATCTAGGTTATGTGCTGGAGGTTTGGCGATTTATAGGAGAGGTTGGCGTTGAGGACAAGTTAGGGGCCCCACGAAGAGTGCACGAGGCACAGGGGCACGCCCCAGGGGGGTGGGGCGCCCTCGACCCTCATGACTCCCCTCCGATAACTTTACGTTCCAGTATTTTTTATATTTTCCAAAAAAAATCTCCGTTGATTTTCAGCGCATCCTGAGAACTTTTATTTCTGCACAAAAAATAACACCACGGTAGTTCTGCTGAAAACAGCGTCAGTCCGGGTTAGTTCTAATCATACCAAAATCATATAAAAATATTGTAAACATGGCATGAATACATAAAAAATTATAGATAAGTTGGAGACGTATCAGGACGTCTCGCCCGCCTCCGGCCGAGGGCTGGCCGGCGCAGCTCCATAACTTGAGGATGAAGACGGCCCAAGGGGCACACGACCGTCAACAGTGATGAGTGGGAGAGCCGTCGGCGCGCCCCTCGCCTCCCAAGCCGGGGTGCAGAAGAAGGAGATAGGAGGCTCGAGTCCGGGGGGGCCTTGCGATGCCCCAGCCGCGAGGGTCGGCCCCATGCCTTGGGCGGAGCCTGGGCATGGGGGGCTGTGCGTCGGAATTGAGTTAGGATCCTCGGAAAGACGCATCGCCTGAGGCTTCACCGTCACGGGGACCCTAAGAGTCCCTAGTCAGAAAAGAGCATGGCGTGCAAGGAATCACAAAATGAGGTACTTACTCGTCCACAGCCATGTACTTCCTCAGCTTCAGCGGTCGGCGGGTGTCACCACTCCAGCTCAGGGATCCCTTCCTCTTGCGGAGTGCTTCAAGGTTTAGACGAAGCCGGCCAGGCCTCGAGGCACGGTCCCCAGGAGCAGGAGCGCTCGATAGGGTTCCCTGAGCAGCAGCCTTAGGGGCACCTGGAGGCGCCTCCCCGTCAGCAGCCACCTTGTAACCGCTACCCCAAGCCTCAAGAGAATTTGCCTCCGGAGCATCGGGTTGCGCAGACCCCACGGTGGCCCTTTCCTGGGCTCAGGAGTCTCGGCCTCCGGAGCTCTTGGTGGCGCAAGACCTCCGGAGGTCCCCTCGACAGCGGCTGGTGGCGTGCGCCTCCCTGCTTCCACACTTGGGGCGCACGCCGCATGATCAAGTAGCAAGGGAGCCACGAGGATGGGATTCTCGCGGGGCCCCTCATGGCCCGCCGGGAGTAACCCCCACTCGTCCAAGAGGGGCATCTGCTTCATGAAGGCCACCTTGTTCAAGCATTGGTAGAGGTGGCAGCCGTTTCCTGGAAGATCGGCGGGCTTGGAGTCGCCCGTCAGAAGCTCAATCACCTTGCTCAGGGTCTTGGAAGGCAGCGTAGGCTCCTGGAGCCTCATGGAGTCCTCGGCACCGACGAAGGTCCACATCGGGTGGGAATGGCGCTAAAGCGGGGCAATGCGCCACCGGACGAACTCCTTCACCATCATTAGCGCTGTCAAACCCAGTGTCTGCAACCTGTCCAGCCTCCTCTAGACGTGGGTAAGCCGACGGTCGACAAGCTTCACATGCCCCCAGCCGAAGCTGGGCTCCGCAGGCCCCCGAGGGATCAGAAGTAGGGGGCTGTGCGTACGAGCGTCTACAAACAGCCACTGCCTCCAGAACCCCTTTGTGTCAGGTGACAGCTGGAAGTCGATCCCCGAGCCGGCAGTCGCCGCAACAGCTTCGAAGGTCACCCGCCTCGAGTGTTGGCGGGCGTCGACCAGACGGAACAATAAGAAGGGCGAAATAGGGCCACGGAAGGAGCAATGCCGACCATGGACTCGCAAAGGAAGGCGAAGACAGCAAGGAGGATGATGGAGCGGGGATTGATACGTCTCCGTCGTATCTACTTTTCCAAACACTTTTGCCCTTGTTTTGGACTCTAACTTGCATGATTTGAATGGACTAACCCGGACTGACGTTGTTTTCAGCAAAACTGCCATGGTGTTATTTTTGTGCAGGAACCTTAATGTTCATGATATTATCATTTTGTTCCAAACTTTATTTCGTGATAACTCTTTTAATATGGGTGCTATTATTGCTAGACGATTAAGCATGAACCGTACTAAGGGCCCCATTTTTGAAGGTATCTATGCATCACGCCTCGCTAAACATTTCAGGATACCTATTAGGCATTTTGAGAAAGAAGAAAAATTGTTGCCCCCTACTTTTCTAGATTACAAGAGCATGGTAGCACATGAGTTTATTGTTACAAATGATGAGAATATGCTTAAATACAATTTGAGATTTCATAAGAAACACAGTGAAACTATTATCCTGCCCGCACCCTCTTTGTTTGATTTATCTTCAGGCACGTTTCTCGTCTTACCGGAGGCCACTCATGCTTATCGAGGCAAGACATCAGCCCCAGAGCCTCAGTCGGAACCACTGCTTGACCCTTATCGACCATCCTTTTGTTAGTGGGATCCAGAGGAGTTTGCCAGCGAGTGGTACCTAGATGATACCCCTCAGTACACTGGAAGGAATAGCTCTGACCCATGGCCATAGACCAATTTAGGCCAAAAGCCTAAGCTTGGGGCAGTACGTATTCCTCACCGACTTTACATTCATGTTCGCACACTCATTTTAGTGTCGGTGCTCATACTCTTTCATTGTACTATCCATGCTAGTTTAATTTCTTTTTCTAGCTTTCTTCTTGTGTGTTAGATAAACCTTAAGAAAAAACAAAAAAAATAGTTAGTTTAATTTCCATGCAAAAAGTAGTAATAATTAAAAGAAAATACTCAAAAAGATTTCTCGTTCTTCTTTTTGCTTGTTGGGAGCTTTCTTGTGTAAATAGTTTTATTTCTTTTCTTTCCTTTGGGGGTCAAGAGGAGAAGACTATAATGAAAATGCATAAGTGGATCTCATATGCATAATTGATTTACTTTAACCAAGAGCCCATATTACCTCGTCTTTTCTCTCGAAATATGCTTGTAGATTCCAGCTTAGTCCAATGCACGTGCACTATTATTATTATCCACACCGTTCGGTCGTGCAAGTGAAGGCAATGATGATGATATATGATGAAATGATTGGGATAAGAGGAGCCGGTATGAACTCGACCTCTCTTGTTTTTGTAAATATGATTAGCTAATCTTTCCCAATTCAGCCTATTATGAATAAACATGTTTGCAATGACAATTAGAGATTATAGTTGCTTATGCCATGCTTAATTAGCTAGGAGCTTATAATGGTTTACCTTGCGTGCCAACATGCTATTAAAATGGTCGTGATGTGGTATGATAGGGTGGTATCCTCCTTTGAATGAATTGAGTGACTTGACTTGGCACATGTTCACGCATGTAGTTGAAACAGAATCAACATAGCCTTCACGATATTTATGTTCATGGTGGATTATATCCTACTCATGCTTGCACTCAGTGTCTATTAATTTTAATGCATCTTCATGACTATTGTCGCTCTCTCAGTTGGTCGCTTCCCAGTATTTTTCTAGCCTTCACTTGTACAAAGCGGGAATACTGCTCGTGCATCCAAACTCCATAAACCCAAAGTTATTCCATATGAGTCCACGATACCTTCCTATATGCGGTATCTACATGTCGTTCCAAGTAAATTTGTATGTGCCAAACTCCAAACCTTCAAATGAACTTCTGTTTTGTCTACTCGAACAGCTCATGTATCAACTAGGGTTGTCTGTATCTTCCATGCTAGGCAGGTTATTCTCAAGAGGAGTGGACTCCGCTCCTCATTCACGAGAAAATGGTTGGTCACCGGGATGCCCAGTCCCATGCTCAAATCAAATAAAAATAATTAAACAAAACTCCCTCAGGATTGTTGTTAGTTAGAGGCACCCATTGTTTCGGTCAAGCCATGGATTGATGCTTGTTGGTGGAGGGGAGTATAAACATTACCATTCTATTTGGGAACCGCCTATAATGTGTGTAGCATGGAAGATATCGAGATCTCATAGTTGTTATGTTGACAGTGAATGTATACCGCTCAAAATGTTATTATCTCTGTTTAAAAATCGAGCTCTGGCACCTCTTCAAATCCCTGCTTCCCTCTGCGAAGGGCCTATTAACTTTTATGTTGAGTCATCACCCTCTTATTGAAAAGCACCCGCTGGAGAGCACCGCTGTCATTTGCATGCATTACTATTAGTTTATATTGGGTATGACTATGACTGGATCTCTTTTACCATGAATTACAATGTTTAGTCAGTCCTTGATCTTTAAAGGTGCCCTGCATTTATGTTTTGCGGTCTTAGAAAGGGCTAGCGAGATACCATCTTGTTATATCATATTATAATTGTTTTGAGAAAGTGTTGTCATCCGAGTTTTAATATTATTGCTCGCTAGTTGATTATGCCACTGATATGGGTAACATGAGACCTAAGTGGTATTGTGAATGTGGTTAGTCATAATCTTTGCTGAAAACTTGAATGCTGGCTTTTCATATTTACAACAACAAGAGCAAACAGAGTTTGTAAAAGTTTTTCTTTATCACTTTCAGTTTATCAACTGAAATGCTTGAGGACAAGCAAAGGTTTAAGCTTGGGGGAGTTGATACGTCTCCGTCGTATCTACTTTTCCAAACACTTTTGCCCTTGTTTTGGACTCTAACTTGCATGATTTGAATGGAACTAACCCGGACTGACGCTGTTTTCAGCAGAACTGCCATGGTGTTATCTTTGTGCAGAAATAAAAGTTCTCGGAATGACCGTCAAATCCAGGGAGCAACTTTTTAGAATTAATAAAAAATACTAGAGAAAGAATTAGCATCAGTGGGCCCACACCCTGGTCACGAGGGTGGGGGGCGCGCCCCCTCCCCGAGGGCGCGCCCCCTGCCTCGTGGGCCCCCTGGACGTCCACCGACCTCAACTCCAACTCCATATATTTGCTTTCACGGGGAAAAAAATAAGAGAAGAAGGATTCATCGCGTTTTACGAGACAGAGCCGCCACCAAGCCCTAAAACCTCCTGGGGCTAATCTGGAGTCCGTTCGGGGCTCCGGAGAGGGGAATCCTTCGCCATGGACATCATAAACCATCCTCCATCACCAATTTCATGATGCTCACCGACGTGCGTGAGTAATTCCATTATAGGCTTGCTGGACGGTGATGGGTTGGATGAGATTTACCATGTAATTAAGTTAGTTTTGTTAGGGTTTGATCCCTAGTATCCACTATGTTCTGAGATTGATGTTGCTATGACTTTGCTATGCTTAATGCTTGTCACTTGGGCCCGAGTGCCATGATTTCAGATCCGAACCTATTATGTTTTCATGAATATATGTGAGTTCTTGATCCTATCTTGCAAGTCTATATTCACCTATTATGTGTTATGATCCGTTAACCCCGAAGTGACAATAATCGGGAGTCTTATCGGTGATGACCGTAGTTTGAGGAGTTCATGTATTCACTACGTGTTAATGCTTTGGTCCGGTTCTCTATTAAAAGGAGGCCTTAATATCCCTTAGTTTCCATTAGGACCCCGCTGCCATGGGAGGGTAGGACAAAAGATGTCATGCAAGTGCTTTTCCATAAGCACGTATGACTGTATTCGGAATACATGCCTACATTACATCGATGAACTGGAGCTAGTTCTGTGTCACCCTATGTTATAACTATTACATGAGGAATCACATCCGACATAATTATCCATCACTGATCCAATGCCTACGAGATTTTCACATATTGTTGTTTGCTTAGTTACTTTACCATTGCCAGTGTACCCATTACTACAAAACTGCTACTGTCACTTTTGCTACTTTTACGGTTACTTCCATACTACTTTGCTACTAAATACCTTGCTGCAGATACTAAGTTATCAAGGTGTGGTTGAATTGACAACACAACTGCTAATACTTGAAAATATTCTTTTGCTCCCCTTGTGTCGAATCAATAAATTTGGGTTGAATACTATACCCTCGAAAACTGTTGCGATCCGCTATACTTGCATGTTAACAAGACTATTTTCTGGCGCCGTTGCCGGGGAGCATAGCTCTGTTCTTTGAGTCACTTGCGATTTATATATGCTTATCACTATGAAGAACTTGAAAAATCAAAGAATTAAAATTTATCCCTCAACTACGAGGGGAGGTAAGAAACTGCCATCTAGCTCTGCACTAGATTTTCCTTCTATTATGAGTAAACTTGCGACACCTAAACCTACTTCTGCTATTAATTCTGATATGTCGCATGTTATTGATGATGCCACTTCTGCTATGCATGATACTTGTGATGAAACTACTTCTATGATTGATACTACTGTGCCATTAGGTGAATTTCTTGATGAACAACTTGCTAGGGCTAGGGAGAATGAAATTGTTGAAACTGATAATATTGATGATAGTGACGATGAAGGTTCTCCCCCTAGATATGAATTGCCTTTTGTTCCTGAGGGTTATGTTATGGATGAAGAAACTGCTAGAGATTTTCTTGCTTGTAATGATAGGTCAGATCTTAAGAAATTATTAGCTAAGCTGAAACAAAAGACTCTCAATGCTAGAATGAAACATGACCCTGCTTTTGCTAATTCACCTATCTTTGTTAATGATAAGGATTATGAATTCTCTGTTGATCCTGAGATAATTACTTTGGTTGAATCTGATCCTTTTTATGGCACTGAATCTGAAACTGTAGTGGCACATCTTATTGAGTTAAATGATATAGCCACCCTGTTTACTAATGATGAGAAATTTCACTATTATTATATCCTTAAAATATTTCCTTTCTCATTAAAGGGTGATGCTAAGACATGTTTTAATTCCCTTGATCCTGGTTGTGTGCGTAGTCCCCAGGATATGATTTACTATTTCTCTGCTAAATATTTCCCTACTCATAAGAAACAAGCTGCCTTAAGGGAAATATATAATTTTGTGCAAAACGAAGAAGAGAATCTCCCACAAGCTTGGGGAAGGCTTCTTGAATTACTTAATGCTTTGCCTGATCAATCTCTTAAGAAAAATGAAATACTTGATATCTTCTATAATGGACTAATCGATGCTTCCGAGGACCACCTGGATAGTTGTGTTGGTTGTGTTTTCAGGGAAAGGATAGTCGACCAAGCTGAGTTGCTATTGAATAATATGTTGGACAATGAAAATAATTGGACACTTCCTGAACCAATTCCTAAGCCAACTCCGAAGAAAAGAGGTGTTTTATTTCTTAGTCCTGAAGATATGCAAGAGGCAAAGAAATCTATGAAAGACAAAGGTATTAAAGCCGAAGATATTAAAAATTTACCTCCTGTTGAAGAAATTCATGGCCTCAATATACCACCTAAAGAAATACAAGGTCTTGATAACCCGACACAGGTAGTGAAGGTAAAATCTCTTTATAGATATGATAAAGTTGAAATGTTGTCTACTAAGTTTGATAGCCAATGCCTAGATGAATTTGATGATTTTATGGATAAACAAGCAAATTTCAATGATTATGTTAGTAGACAATTGAAAAATAATTCTTATATGATTGGACGCTTGAGTGATTATATGTCTAGAGTTAAGAGTGAACTTAAACTCACTAGTAAACATGTTTATATGGTCACTACTCAAGCAGAACAAGTACTTAAGGCTCAGAATGAATTGCTTGATGAACTAAATAATAAACATGAGTTTGCTGTTAGAGTGGCTACTAGAACTGGTAAAGTGACTCAGGAACCTTTGTATCCTGAAGGCCACCCTAAGAGAATTGAACAAGATTCTCAGAAAAAATAATTTAGATGCTCTTAGTCCTTCTAAAAAGAAGAAAAAGAAAAATGATAGGACTTTGCAAGCTTCTAGTGAACCTATTGTAGAAACACCCGAGAATCCTAATGATATTTCTATCTCAAATGGTGAAACACAATCTGGAGATGAACATGAACCTAATTATATTACTAATAATGATGTTCATGTAGATGATCAACCTAGCAATAACAACGATATAGAAATTGAACCTGTTGTTGATCTTGATAACCCCCAATCAAAGAATCAATGTTATGATAAGAGAGACTTTGTTGCTAGGAAGCATGGTAGGGAAAGAGAACCATGGGTTCAGAAAGCCATGTCGTTCCCTCCTAAACCATCCCAGAAAAAGGATGATGGGGACTTTGAGCGCTTTGCTGAAATGATTAGACCTATTTTCTTATGTATGCGCTTAACCGATATGCTTAAGACGAACCCTTATGCTAAATACATAAAAGATATCATTACGAATAAAAGTAAAATACCTGAGGCTGAAATCTCCACCATGCTTGCTAACTATACTTTTAAGGGTGGAATACCTAAGAAACTTGGTGATCCCGGAGCACACACTATACGATGCTCCATTAAAAGAAATTATGTTAAAACTGCTTTATGTGATCTAGGAGCCGGTGTCAGTGTTATGCCTCTCTCCTTATATCGTAGACTTGGATTAAATAAGTTGACACCTACTGAGATATCTTTGCAAATGGCCGATAAATCAACTGCTATACCTGTCGATATTTGTGAGGACGTGCCTGTTGTTGTTGCGAATGTTACTATCTTAATAGACTTTGTCATTCTTGATATTCCTGAGGACGACGGTATGTCGATTATCATTGGTAGACCCTTTTTAAATACTGCAGGTGCTGTTATTGATTGCAACAAAGGCAATGTCACCTTTCATGTTAATGGCAATGAGCATACGGTACACTTTCCGAGGAAACAAACTCAAGTTCACAGCATAAATTCTATTGGGAAATTTCCATCAATAATTATTGGAGGTTTTGAATTTCCTCTTCCTACTGCAAAGAAAAAGTATGATATTCTTATTATTGGGGATGTTCATATCCCCGTTGAGGTAACCTAGTGTCACTTTGAAATTTCTCCGGTTTCATGTGATTCGGAATGAGTTTGTTAACAAGACTTGATCAACCTAGTTAGTGGATTCCTTTTGATGAGCATGAGATGGATGAAGTTAGAAGGCACAACCTTCTGTACCCTCTCTTTACTTCATGTTAATTACAATAAATAAAGTAGGAATATTATATATGTCTGTTTTCTGAATTATCTATGCAATAAAAAAATATCCCGAAATAAAAGTTCTCCAAATGCCATGCCAATTTAATATGATTTTTTCTGGAATATTTGAGAATATCTAGCACTGAGAACACAGCAGAGGGAGCAAGCACTTGGCCACGGGGGTCCAGGGCGCGCCCACCCCTACAGGGCGCGCCCCTTGCCTCATGGGCCCATGGTGGCTACCCTCCACTTATTCTTGCACCCACACACTCCTTCTTCCTTCCAAAAAAATCACTATCTAGCTCAAGCACTAGTTCTAGCTCGTTTTGCTGCCATTTTCGATCTCCTTGCTCAAAGCTCCATTCACAAAACTGCTTTGGGGGATTGTTCTTTGGTATGTGACTCCTCCAATGATCCAATTAGTTTTTGTTCTAGTTCTTTATTCATTCTAATTTCTTGCTGCTTAGGTGACCCTGTTCTTGAGCTTGCATGTTAAATTTATGAGGTCCCAAGTAATTCTAATGCATGATAGAGGCTCTAGGCACTTGTGGGAGTAGTTGCTATCAATTTCATTGAGTTTGTTCCACTTTTATTTTGAGTCACTAAATTTTTTAGATATTTTCAGAAAAAGATGAAGAGATTCTTCTTGAGGGGCTCTTCTAGCCAAGGGTCTAAGGATAAACAAGCTAAGGAGAATGAAAAGCCCAAGTATAATATTCCTTGTGTGGCGGAAGTATGGCCATGTGAATGGCCTTATGATGATTTCTTCAGAGCAGCCGGGATATATGATGATTTCTATTCTTTGGTTGATAATGCGGGCCTCACCGACTTCCTCCACAACCAGCTAGAATAGTATCTCCTACTCACCAATACTTTCATGCAAATTTCTACGTTTATCCTAAGAAATACCTCCTTCAGTAGAGTTTAAATTATATGATGCTGATAGGGAGATGTCACTATATGAATTTTGCACAGTTTGCAAGATACCCTTCGGGGGCAACTTAGAGGAACCACATCATAAAGATGTGGAAGGATTTATTGACACTATTACTGTAAGGGAAACGAGGAAAGTTTTCGATGCACGAATAACTAGCATACATTCTCCTGTTTTACGCTACTTTGCAATATTTGCTAGTCGATGCTTAATTGGTCGCGGAAACTGTGGAAACCTTAGTGTTCCTGATATTATCATTTTGTTCCATGCTTTATTTCGTGATAACTCTTTTAATATGGGTGCTATTATTGCTAGAAAATTAAGCATGAACCGTATTAAGGGCCCCATTTTTGGAGGTATCTATGCGTCACACCTCGCTAAACATTGCAGGATACCTATTAGGCATTTTGAGAAAGAAGAAAAATTACTGCCCCCTACTTTTCTAGATTACAAGAGCATGGTAGCACATGAGTTTATTGTTACAAATGATGAGAATATGCTTAAATATAATTTGAGGTTTCATAAGAAACACAGTGAAACTATTATCCTGCCTGCACCTTCTTTGTTTGATTTATCTTCAGGCACGTTTCTCGTCTTACCAGAGGCCGTTCATGCTTATCGAGGCCAGACATCATCCCCAGAGCCTGAGCCGGAACCACAACTTGACCTTTATCGACCATCCTTTTGTCAGTGGGATCCGGAGGAGTTTGCCAGCCAGTGGTACCCAGATTATACCCTTTAGTACACCGGAGGGAATAGCTCTGACCCATGTCCATAGACCAATTTAGGACAAAAGCCTAAGCTTGGGGGAGTATGTATTCCTCACCGACTTTACATTCATGTTCACACACTCATTCTAGTGTCGGTGCTCATACTCTTTCATTGTACTATCCATGCTAGTTTAATTTCTTTTTCTAGCTTTCTTCTTGTGTGTTAGATAAACCTTCAGAAAAAACAAAAAAAATTAGTTAGTTTTATTTCCATGCCTGTAGTAGTAATAATTAAAATAAAAAACTCAAAAAGATTTCTCGTTCTTCTTTTTGCTTGTTGGGAGCTTTCCCGTGTAAATAGTTTTACTTCTTTTCTTTCCTTTGGGGGTCGAGAGGAGAAGACTATAATGAAAATGTCTAAGTGGCTCTCATATGCATAATTGATTTACCTTGTCTTCTCTCTCAAAATGAATGCTTGCAGATTCCAGCTTAGTCCAATGCACGTGCACTATTATTATTATCCACACCATTCGGTCGTGCAAGTGAAAGGCAATGATGATGATATATGATGAAATGATTGGGGCAAGAGGAGCCGGTATGAACTCGACCTCTCTTGTTTTTGTAAATATGATTAGCTAATCATTCCTGATTCAACGTATTATGAATAAACATGTTTGCAATGACAATTATAGATTATAGTTGCTTATGCCATGCTTAATTAGCTAGGAGCTTATAATGGTTTACCTTGCGTGCCAACATGCTATTAAAGTGGTTGTGATGTGGTATGATAGGGTGGTATCCTCCTTTGAATGAATTGAGTGACTCGACTTGGCACATGTTCACGCATGTAGTTGAAACAGAATCAACATAGCCTTCACGATATTTATGTTCATGGTGGATTATATCCTACTCATGCTTGCACTCAGTGTCTATTAATTTTAATGCATCTTCATGACTGTTGTCGCTCTCTCAGTTGGTCGCTTCCCAGTATTTTTCTAGCCTTCACTTGTACTAAGCGGGAATACTGCTCGTGCATCCAAACTCCATAAACCCAAAGTTATTCCATATGAGTCCACCATACCTTCCTATATGCGGTATCTATCTGCCGTTCCAAGTAAATTTGTATGTGCCAAACTCCAATCCTTCAAATGAAATTCTGTTTTGTATACTCAAACAGCTCATGTATCAACTAGGGATGTATGTATCTTCCATGCTAGGCGGGTTATTCTCAAGAGGAGTGGACTCCGCTCCTCATTCACAAGAAAATGGCTGGTCACCGGGATGCCCAGTCCCATGCTCAAATCAAATCAAAATAATTAAACAAAACTCCCTCAGGATTGTTGTTAGTTGGAGGCACCCGTTGTTTCGGGGAAGCCATGGATTGATGCTTATTGGTGGAGGGGTGTATAAACTTTACCATTCTGTTTGGGAACCACCTATAATGTGTGTAGCATGGAAGATATCGAGATCTCTAGTTGTTATGTTGACAGTGAAAGTATACCGCTCAAAATGTTACTATCTCTATTTCAAAATCGAGCTCTGGCACCTCTTCAAATCCCTGCTTCCCTTTGCGAAGGGCCTATTTACTTTTATATTGAGTCATCACCCTTTTATTAAAAACCACCCGCTGGAGAGCACCGATGTCATTTGCATGCATTACTATTAGTTTATATTGGGTATGACTACTGGATCTCTTTTACCATGAATTACGATGTTTAGTCAGTCCTTCATCTTTAAAGGTGCTCTGCATTTATGTTTTAGGGTCGCAGAAAGGGCTAGCAAGAAACCATCTAGTTATATTATATTATAATTGTTTTGACAAACTGTTGTCATCCGAGATTTATTATTATTGCTTGCTAGTTGATTATGCCATTGATATGAGTAAACATGAGACCTAAGTGTTATTGTGAATGTGGTTAGTCATAATCTTTGCTGAAAACTTGAATGCTAGCTTTACATATTCACAACAACAAGAGCAAATAGAGTTTGTAAAAGTTTTTCTTTATCACTTTCAGTTTATCAACTGAATTGCTTGAGGACAAGCAAAGGTTTAACCTTGGGGGAGTTGATATGTCTCCGTCGTTGATACGTCTCCAACGTATCTATAATTTTTGATTGTTCCATGCTATTATATTACCTGTTTTGGGTATTTATGGGCTTTACTATACACTTTTATATCATTTTTTGGACTAACCCATTAACTGGAGGCCCAACCCACATTGTTGTTTTCTTACCTATTTTAGTGTTTCGAAGAAAAGGAATATCAAACGGAGTCCAAAAGGAATGAAACCTTCGGGAGCATGATTTTTTGAACGAACGTGATCCAGGAGACGTGGAGCTGAAGTCAGGGAAGCTTTGAGGAGGCCACGAGGCAGGGGGTGCGCCCACCCCCCTAGGCGCGCTCTCCACCCTCGTGGGCTCCTCGTGGCTCCCCTGACCGACTTCTTTCGCCTATATATCTCTATATACACTAAAAACATCGAAGAGCACAATAGATCGGGAGTTCCACCGCCGCAAGCCTCTGTAGCCACCAAAAACCAATTGGGACCCTGTTCCGGCACCCTGCCGGAGGGGGGATCCCTCACCGGTGGCCATCTCCATCATCCCGGCGATCTCCATGACAAGGAGGGAGTAGTTCACCCTCGGGGCTGAGGGTATGTACCAGTAGCTATGTGTTTGATCTCTCTCTCTCTCTCTCTCTCTCTCTCTCTCGTGTTCTTGATTTCATACGATCTTGATGTATCGCGAGCTTTGCTATTATAGTTGGATCTTATGATGTTTCTCCCCCTCTACGCTCTTGTAATGGATCTAGTTTTCCCTTTGAAGTTACCTTATCGGATTGAGTCTTTAAGGATTTGAGAACACTTGATGTATGTCTTGTCGTGCTTATCTGTAGTGACAATGGGATATTCACGTGATCTACTTGATGTATGTTTTGGTGATCCACTTGCGGGTTCTACGAACTTATGCATAGGGGTTGGCACACGTTTTCGTCTTGACTTTTCGGTAGAAACTTTGGGGCACTCTTTGAAGTACTTTGTGTTGGTTGAATAGATGAATCTAAGATTGTGTGATGCATATCGTATAATCATGCCCACGGATACTTGAGGTGACAATGGAGTATCTAGGTGACATTAGGGTTTTGGTTGATTTGTGTCTTAAGGTGTTATTCTAGTATGAACTCTATGATAGATCGAACGGAAAGAATAGCTTTATGTTATTTTACTACGGACTCTTGAATAGATAGATCAAAGAGGATAACTTTGAGGTGGTTTCATACCCTACCATAATCTCTTCGTTTGTCCTCCGCTATTAGTGACTTTGGAGTGACTCTTTGTTGCATGTTGAGGATAGTTATATGATCCGGTTATGTTATTATTGTTGACAGAACTTGCACTAGTGAAAGTATGAACCTTAGGCCTTGTTTCCTACTATTGCAATACTGTTTACACTCACTTTTATCACTTGTTACCTTGTTGTTTTCATAACTTCAGATTACAAATACCTTTATCTACCATCCATATTGCACTTGTATCACCAGCTCTTCGCCGAACTAGTGCACCAATACAATTTACCATTGTATTGGGTGTGTTGGGGACACAAGAGACTCTTTGTTATTTGGTTGTAGGGTTGCTTGAGAGAGACCATCTTCATCCTACGCCTCCTACGGATTGATAAACCTTAGGTCATCCACTTGAGGGAAATTTGCTACTGTCCTACAAACCTCTGCACTTGGAGGCCCAACAACATCTACAAGAAGAAGGTTGTGTAGTAGACATCAGTCGTATCTAATTTTCCAAACACTTTTGCCCTTGTTTTGGACTCTAACTTTCATGATTTGAATGGAAGTAATCCAGACTGACGTTGTTTTCAGCAGAACTGCCATGGTGTTATTTTTGTACAGAAATAAAAGTTCTCGGAATGACCTGCAAATCCACGGAGCAACTTTTTAGAATTAATAAAAAACACTGGTGAAAGAATTAGCATCAGGGGGCCCACACCATAGTCACGAGGGTGGGGGCGCGCCCCCTACCTTGTGGGCCCCCTGGATGTCCACCGACCTCAACTCCAACTCCATATATTTGCTTTCGCGAAGAAAAAAAATAAGAGAAGAAGGATTCATCGCATTTTACGATACAGGGCCGCCACCAAGCCCTAAAACCTCTCGGGAGGGCTGATCTGGAGTTCGTTCGGGGCTCCGGAGAGGGGAATCCATCGCCGTTGTCGTCATCAACCATCCTCCATCACCAATTTCATGATGCTCACCGCCGTGCGTGAGTAATTCCATCATAGGCTTGCTGGACGGTGATGGGTTAGATGAGATTTACCATGTAATTAAGTTAGTTTTGTTAGGGTTTGATCCCTAGTATCCACTATGTTCTGAGATTGATGTTGTTATGACTTTGCTATGCTTAATGCTTGTCACTAGTGAGGGAGTCCTAGATTAGGGGGTCCTCGGACAGCCAGACTATATACTTTGGCCGGACTGTTGGACTATGAAGATACAAGATTCACTACAGGAAACAGGTAATTTGTCGTCTGTGGATCATAGACGACAAAGACCCAAATCCAGATGGCAAAGATTTTGCCGTCAGGAAGTAGACGACAAACTCAGATGGCAAAGATAAGTCGACAAAGAATACTTTGCCATCTGCCTTTTATCGAGATGACGGCAAAGATTTTGCCGTCAGTCAATTCGATTTTGCCGTCTGCCACAAAAATAACAGACGGCAAAAAACGTATTCTTTGCCGTCAGTCAAAACATGTGCTTTGCCGTCATCCAGACTAAAGTACAGACGGCAAAGATTATTTTTCAATTTTTTTAAAGTGACATCCTAGAAAAGCATCTCAACGGAACCAGGAACAACAAACCAAAACAGGTTTAGCTCACGGAGATTTTGGATTCAGCACGGCCTTGCTGTCTTGCAATCATTGTCGGTGGTTACAAAGAAGTTACAAGAGCTGTCCTAAAATTTACACAAGTGCCCCTAGAAACTAAAAATGAAAAGCAATCAAGTCCTCCATGTCCTCCATTCGCAGCAATAGGTACTTCACCGCCGGCCTTCCTTCTTCTTGCCGGGGACAATACCACAGTGACATCACTGCCGTCGCCTCGCCCTGCTCACCGTGCAGCTCGCCCGGCCCTACTCGCCGTGCCACCGAACAGCCACGCTCGCCCACGCCGATTGCCCGACCCTGGTATCCGCACCGCCGCCCGGCCGTGCTCGCTGGATCCTGGAGAGAGAGAGGGGGGCACCGTCACGCGCCAGTGCAGCGGCGGGCCGCCGCGCGCCGGAGGGACGAGGCCGCCGCGCGCCCGAGGGATGAGGCCACCGCGCGCCCGAGGGACGAGGCCGCCGTGCGCCTGTGCTCGCCACCCGCGGGTCCGCCATGCTCATGCACCGAAGGGACGAGGCCGCCACGCGCTCGTGCTCGCCACCTGCGGGTTAGCCATGCTCGCGCGCCGAAGGTACGAGGCCGCCGCGCGCCCGTGCTCGCCACTCGCGGGTCAGCCATGCTCGCTGCCTGCGCGGCTGGGGGCAGGCGGGAGCGATGGGGGCTGGGGCCGAAGGTAGGCAGGGGCGACGGGGGACGAGCCGAGGCCAGCGACCGATGGGGGCGACGGGGGACTCGCGCCGGGGGCCGGTGGGGGTGACGGGGGACTTGCGTCGGCGGCCGGCAGGGGCGATGGGGTCGAGGACGGCGAGGCAGAGGCCGGGAGGAGAGATGGTCGGGGCGTGGGGGAGAGACGTACGAGAGGGAATAGTGGTGGGGCGTGGGGGTGTCGGATGGATAAGGTGGAGGGAGGACGTGGGAAGTGGGGCTGGTGGGTTTTGCTTGATGGGGATGTGCGGAGGAGATTTAGCCATGTCAGCGATCCGCGTGATCGATCCATGGACTTGTGTTTTCTCTTTGCCGTCTGTTGTTCTATTTACAGACGGCAAAGTAAGCACTTTGCCGTATGTTAATAAATTCACAGACGACAAAGTTCTTTGCCGTCTGCGTTTTATATTAAAGACAGCAAAATGAGCTCTTTGCCATATATAATAAAAAAGGCAGACGGCAAAACTCTTTGCCGTCTGTATTTATTGTTACAGACGGCAAAGTTTACTCTTTGCCGTCTGTAATATAAAAGGCAGACGGCAAAGTCTATTTTGCCGTTATTTTTTCTTTGCCGTCTGTTGATGACGGCAAACCCTTTCTTTGCCGTCTGCCCCGACGAAATGCTGACGACAAAGAAATTACTGACGGCAAATCTCCTGTTTCCCGTAGTGATTGAAGACTTCGTCCCGGGTCCGGGTGGGACTCTCCTTTGCATGGAAGGCAAGGTTGGCAATTCGATGTGTAGATCCTCTTATCTATAACTGACTCTGTGTAACCCTAGCCCCCTCCGTTGTCTATATAAACCAGAGGGTTTAGTCCGTAGAACAATCATAATCATAGGCTAGCTTCTAGGGTTTAGCCTCTACGATCTCGTGGTAGATCAACTCTTGTAATACCCATATCATCAAGATCAATCAAACAGGAAGTAGGGTATTACCTCCATCGAGAGGGCCCAAACCTGGGAAACATCGTGTCCCCCGCCTCCTGTTACCATTAGCCTTAGACACACAATTCGGGACCCCCTACCTGAGATCCGCCAATTTTGACACCGACATTGGTGCTTTCATTGAGAGTTCCACTATGTCGTCACGGTAAGGCTTGATGGATCACCTTGTTGTCAAGGACAACAACACCTCTGGGGGATCCCTAGCTCTAGGCCAAACTCTCCGACTAGGCGGCTTCGTCATGACTGCCCGATCGGCCGTCGCACCGACGATGACTTCTCAGGTCATCAAAAACAGCCTCAACGTCAACTCGGAACTTGCCGAAAAGATGGATCCAATGGAGCTCTCCTCCCTGAACGAGATCTTGGATCGCATCGCCGCTCTGGGGGTCGCTACGGACTATGATCGGATTGGGGTTAAACCCGACCAAAGGGAGATTAACTCTCCGCCGGCCACCCATCAAATAGCGGTAGTGGAAGAGCAATGCATTGATTCTTCCTCTATTTTGAGGGCGAACTATGTCCGGATTCCCGAGGTCTCCAAGTCGGATACCCGTTACGGGGGGACATGTCCCAGGTTCCGAACTTAGAATCGGACAGCGGGCCAGGAAAATTGGGCAACATCCCGGAGCCCGAGTTGCCAAGCTCGAAAGCTCCTCTGCCCCTGGGTCTCAGATCGGGTCAGGGTTCGGACTTAAATCTACCCACCCACCCAAATACAAGCAATCTTTCCCACATCAGACAAGAGCCCCAAGAGACAGTACATCACTTCTGGGCCAGATTCCTCCTTGTAATGAACAAGGTTAAGGAATGTCGCGAGGAAGACGCAATCTCATTCTTTTGCAAAAATTGTACGGACAAGGGAATCCTCAACGCCATAAGTCGACGTGACATAGTACACTTTGCTGACTTGGCAGCCATAGTACAAAAGTACTGTGTGATGGGAAGCGCCTGGAGAACCCAAACAACATTATGGGATCCTTCAGCTCTCACTAAACCCCCCGTCTGAACTAAAAGGCTGCACTCTCGCAAGTCACCGGATTCAATTACAAAAAAACCAAGGCCCACTGCAGGGCGTGTAACCATATTGGAAGGATGGCTCAATGGGCCATGCAAAATTCACAATACACCAGATGCCATACCAACACACAGCCTTAGAGCATGTTGGATACTACGGCAGGTGGCCAAGAGCAGCGACGATCTCCTCATCAACCATACAACAAAGAAACATCCCGCCGAAAATAACAATACGGTACTGACAGTCTTCGAGACTTTCACCTCAAATAATAGGCGCAACCGTGCACTCCGTAGCCTCTCCGAAGTCTGCCACGTTGCAGCACTAAATCCATGGAATGACACGGCTATAACCTTCAATGCCAGTGACGAACCTCAATTCCGAACAGTTCGGGCACCAGTCGCTTTGGTCCTTAGTCCAATCGTGGACAACTTTCGGCTTACTAAAGTGCTCATGGACGGCGGCAGCGGATTAAACCTCATCTACGAGGAGACCCTCAACAAGATGGAAATAGACAAGAGTTGCATTGAGCAAAGCAGCACGACCTTCAGGGGAATCATCCCAGTCGAGAGGCACGATGTGCCGGAAAAATCACACTAGATGTGGTATTCGGTACGCCGGAGAATTATAGGTCCGAAGAAATCACATTCCAGGTGGCCCCGTTCAGTAGCGGATACCACGCCCTTTTAGGGTGGGATGCATTCACGAGCTTTCAAGCTATACCCCATTACGAATACATGAAGCTCAAAATGCCCGGGCCCAACGGAATCATCACTCTAGCTAGTGATCCGGACGTAGCACTCCGCGCCAAAAATAAAACCGCCGCACTGGCCCTTGAGGAATTGTCCGAAGCCCTCGCGGCTGAAGAATTAACCACACTGCATTCCATAGTGGACAGGGACGATGTGATACTCGACAAATGACCCAAGTCCACCTCTTTCAAACCAGCGGACGAAATAGTCAAGTTCCAGGTCCACCCAACAGACTCTACAAAAATGTCATCCATCGAGGCACAGCTGAACCCCACAATAGTCGCCGCACTGCGAGAGTTCTTGCGTGAAAATTGGGACATCTTTGCCTGGCATCCTTCAGACATGCCAGGCATCCCACGTGGGCTGGCCGAACACAGCCTAAACATACTGAAGGGATACAAGCTGGTCAAGCAGACTCTTCGGCATTTCTCAGAACCTAAGCGACAGGCCATGGGAGAAGAGCTAGCCAAGTTACTCGAGGCCGGATTCATCAAAGAAAAAAAACATCCAGATTGGCTAGCAAACCTGGTGATGGTACCAAAGAAGGACAAATCATGGCGCCTATATGTCGATTTCAAGGACCTCAATAAGGCTTGCCCCAAGGATCCCTTCCCTCTCCCCCGCATTAATCAAATCATCGACGCTACCGCAGGACACGACTCATTGTGTTTCCTCGACGCATACTCCGGATACCATCAAATCAAGATGGCGGAGTCCGACCAAGCCGCAACGGCATTCATCACACCATACGGCCCCTTCTGTTTGAACACCATGCCTTCGGGCTCAAAAATGCCGGTGCAGCCTATCAACGCATGATTCAGACATGCCTGGAGAAACAAATCGACAAAACAGTGGAGGCATATGTAGACGGTGTGGTCATCAAAATCAGACACGTCGAATCTTTAATAGATGACTTGCGGCCTACGTTCGACAATCTCCAACATACGACATCAAGCTCAACCCGAAAAAAATGTGTTTTTGGCGTACCTGCCGGAAAGCTGCTAGGCTTCATCATTTCCAATAGAGGAATTGAAGCAAATCCGGCAAAATTTCGAGCTCTGTCACAGTTGGCTACCCCAAGAGACCTCAAGCAAATCCAGAAATTAACTGGATGCGTGTCTGCCCTAAGCCGCTTTATCTCCCGATTGGGAGAAAAGGCACTACCTCTTTATCACCTTCTTCGATGCATTGAACACTTCGAGTGGACGGATGCGGCCACGGCCGGACTGGAAGAAATAAAGGCCCTCTTGGCCAGCAATCCAATCCTGACTGCGCCAAATACTGGCGAACCCATGTTGTTATATATAGCTGCAACACACCAGGTTGTAAGCGCAGTGCTCGTTGTCGAACGAGAAATGGACGGACATAAGTTCCCGCTTCAAAAGCCGGTATACTACATATCCACCATCCTCACTCCATGCAAGTCCCAGTACCCACACTATCAAAAGATAGCATATGCGGTCTTCATGGCATCCCGGAAACTACGACACTACTTTTAAGAGTGTTCAATCACGGTGGCCTCCGAAGTACCACTCAACGATATAAGAAATAACCGCGATGCCATGGGCCGGATTGCTAAATGGGCTATCGAGCTCCTCCCGTTCGACATAACATACAAACCACGGTGAGCCGTTAAGTCGCAAGTACTGGCTTACTTCGTTGCCGAATGGACAGAAGCCGAACTCCCTAAAGAATATGGCGCGTACTCCAATTGGATCATGCACTTTGACGGCTCCAAGATGTTGGAAGGTCTAGGGGCAGGCGTTGTCCTGACATCCCCCATTGGAGATATAGTCCAGTAAATACTGCAAATATTATATACAGACGACAACAACGCAGCCAAATATAAGGCTATGTTGCATGGTCTTCGGATGGCAGTCTCCATGGGCATTCAACGCCTGGAAGTGTGTGGGGATTCGAACCTTGAAATATCTCAAATAAATGGAGACTTTGACACCAAGGACCCAAAAATTGTGTCCTACTGAATTGCCGTCCTCAAAATGCCAGCCCGGTTGGAGGGGCTCGAATTCCACCATGTGGTCCGAGAAAACAATCAAGCGGCGTTTATCCTCGCCCGCATCAGCGCTAAGTGAGACCCCGTCCCACCTAATATCTTCTTGGAAAGGCTGTTCAAGCCATCCGTGGTATGGGAAGGGGAGACCGGCAATACCAGTCCGGAGCCGAACACAACCCCAGATCCCAAACAATCTGACGTAATCGGAGGCTCCGCCACTGAAATAACACCTTCGGCCCACGTGATCATGGATGTCATTGCCCCGTGCACAGAAGCCTTCCTAGCCTACCTAAATAGGCAAGAACTCCCTGAGGACCAAAATGAAGCACGTTTCATCATGAGGCGCTCTAAAGCCTACAAGGTTCACGAGGGAGAGCTTTATAAGAAAAGTGCGACCGAAGTGCTTCAAAGATGCATCTACGAAGAGGAAGGACAGCAGCTATTGGCCAAAATTCATGCTGGACTCAGCGGCCATCATGCCGCAGCTCGGGCCCTTATAAGAAAGGCCTTCCGTACAGGATTCTACTGGCGGATAGCCCAAGCAGACGCATACGACCTTGTCCAACATTGCGTCGGTTGCCAGCTTTTTGCAAATCAAAGCCATATGCCACCTACCGCTCTCCAAACAATCCCCATAACATGGCCCTTTGTGGTCTGGGGGCTCAATATGGTTGGACCCCTCAAAGGAGGAAGCCATAAGAAAAAATACTTGTTGGTCATGGTGAATAAATTCACAAAATCAATAGAGGCCAAACCAGTAAAAACGGTCAGATTCAGACCAGTGATAGACTTTATATCCGGGGTCGTACACCATTAGGGTGTCCTCCGCAGCATCATCACTGATAATGTCTCCAACTTCACAGCCGAAGAAGTGAAAAATTGGTGTGGCAAAATGGGCATTAAGCTCGATTACGCCTCTGTCTATCACCCCCAAACAAACGGTCAAGTTGAACGAGCAAATGGTCTTATTATGAGCGGCATCAAACCTAGACTAGTGCGATCCTTGAAGGAATCAGATACGCACTGGGTCAAGGAGCTCGACTCTGTATTATGGGGGCTGCGGACCACGCCAAATTGCACCACCGGATACACACCATTTTTTATGGTGAATGGCGCAGAGGCAGTACTGCCCTGCGATATCATTCATGACTCACCTCGAGTGCGCATGTACGAAGATAGAGAAGCCGAGCTAGATCGGCAGGACAGCTTAGACGCCCTGGAGGAGGAGCGTGATACGTCTCCAATGTATCTATAATTTATGAAGCACTCATGCTATTATATTATTTGTTTTGGATGTTTACGGTCTTTATTATACACTTTTATATTATTTTTGGGACTAACCTATTAACCGAAGGCCCAGCCCATATTGTTGTTTTCTTGCCTATTTCAGTGTTTCGAAGAAAAGGAATATCAAACGGAGTCCAAACGGAATATAACCTTCGGAGCGTGATTTTTGGAACGAACGTGATCCAGGAGACTTGGAGTTCAAGTCAAGGAAGCTTCAAGGTGGCCACGAGGGTGCCCCCCCTACTGGGCGCGCTCCCGTGTCTCGTGGGCCCCTCGAGCATCCCCCGACCGACTTCTTTCACCTATATAAGTCCATATACCCTAAAAACATCGGCGACAACAATAGATCTGGAGTTGACCGCCGCAAGCCTTTGTAGCCACCAAAAACCAATTGGGACCCTGTTCCAGCACTCTGCTGGAGGGAGGATCCCTCACCAGTGGCCATCTTCATCATCCCGGCGATCTCCATGACGAGGAGGGTGTAGTTCACCCTCGGGGCTGAGGGTATGTACTAGTAGCTATGTGTTTGATCTCTCTCTCTCTCTCTCTCTCTCTCTCTCGTGTTCTTGATTTGGCATGATCTTGATGTATCGCGAGCTTTGCTATTATAGTTGGATCTTATGATGCTTTTCCCCCTCTACTCTCTTGTAATGGATTGAGTTTTCCCTTTGAAGTTATCTTATTGTATTGAGTCTTTAAGGATTTGAGAACACTTGATGTATGTCTTGTCGTGCTTATCTGTGGTGACAATGGGATATTCACGTGATTCACTTGATGTATGTTTTGGTGATCAACTTGTGGGTTTCATGACCTTGGGAATCTATGCATAGGGGTTGGCACATGTTTTCATCTTGACTCTCTGGTAGAAACTTTGGGGCACTCTTTGAAGTACTTTGTGTTGGTTGAATAGATGAATATGAGATTTTGTCATGCATATCGTATAATCATGCCCACGGATACTTGAGGTGACAATGGAATATCTAGGTGACATTAGGGTTTTGGTTGATTTGTGTCTTAAGGTGTTATTCTACTATGAACTCTATGATAGATCGAACGGAAAGAATAGCTTCATGTTATTTTAGTACGGACTCTTGAATAGATAGATCAAAAAGGACAACTTTGAGGTGGTTTCGTACCCTACCATAATCTCTTCATTTGTTCTCTGCAGACTTTGGAGTGACTCTTTGTTGCATGTTGAGGGATAGTTATATGATCCGGTTATGTTATTATTGTTGACACAACTTGCACTAGTGAAAGTATGAACCTTAGGCCTTGTTTCCTACCATTGCAGTTCAGTTTACGCTCACTTCTATCGCTTGCTACCTTGCTATTTTTATAATTTCAGATTACAAATACCTTTATCTATCATCCATATTGCACTTGTATCACCATCTCTTCACCGAACTAGTGCACCTATACAATTTACCATTGTATTGGGTGTGTTGGGGACACAAGAGACTTTTTGCTATTTGGTTGCAGGGTTGTTTGAGAGAGACCATCTTCATCCTACGCCTCCCACGGATTGATAAACCTTAGGTCATCCACTTGAGGTAAATTTGCTACTATCCTACAAACCTCTGCACTTGGAGCCCAACAACGTCTACAAGAAGAAGGTTGTGTAGTAGACATCAGAGCGTGACGTTGCAAAGGCCCGTTCCGCATTCTATCAGCAGGAGGCTTGAAGGTATCAAAGCAGAGAAGCACGGGCCAAAACTTATAACGTTGGCGAACTCGTTCTACGCCTACCGGAGAAGAAAAAGGACAATCTCAAGCCCAATTGGGAGGGTCCCTTAATTATTGATAAAGTTCTCACCGGAGGAGCGTACCATCTGCATGATGCATTAGATAACCGACTCGAGCCGAACCCATGGAACACGGCCAGACTCTGAAGATTCTATGCCTAGTGCCGAACTCTGTGTTCGTCTCCCTACCGCCGTCTTTTTTTAATTATGTCCTCCTTTTTTTTCTTTCTTTCCTTTATATATAGAGAGAGAGAGGCTTAAAAGCTTTATGTGTGCTTTGATCGCACACTCTGGTCACACTATGCGTGCTCAATATACCTGGGGGCTTCTTATACAGAAGCTTAATATAATTATCTTCTGGGCTTTATGCCCACCGCATATGCGTCACTTCTCCATATGTGCCTTTTTCGCCATTATATGCATCGATATGACTTAAGTTTTGGCCAAGCTGGGTTGCCTGGCTCTTGTGTTTATGCCCTACATTCCCGTTAATTCGGCTAGGGCATAAGGGGAGCACCTCCATGATTGTTACTACCGGGTCAGCCGGATGTGTACCTCAGACTGGGTGAAGCCGAAAGCTAGCGTTCTTAAGGGAATATTCGATCGGTGAACAAAAGATGTTTTTTACCTATTATAATATAAATCCACAGATGTTTTATATCCCGCGTCTCTGTTTGCAGTTCGGACGTGCACATTAATGCATGCGTACCCAGGGAAAGGAACCCTTAACAGAACTATTCTCCCTAGAAGATGTTTCTTACTATTCATGTAATATAACATAACTAGTTGGGTACTTGTCTGTTCAAGCACTTATGACCCCTACGCCTGGTTTCCACGTGTACCCCGGTTTACATAACTGAGCGGGTATTCGGATACACTTCGGACTGTCGGGCCCAGAGGTTGAAGCAAAAAGGCCCGCCAAGACAAATGAGTTACAATCCGGCTAGGGACAGAATACGTCCACTGAAGTACATAGTCACTTAGACTGGCTAAATTCTTCTTCTATACCATCCAATAGGCTGTCTAGCCTACAATCCTCTTGGGAATACTTTGTGGCTAATCCTACCTGGTCATATACCAGACTAACGGGAATTTCCATCCAATTTAAAACTACAGGACCGACTAGGGCCATTTGATTCGGGTCCACCTTGGTGTACCGCGTCTTTACCATGGCCCAAGCTTCCCTCGCACCTTGTTGGCAGGCCGATATCTTCCATAATCGGAAGCATCGCCGCGCTCCCTTGAGCAGCTCTATAAGCTCTCCCATGCTTCTTGGCTGGGATGCGGACAACCACAAGGCCTGGGTAATACCCTGCATCACCTGCCGAACTCGTTCATGCAGTTGTGAAAGTTCTTGCAAAAGATCTCCTGCGGATCCAGGCATCTCCTCTTCAGGACGGCCTATCAGCATACCTACAGACATAATTATGTTAGCCCGCTTCTTCGCCGAACTTTATAAAGGTTCGTTCGAGCACTTACTAAAAATGCCGCGCCGAAGCTTCTTATTATCCTTAACGGAGTCAGCAAGCTGGCCCGAACATCTGCTAATTCCTTACCCAGCCGGGTATTGGCATCCTGAAGATCATTTTTCTCTCGCATAACCCGTGTAAGCACACGCTCGCCAGCCTCTAGCTGTCGTTGAGCTCGTGGCTCATCCTCTTGTATGATCTCCGGATTCGCTCTGGGATTGTCTGCAAAATATGTTGTTAGATTCGTAACCATGCCGAATACTAACTGGTATACATACTTACATTCTCTTTGATCGAGACAAGTATTACCATATGAGGCCTTGTCGGATTTCTCTATTTTGGCAACTGCGGCCCCTAGCTGGGCTTTGCCCTCCTCTAGCTCTTGAGATAAATGGGTGTTCTTCTCTGTGAGAACCTATTCATACAATGATCCTTAAATCAATTGTGCCAACTGTTTCAAGTCTCAAGGGCTACTGATATACAAACTTATCAAATTTTCTTACCCGTATATCCTTCACATACTGGTCTGTGGATCTGGCGAGTCCATCTCGAGCAGCTCGGATGTAAGCATCCCCTGAGTTGAAGGCATTGAATGCCTCTTCAGAGAAATTAGCATCACGGAGTACGGCTTGTCGGCGCCGATGATTCATGCCGCTCTCCACTTCGGAATTCGTAGCGGAGATTCTATCTGCATCCTCTGTAGGAGGATAGTTAGGCGTTGCCCCCACGTTAGCCTTCACCCTTGAGGCCAGTTCTGGAATCCGGCTGGCGGAGGCGTGGCTAGTAGGGTCTCCGGACATAGTCTGGCGAGTACTCTTTCTACCCGGACACAATGGATGCTGTTACATTTCAAAGACGATAATCACGGAGTAGGTTTTAAATCATACCTTTGCGACGGCGTCTCATTCCTAACCGCCTTCCTCTTAAGCCTGCCCGGCTTGGGTGCCCTTTTCTAATGAGCTCCCGTCGGCTTGGCACGGCGCCCCGGTAGCCTTTTCTATAAAATATAATATATGTGCACAGGGCATGGCATAAAGAAGGGTCCTTCTCGGAAGTTAGGACTTCGGTTTTCCTTACATTCGATGCAGGGAGCAGTCCAAGATAGTCGGTGATGATGGCCACCAAGTTGCCATCACAGCTTGCCTGGTAAAAGGTCCCGTCGACAAGCTCCACAGATATGTCCGGATCTTCTTCAAGTCCGGGGTCGAGGGCCCGGTCAGGGTCCTCTGGCTGTGGAGACGGATTGTGGACCTCCCTCACGGCTTTTTGCAGTTCCTGCTAGGAATTGGCGAGGTAAATATTTGTGATGAAGAATACGGGAATGAATGGAGTTGAGTAAAGATAGCAGCTCACCCAGCTTGGGGGGTTGTACATGGAAAATCCATCCCGTGGCTTAATACGGAGGAACTCCTCTTCTTCTCCTTTGTACAAATAGGACAGTATTTTCTCCAGAGCTGTGGTGGAGTCCGGACCTTTACGACCGTAGCGGGTGGCATCGTCTTCTCCATTGAAGTGCCACATGGGTTTCCCCCGATATTGAAGTGGCTGCACCCCCCGCATTATACATATTGACATAACCTCGATTATTGTCAGCCCTGATTTGGCCAGCGTTTTTATCCTGCTCATCAGATAAAGGACTTCTCTGTTATCTTCCTCTTGGGGGCTCTGGGGGCGCCAGTTGTGGCGTTTCTTCAGTGGGGCATTAGCAAACTCTGGAAGGCCCGTCCGAATTGGGTCCAGAAGGGGGACGTCCTCTACATAAAACCCCTCCGAAGGCCAGTCTTCGGATGTCTTCTTTGGAGTACCAGACAAGTATCCGGTCTCGGCGACGCACCATATTTCGGCTCCGCCCACTTGATATATTAACCCCTCCTGATTATGAGGGACGAGGCAAAAATGAGTCTCGCAGCCCAGAAATAGCTCGCAAAGGGCAACATAACCTGCGATGTGCAGTACAGAGGCAGGGGTGAAGTTATGCAGCTGGAGTCCGTAATGCTCCAGGAGCCCGCGAAGGAATGGATGTATTGGAAATCCGAGGCCCCTTAGCAACTAAGGGACAATGCATACTCGCTCCCCTTGGATGCGTTGGGGTACCTCTCTGCTTGCTCCCCGCCATTGTAAGTGGCTAGTCCGGCTCGGATGGGGACTAGGTATGCAGGCGGGAGAAACCCCTGGGTCTGCAACTCTACTAATCGGCTATGAAGAAGGTTGTGTGGTAGACATCAGTCGTATCTACTTTTCCAAACACATTTGCCCTTGTTTTGGACACTAACTTGCATGATTTGAATGGAACTAACCCGGACTGATGCTGTTTTCAGCAGAACTGCCATGGTGTTATTTTTGTGCAGAAATAAAAGTTCTCGGAATGACCTGCAAATCCACGGAGCAACTTTTCAGAATTAATAAAAAATATTGGCGAAAGAATTAGCGTCAGGGGGCCCACACCCTCCCCTAGGGCGCGCCCCCTGCCTCATGGGCCCCCTGGACGTCCACCGACCTCAACTCCAACTCCATATATTTGCTTTCGCGGAGAAAAAAATAAGAGAAGAAGGATTCATCGCGTTTTACGATACAGAGCCGCCAACAAGCCCTAAAACCTCTTGGGAGGGCTGATCTAGAGTCCGTTTGGGACTCCAGAGAGGGGAATCCATCGTTGTCGTCATCATCAACCATCCTTCATCACCAAATTCATATTGCTCACCACCGTGCATGAGTAATTCCATCATAGGCTTGCTGGACGGTGATGGGTTAGATGAGATTTACCATGTAATTAAGTTAGTTTTGTTAGGGTTTGATCCCTAGTATCCACTATGTTCTGAGATTGATGTTGCTATGACTTTGCTATGCTTAATGCTTGTCACTAGTGAGGGAGTCCTGGATTAGGGGGTCCTCGGACAGCCGGACTATATACTTTGGCCGAACTGTTGGACTATGAAGATACAAGATTGAAGAATTCGTCCCGTGTCCGGGTGGGACGCTCCTTTGCATGGAAGGCAAGCTTCGCAACTCGATGTGTAGATCTCCTTCTCTGTAACCGACTCTGTGTAACCCTAGCTACTCCGATATCTATATAAACCGGAGGGTTTAGTCCGTTGAACAATCATAATCATAGGCTAGCTTCTAGGGTTTAGCCTCTACGATCTCGTGGTAGATCAACTCTTGGAATACTCATATCATCAAGACAAATCAAGTAGGAAGTAGGGTATTACCTCCATTGAGAGGCCCAAACCTGGGTAAACATCATGTCCCCCGCCTCCTGTTACCATTAGCCTTAGATGCACAGTTGGGGACCCCCTACCCGAGATCCGTCGGTTTTGACACCGACAACTAGGGCCCGAGTGCCATGATTTCAGATCTGAACCTATTATGTTTTCATGAATATATGTGAGTTCTTGATCCTATCTTGCAAGTCTATAGTCACCTATTATGTAATATGATCCGTTAACCCCGAAGTGACAATAATCGGGATACTTATCAGTGATGACCGTAGTTTGAGGAGTTCATGTATTCACTAAGTGTTAATGCTTTGGTCTGGTTCTCTATTAAAAGGAGGCCTTAATATCCCTTAGTTTCCATTAGGACCCTGCTGCAACGGGAGGGTAGGACAAAAGATCTCATGCAAGTTCTTTTCCATAAGCATGTATGACTATATTCGGAATACATGCCTACATTACATCGATGAACTGGAGCTAGTTCTGTGTCACCCTATGTTATAACTATTACATGAGGAATCGCATCCTACATAATTATCCATCACTGATCCAATGCCTACGAGCTTTTCACATATTGTTCTTTTCTTAGTTACTTTACCGTTGCCACGGTTACAATTACTACAAAACTGCTACTGTTACTTTTGCTACTGTTACCGTTACTTCCATACTACTTTGCTACTAAATACCTTGCTACAAATACTAAGTTATCCAGGTGTGGTTGAATTGACAACTCAACTGCTAATACTTGAGAATATTCTTTGGCTCCCCTTGTGTCGAATCAATAAATTTGGGTTGAATACTCTACCCCCAAAAACTGTTGCGATCCCCTATACTTGTGGGTTATCATGGATCCAGGTGCAGCAGGTGGATCTAGTAGTGCGAGATTATGACATTGAAGAAAGGATAGAAAAGGGGAATTGGGCCCGCGGAGAGAGAGTGAAGATAGATGGGAATCTCGGTGGCGCTCATATCATCCACAAGCCAAGACGCGGACCGGGCGGCCGTCGCCTTCCACTCGTTGAAATCGGCTGCAAGAGCAGGGCAGACCTTGTTCAGCCCCTCTTGATTGATCACCGTCGACTGCTCTAGAGACGGCTCCAAGGCCGGCGGGGTTCTAGCCGGGGCGCACGACCTCCCCTTCTTCTTCCTTTGTTGCGGAGCCATGGCGGAAGCTAGGAAGGGGGAGCAGCGCTGGCACCAGATCTGCGTGAAGGATTGCAAGATTGGGAAGAGAAGGAACAAAGGCCAAGCACGACAATCTACAGGGGCGAACTGCTCTGGCAATGGGCGGCCGCTAGGCTTGGTGGATTTCAAGGCAGCGTGGGGAAGTGGAGACGCCCACGTCCCATAAATCGCCACGCGTCGTTCAAGGCTGCAGGCGCTTAGGGTCCGTGGTGCTCCGCACTTGCCCTTTGGCTTCGCCTAGAAGCCAAGTCCGAGCGCGCCTTGGGCCCGGGGCTACTGTCGGCGTTCTGGATACGGGGGTACCCAGACTTGCCTGCCTGTGGCCCACTGCGTGGCTCCATCAATGGCCTGGTATGGCCCAGCTTCAGCAGCAGCAACTCAAGACCCTCGTGATGGGCCAAGCCTCGCGAGTTGGACGACACTAAGACCTCTAAGGGTGTCGACCTCCTCAGGCTGGCTCCCGAGGAACGGAGACTTCTATGCGAGGTGCACCTCGCGAGGCTCAGCTGACGTGAGCCATGACGACCAAGGCCAGGCGGGCACCAACGGGCGTAGAGTACCAGTTTCCTCTTTGGTGCAAGGGAGGCAAGCAGCAGGCGTGGAGTCCCCAGGAATCAGACAAAGGTTTCCATTCTGGTCCAATGATACTAAGACCACCAGGACGGTTGGACGAAGGTCATTGACGAGCTCACCGCAGCATCGCAACCAGAGGCCTTTGCAGGGGAAGAC
The DNA here is from genome assembly GCF_002162155.2 of Triticum dicoccoides. Lineage (NCBI taxonomy): Eukaryota > Viridiplantae > Streptophyta > Magnoliopsida > Poales > Poaceae > Triticum > Triticum dicoccoides. The sequence continues at coordinate 566,509,342 of NC_041385.1, forward strand.
CACTTTAGTCAAGATAGGGTGTACTTCTTGTCCCCCTTCAAATCTAGTAGTTGTGGGATCCCTTCCCGCCAACATTTGGGAAGAGGACCAAGGCCAGTATAAATAGGACTTAACCACCACCATAGAGGGGACAGATCCAAACGGAGCGAAGCCATTCCTCCTTCACCAGCTCACCCGAGCTCAAGAACACCTCTCCTCCTGAAGTTGTTCATCCACTATACTAGTTCATCCTCAGCCCCTCGGGGCAATCCACCACAAAGGTGGAGTAGGGTATTACACCGCAAGGTGGCCCGAACCAGGATAAATTGTTGTGTCTTTCTGTCCCTTTATGCTTGACGCGCTAGGCTGTGAGGATCGCGAGTAGGTAGGTAGGGTAGGTTGATATCTCTGCATGCACCCCAGAGTTCGGACCTATCAAGGGTTTGCGGAACCTGAAATCCGACATATACATCGCAAGGCCCCCCCTTTCAAAATGCTCTCACGAGGAGGCGTCGAGTTTTGGTCATAAACGTTAAAGCAAAAAGAAGTGCGGGCCTAGCTGAGTGTGCCCTCTTCATCACCTCCGTCCGCGCCGCTTGCACTGCCCGTGTCGTCGCGGCCATTCTCTTCATCGCCACCTGTGCCACCTACTCCGGCCGCAAGCACGACCGTGTCATCCTCAGGAGAAAACTCTTCCACCAGGGCGTCCACGTGGTCATCTACCCACCTGGCTAGTCTGTCCTAAGTAGGCGCGGGCACAAGGGCTAGCACAGCATTAAAGTCGAAGTGGGAATCGTGGCAGAGGAGGTTGCTGAAGACACGTGAGAACGTGCGCCCAAGAGGGCCCCGCCTCCTCTCCCCAACAAGCTTGTGAGCCCTTGTGGTCCGATCCCCCAGGCGGGTCACAATGTCGATGAAGAAGTTGAGGTGGCCAGCGTAGTCGTTCTCGTGCGGATGATGAGCACTCCCATCGTAGATGGTGCCCAAGGCGGGTTAGCTCTGGCTCAGAGATCCTGGAGCATCGAGCCGTGCTCGCATTGTAGCGTCAGGCAATGTTTCGCTTCATTCGCAGTCCTCTCCGACAGGGTTGCAGTATCCTTGACATGCTGCTGAAGGGAGGATAACTCGGCGCGGGGAGAGGCCAAGGCGGATTTGGAAGAACCCAGAGCCTCCTTGGCGGGATTCTCACGATGTTCCGCATATTCAAGCTTCATCTTCAGGGCGGTGGTCCTGCCCTCAAGCTCGGCTTTGGGCAGCTACAGCTCCAGGCGATGCCCTTCAGCCAGGTCCGTGCGCGCCTTCGCCACCTTCTCCTCACCCTCCAGCAGGACCCGGGCTTCTCGGGTGGTGACGGCTTCCTCAGCCGCGGTCACCTAGCGCTCCCTCACCTCCAGCCGCTCCGATGCCAGACTATGCTCCACAGCCTCTAGCGCCAGGTCATCTTGGTGCCTCAGAAGCTCCGCCTCGATGAGAGGTGCTTCGCCCGGTGATGCAGCCAGGAGGGCACGCCGCGCCTTGATCTCGTGCTCAAGGGCGGCATTTGAAGACAGGAGCTCCCGCTCTCGCTCCTCAGCTACCTCACGACGGCTGTTAGCAGCTTCGGCCTCCTCTAGGGTGCGGGCGCAAGCCTCATGACAAATTGCGAGGGAGGTCGTTGCACGCACGTCGGCCTGATCGTGCAGAAGCTGCCCAAGGTTGATGGCGACATTTAGCTGGTGCCATTCACATGCCAACGGGCGGTCCTTTGCCTCGAGTCGGGTGTCGACGTCGGTGAGCTCTCCACCAAGTCGGATCATCACGTGCATCACGTCGCCGAAGAACTCGAAGCGGACAGCACTGCGCCTGTGCGTGAACGCCAGTGCGCGGCCAAGCCTTTCTTCGGCCCCGGGAGCCGCTGAAGGGGCGTGGGACATCTCGCTCGCCTCCGGCCGGGGGCTGGCCGATGCACTGATACGTCTCCAACGTATCTATAATTTATGAAGTATTCATGCTATTACATTATCCATCTTAGATGTTTTATATGTATTTATATGCTATTTTATATGATTTTTGGGACTAACCTATTAACCTAGAGTCTAGTGCTAGTTTTCGTTTTCTCCTTATTTTTGACTTCTACAGAAAAGGAATACCAAACGGAGTCCAATTGACGTGCCAATTTTTGATGATTTGTTATGGACCAAAAGAAGCCCCTGGAGTGAAAGAGTTGGGCCAGAAGAGTCCCGGGCTGCCCACGAGGGTGGAGGATGCACCCACCCCCTTGGGCGCACCCCCTGCCTCGTGGACAGCCCGGAGAACCCCCTGACGTGAGACCTACGCCAAAAATTCCTATAAATACTGAAACTTCCAGAAAATAACCTAGACCGGAAGTTCCGCCACCACAAGCCTCTCTAGCCACGAGAAATCAATCTAGGCCCTCTCTGGCACCCTGCCGGAGGGGGCCATCATCACCGGAGGCCATGGAGTAGGATCCCGGAGGGGCCATCATCGCCATGAAGGCCAAGGACAACAGGGAGAACCTCTCCCCATACAGGGGGAGGCCATGGAGGAGGAAGCACAAGGGGGAAACCTCTCCTCTTGTCTCTCGGTGGCGCCGGAGAGCCATCGGGAGGGGAATCATCACAGCGGTAATCGTCTTCATCAACATCACCATCATCATCACCATCCTCATCTCTTTTATGCGGTCCACTCTCCCGCACCCCGCTATAATCCCTACTTGAACATGGTGCTTTATGCCACATATTATGATCCAATGATGTGTTGCCATCCTATGATGTTTTGAGTAGATATCCTTTGTCTTTGGGTTGATTGATGATCTAGATTGGTATGAGTTGTATGTTTGATTTTGGTGTTGTCCTATGGTGCCCTCCGTGTCGCGCAAGCATGAGGAATTCCCATTGTAGGGTGTTGTAATACATTTATGATTCGCTTATAGTGGGTTGCTTGAGTGACAGAAGCATAAACCCGAGTAAGGGGGTTGTTGCATATGGGATAAAGGGGACTTGATGCTTTAATGCTATGGTTGGGTTTTATCTTAATGATCTTTAGTAGTTGCGGATGCTTGCTAGAGTTCCAATCATAAGTGCATATGATCCAAGAAGAGAAAGTATGTTAGCTTATGCATCTCCCTCATATGAAATTGCAATGATGACTATCGGTCTTGTTAACAATTGCCTAGGATAATTCCGCACACTGATCCATCATTATTCCACACTTGCTATTTATAATATTTAGTAATATATTCTAACTTTATGATAACAGCACCTACTTTTATATTTTAGCTCTCTGATATCATGCAAAGTTATCCTCTTCATACCCACAGCGTAGTTTTATTTCTCGTATCTAGTTGGAAGCAAACGTTCGGTGTATGTAGAGTCGTATTAGTAGCCGATAGGGCTTGAGAGAATATTAATCTTACCTTTAGCTCCTTGTGGGTTCGACACTCCATACTTATCACTTCCACCTTTGGAAATTGCTACGATGGTTCCCCGCACTTGGGGATTATCAAGCTCTTTTCTGCCACCGTTGCCGGGGAGCAATAGCGTGGGGTTGATATTCTCGTGTGTGCTTGTTTGCTTTCTTCACTAAGTAGATTTTGTTTTTCCATTTTGTTTATGTTTAGTTGTGGGTGAAACATACAATTTTTTTTAAAGAATGAAAATACCAAAAAAAATACTTGCCTCTCATGCCTAAAAAGTGTTTCAAAAAAAGAAGTGATTGGAAAATTATGCATTGAAGAAGTGAGGGTCGACCTTGAGCACTTGTGTTCATGCTCACGGAAACAATGTGGAATTTTTCATGGAAGTTTCACTTTAAATAATTATCCCCTTGTGTATATCCATTGTATTATAAAAATAATGTGTCAGGCTTTGGTTTTAGGATGATTAGATTGCTTGTTTACTATGTGCAGAACAAAAACAGAAACTTTGGCTGTAGCGCATGATTTTACATTTTTTTTACTGGAAGGTCAAATGGGTCTTAAACTTTTTTCACATTATTTCTGCACAAAATTGTTCAAATTGTAATATTTATTTGATAATGTTTGGAGTTACATAAGTTTACTAAACGTCCAGATTACTACAGACTGTCCTATTTTTGACAGATTATGTTTTTCGCGTGTTGTTTGCTTATTTTGATGAACCTATGGCTAGTATCAGGGGGGTATGAACCATAGAGAAGTTGGAATACAGTATGTTTAACACCAGTATAAATAAATAATGAATTTGTTACAGTAACTTAAAGTGGTAGTTTGCTTTATTACACTAACGGATCTCACAAAGTTTTTGTTAAGTTTTTGTGGATGAAGTGTTCGAAGAACGAGGAGTTACCGATGTGAGAAGAGTAAAGAGAGGCAAGAGTTAAAGCTTGGGGATGCCCAAGGCACTCCAAGTAAATATTTCAAAGGATACTCAAGCATCTAATCTTGGGGATGCCCCGGTTGGCATCCCATCTTTCTTCTTCAACAAATATTGGTATACCTCGGTTTTTGTTTTGTTCACATGATTTGTGTCCTTTGTGTTTTTATTTTTCTTTAAGAACCATGCTAGTATGAGATAGCACTTCGTTTATTTATAGAATACTTCATGTGCTTCACTTAAATCTTTTGAGTATGATCTTATAGAATTGCTCTTTGTGCTTCACTTAAATCTTTTGAGTATGGTTTTATAGAATGCTTCGTGTGCTTCACTTACATATTTTGAGCTTGGATATTGGTTAGTCTATATTAATTGTAGAATGCTCCATGAACTTCACTTATATTTTGGAGTATGAATAATACTATCATCTAAAGTGGGTTTGGAAGAGTGTCAACTTTAGGAATTAGTGATCCCACTATTCCGAATGAGAAGAATTTTGCTTATGTGGAGAGTAGTAAAATTTCTATGCTTGTAGATCATGAAAATAATGCTTTATGTGATGGTTGTATTGTTAAGCTCATTCATTATGCTACTGAAAATTATTATGAGGGAGGAATATATGCTTGTAGGAGTTGCAATAATATCAAATTTCCTCTCTATGTGCTGAAAGTTTCAAAGTTATACTTATTTTGCCTTCCTATGCTAGTCAATTCTTGTTCCCTTAAATTGTGTGCTCACAAAATCCCTAGGAATAGGAAGTGGGTTAAGGTTTAAATTTTCTATTCATATTCTTCATGATGCTCTCTTTATGTTTCAAATCTTATCTTTTATGTGAGCATCATTGAAATCATCATGCCTAGCTAAAAGGCATTAAAGAAAAGCGCTTGTTGGGAGACAACTCAATATTTAACCTTACTGTTTTTGTGTGTTTACATGACTAAGCTACTGTAGTAATCATGTTTTATAGCTTTTGTTTCAATAAAGTGCCAAGTAAGACCTTTGGGAAGACTTGGGTGAAAGTTAATGTGATCTTGCTGTAAAAAAACAGAAACTTTGCGCTCATGAGATTAGCTGTCATTTTTTACAGAAGAGTGCTTTTGAGTTGATTCTTTTAGAATAAGATTAATAGACAAATTCCTCACGTTCACAAATTTATTTCATAATTTTTGGAGTATCAGAAGTATGGTTGTTCTTCAGATCATTACAGACTGTTCTGTTTCTGACAGATTCTGTTTTCATTGCATAGTTTGCTTGTTTTCTAGTTTCTATGGCTTATATTTCTCAATATAAATTGTAGAAATGATATGGTACAGTAGTAATTGTGTGATAACAATTATGAAACTTGTCTTTGACAGTACCAAAGTGAATGGTTTACTCTTTATCATACTAACCTATCTCACGAAGTTCTGTTAAGTTTTATGTGACTGAAGTTTTCAAGCTTTGGGTGAGATATTGATATGAGAAGAATAAGGAGTGGAAAGACCCTAAGCTTGGGGATGCCCAAGGCACCCCAAGATAATATTCAAGGAAGACTCAAGCCCCTAAGCTTGGGGATGCCCTAGAAGGCATCCCCTCGTTCGTCTTCAAAACCATCGGTATACCTTACTCGGAGCTATATTTTTATTCATCACGTGATATGTGTTCTGCTTGGAGTGTATTTTCAATTTGACTTGCTGTTTTAATAAAATCATTGGATCTGAAATCTTGAATGAAAAAGAACCTCCCATGGCTAGTTAATTATTTGACTACTCAGTGTTCTTCACTTATATATTTTGGAGTAGTTTGTCATTTGCTCACGTGCTTCACGTATATCCTATGAGTAAATGGTTGAATGAATTGAGCGTCATAAATCTGAAGTTATATGTGTTTCATATGCTTATAACATGGGGAGTAATGACTTCATATAGAATAATTATAGGTAGTAAACTTATTGAAAGTTTGCAAACACAGAATTGGTCACTTGAACAATTCATGAAAGAATATTGAAGGAAGAGAGATTTCACATATAAATACACTATCTTGGACATCTTTTGTAATTGTGGGCACTCATTAAAATATGACATACTAAAAGGTTGATGTTGTACAAGGAAGACAACTTAATGGGTTATGTTTTCCTATATCCGAAACGTTATATTGTCTTGGGTCATCCAACATGTTGAGATTGCCTTTCTCTCTCATGCTAGCCAAATTCTTTGCACCAAGTAGAGATACTACTTGTGCTTCCAAACATCCCTTAAAACTAGTTTTGCCATGAGAGTCCACCATACCTACCTATGGATTGAGTAAGGTCCTTCAAGTAAGTTGTCATCGGTGCATGCAATAAAAATTGCTCTCTAAATATGTATAATCTATTAGTGGGAAGAAAATAAGCGTTATATGAACTTGTGATAGGAAAGAAATAAAAGCGACATACTGCATAATAAAGGTGTCTATCACAAGCGACAATATAAAATGTCGTTCTTTTGCATTAAGATTTTGTTCATCAAACCTTAAAATTGCATGACAACCTCTGCTTCCCTCTGCGAAGGGCCTATCTTTTACTTTTATCTTCTACCCTTATACAAGAGTCATGGTGATCATCACCTTTCCTTTTTACACTTTTTCCTTTGGCAAGCACTTTGTGTTGGAGCGATCTGGATATATATATCCACTTGGATGTAGGTTTTCATAAAGTATTATTGTTGACATTACCCTTGAGGTAAAAGGTTGGGAGGCAAAACTATAAGCCCCTATCTTTCTTTGTGTCCGATTAAATCTTTGAACCCATAAATATCACATGAGTGTTAGCAATTGTGAGAGACTATATGATAGTTGAATATGTGGGATTTGCTAAATCAAAGCTCTTACATAGACCCTTCCTGAAAATAAGATGAATTGCAATTGTTTGATGACTAAGAGCACGGTTTGTTAGTTTTCAAGGAAGTTTATGATCTATACTTTAACATGTGAATAGCTTGTTACTTGATCATGAGAAGTTTTATGAATTAAGCTATTGTTATGATATATAATGATGCTAGAAAAAGTGATTGGAACTATATTGATCAAACTTATGCACTTGCTAGCATTCACACTTCATAAATTATTTCTTTTATCATTTACCTACTCGAGGACGAGCAGGAATTAAGCTTGGGGATGCTGATACGTCTCCAATGTATCTATAATTTATGAAGTATTCATGCTATTACATTATCCATCTTAGATGTTTTATATGCATTTATATGCTATTTTATATGATTTTTGGGACTAACCTATTAACCTAGAGTCCAGTGCCAGTTTCTGTTTTCTCCTTGTTTTTGAGTTTTACAGAAAAGGATACCAAACGGAGTCCAATTGGCGTGCCAATTTTTTATGATTTTTGATGGACCAAAAGAAGTCCCTCGAGTGAAAGAGTTGGGCCACAAGAGTCCCGGGCTGCCCACGAGGGTGGAGGGCGCGCCCACCCCCCCAGGCGTCCCCCTGCCTCGTGGACAGCCC